>NC_092818.1:69156712-69524212 GCF_023375885.2 Dermacentor andersoni
GGATTACTGCTAACAACTCGGCCAGAAAAATAGGCACAAAATCAGGCAACCTTAAAGAAAAAGACCAGTCGAGTGCAGGACAAAATATTCCAATGCCAGCTTTTTTCTCGCACTGTGAGGCATCTGTTGCAATGATAACGTTTGTTTCTAGGCTGCTTAGGTGGTCTTGCAACATGGCGTTTAAGATGCCGTAAGGGAGTAGTTTCGCGTGGTTTGGGAAAATGTCATCGAACCTGATCTCTGGGTAATTTGAATGCGTATTATCATGAAGCACCTCGCGAATTTGCACATTTAGTGGTTCAAGTAATGTTTACACAAATATAATCTGTGGTCTATGAAACCTGGGCCAATGAATAGGAAAAAATAATTCTGGATCAGAGAGGAAAATAATTTGAAGGCGGTTTAATGGGGATTCATATAGCCTTAGGAAAGTCTGAACTGTCAGAAGGCGAAATCGGCATATTATGGGTGGGATTCTTGCCTCCAGGTATAATACGGCATTCGAAACGTATTTTGGGAGGCCTAAGCACAGACGTAGCGCCTCTCGTTCCAACAAAACTAGCGGCCGAAGCTTGTATGCTGGATCACCGGAGAATAAAACGTATCCAAATTCTAACACCGGACGAACATACATCTTATATACCATCAAGAGGGATTTTCTTCGCATACCTGTTCTCCGGTTGCTCAACTTGCGCAAAATGCCCATTGAACAAGCTCCTTTTGTCGCAATATATTCAATATACGGCCGCCAATGACGTTCGAAACAGGGGACCATACACTCCATTGTCATCTTTTGGCGCGGAAACAGGGTCGCCTGTGCTCTTTTGAACGCCGCTGGTCTACGAGTTGCGCGGCGCGGGTTTTCCGTCGCCTCGAGAGATGGCGCCACACTGCGTGGCGCTTCCTTCAGGCGCTTTTCTTCTTCAAAATGCGCCATCTCTCTTGCTCATTTCGCTGCTTGTCGTGCCACCTTGAGCCGGTTTGCTTCTTCTAGCTGGGCAGCTTCCATATGGACCAGTGCACAGCATGGCGTGTTTGGTGTGCTGCTGCGAACTGGTACAACATCAATTTTAAGATTGTGGCTAGTATCCTCTCGGACCAATCTGCTTTGCCCGTTGCCATTTCATGCTTGCCTGTACTCTCGATTACGAGAGAGCCAGCATGTTTTTCCCGGTTGATCGAATGTGGAATAACGTATATGGATCTATAACTAACACTGTACCTAAGTGTGAATGTGTTTAAGTTATTGGACGATGTAATAAGTAGTTAGGAAAAACAGTCTTTGTGTACTCATAATCGTCAAAACTTCCGTTCATATGAACTATAACTAATTTGACTTCCTTGCATTTGTTTTTGTTTTATTGTAATAATCTTTACAGATGTAACATGAAGAGCACTGTTCATGTGGCTTGTCCTTTTTAATATTAGTATTGTTGTAAATATGCGCACTGAACCTGTTTGATGTAATTTCATAATTTCATTTCATATCATATTTCATAACTGTTACACATGTTTAGCTGCGTTTACCCGTTCGTTATATAAGACATACCTTGTATGTGTAATCCTTCTATGTTTCTCTCTCCTTTTTCTGAAGAGTAGGCAGGCGTCGGACCCCTTCTCGTGGCACTGCTCCTCGCTTTGCCTTTCTGTACAGTGTATATATATGTTTCAAAACAAATATTAATAATATTAATGTTCACCTCCTTTGGTGTCGACAGGAGTGTGGTAGTATTGCAAATAAATAAATAACGCGAGAAAAAAAAAGACAATTTTGTCATAAATCATGAAGTTCTCATATTGCGCATTATGCCAGATGGCTTGCGTATAATTTTTACAAGAACGTTAAGCGCACTTGTTATAAATGCAGCGGGAGGCAAGTATCTTATAACAGATCATTTCTACTCGAACGCTGATGATCTCAAATGTTATCCGTTCGCAGCTCTTACATCAAAATTTGAAAGAACTGCTCTGATTAGGCAGTAGCGGTACAGTTCTATCATATGTCGATGCTCTGCAACCTTAGCGAAGCCAATTGGTCTTTCCTACGCAAATTGCACGCAAGATGCCTCCACATAAGGTAGGCGTCGAACCGCCGCTCTACCACCTCCATTCCCGACAGGTGGAGCCACGGTGCTAGTGCGCGGAATTAAAGCACTGTGCTCGCAAATCATTTTGATCCTGCGGTCGTGATACAAGATACGTCTGTATTCGAACGCTTTGTCATTGATGCGCTTTCTAAAGAATACAGGCAGAATCGTTACCGTGAAAACATTCTGTGCGGCATAATGTAGTCGCTTCAAGTGCTACTTGTCTTGATGCTTTGTCTAAAATCTAGACGCAGTGAAAACAGCTAGGTTCCCGTTTTGTTTTCATTCAGGCGCGACCACGGTTCGTGTCAAAAGGAGCAAGGTTACGTTTTTGAATCTCTTAAGATGAGAAAGCTCGCTTGGGTGCCATTTTACTTCTCACTGTTAAGGTGAAGAACGAGAAGAAAGGGGGACACGAGGCGCCCGATTTTTATTATTGATCTCATTACAAGCCAACAGACATAGACACCAAGCAAAGCACAGGGAAAATTACTTTTACTTACTAATCGAACTAAAGAAAAGATAAATTAATGGCAATAAAAGTGGATGAAAAAACAACTTGCCGCAAATGGAGAACGATCCCACGTCTTCGCATTAAGCGTGCGGTGCTCTAAGCAATTGAGCTACTGCCAGCGCGGTTTCCCCATCCACTTTCTTGGGTATTTATGTGTTACTACTAGAACTAATCTTGGGAGTGTCAGCCAGCGCCACCACACCGAAACCTTGGCGACGGATGTGGAACATCCCTTCTGCCGCAGGCGTCACGAGTACGTGATATTTCTGGGTGAAGGCAACTGGTCAGTAAACCTGCACATGCTACTACCCGAAGGCATCAATGTTGCCGGATTCGAGACCCTCGAAGTAGTAAAGGCAAGGCGCAGAAGACCAGGTCTCAAGAAGAACACAAACGACAGGACCGGCGCCGGTCCTGTCGTTTGTGTTCTTCTTCTTGGGTACTGGTCTTCTGCGCCTTGCCTTTACTGCTTCAAGAATGAACCAACTAGCACAAGCAAGAGTTTCACTCGAGACCCTCGTTACGTAAGAACGAGAAGGAAGGGGGTTAACCCAGGGGCCCGAATTTTATTAGTACTATCATGACAACCCAACAAATAGACCAAGGAAAGCATAGGGAAAATCACTTGTACTTACTAACTGAATTAAAGAACGCGTAATGCGAAGACGTGGGATCGTTCCCATTCTGTGGCAAGTGGTCTTTTCATCCACTTTCATTGCTGTTAAGTTATCATTTGCTTAATTCAATTAGGAAGTACAAGTAAATTCCCCGATGGTTTCCTTGGTGTCTTTGTTTGTTGGCTTGTCATGATATGTTAAGGTGAAGGTATCACTGTGGCCATCTAACGTGTCGTTCAGATTCTCCCACCAGGCGACACCACTCAGTCATGTGAAGAAAAAAAAGAATAAAATCTGCTCTTCGCCATCGCAGCATGCTCCGGTCTGTCCCTGTGGCGACGCTGGTCCATGTGACCTGCTGTAGTTGAGGAAAATTCAACCACCCCCGTTCTTTTCAGGAGGAGTTCTGCCTGGCACCACTGTTGTTTTGTTTCTGCGCGTGGTGGCCTTCGTCCCGCTGATACTTTCAACAATGGTCCAGTCGAACCTTTCTCCATGTAAAATGCTCCGTGCTGCTGATGGTGGCGTCAGGCGTGGTAGTGGTTCGTCACCGTCGCTTTTGACGTGGCTATCATGTGAGTACGGGCCTCGGCTTCGAAAACCGTCTCGGCAGGTGTTTTGCAGAATGCAGTGCTCACTACCTCGGCGAACCACAGCACATGTAATGCGTTTTTTATGGGGTTTTACGTGCCAAAACCACTTTGTGATTATGAGGCACACAGTAGTGGAGGACTCCGGAAATTTCGACCACCTGGGGTTCTTTAACGTGCACCTCAATCTAAATACACAGGTGTTTTCGCATTTCGCCTCCATCGAAATGTGTCCGTCGTGGCTGGGAAACGCGGCCGCCGTGGCCAGAGCCACTGAGCAACCACGGCGGGTAACACCTGTAATACTGAAGAGAGACGAAGAATGAAATGGACGGAACATTCAGTGACGCTGATCGTCTAGTTTTGTTTCTTTTTCTTCCTAGTGTCTACCTTTCTTTTTTTTTAGCAATCTGGAAAGTGTGGGCCCGCTAAAGGAAGGTTTTAGGCTTGAAATGGTAAATGTAGTTTTATGCGTATAAACACACAAATAGAAAGAGAAATAAATTGCTGTATATCGTAGTAACTGTCTAGTGCAGTCTGCACTGCCTCGCCATAACGACAATCGGTTGCTTCTGTTGCGTGAGGTGTGCGCCATATTGTCGATAAAGGCTACTGAGGGCTACTATGAAGGGAACACTCGATCTTAATCACGAAATTTTCCCTTCAGGTTGTTGCCGTCATGCTATTCGTGAAGCATTTACATGACCCGCCATCGTGTTAACCGCCATGAGCAGTGGGTTTCTGGGTCCCTGTTTAATTCAGAGAACGGTGAAAGTATAGAAGCAAACTGTTTTATAAAAAACGCCGCTGGCTCTTCCTCTTATGTATTACTAAAGCGCCCGTATTTGACCAAAACAACTCACAAAAGTAATAAGAGTCATGATCAAAGCTTCGCTGGGTAGTGTCCTTCTAACCCGCATTTATAGCGTCGACACCAAATACCACGAATTCTCTTCCATGTAAAATGCAATGTTCCTAATAACTAATACTAAGGTAATGTTAAGTGTTTAGCAGAGCATCGCACACAACTTCGCGTGTTGAATTTGCAGATATTCCTTTTACGCAAAATTTATGGACAGACACGGCGCATACATGCATTGCAAGACCAGTGCATCCTTTAAACGCCATATAGCTTGCGATATCCAAGCCGCAAATTTTCCCGACTCATGTGCTTTAGGAGAATGAGCTGCGTTTCAGGCATGGCAGCCGAATGAAGCCCACATATCTTTCAATAAGCATGGCTAGGGCCCAAAATACCCCAAGCATGCACGAACGCAGCGAGCGGCGTCCTGGCCGTGACATCACTGGTAAGAGGGCGCCAATCCAACTTCTCGCCCGGAAAGACTGCAGTAACTGTATAGCAAAATTTGCTGACACCTGAACAGCGGTCAGCAGTGGAGGAGGGGTGGCGATAGAACAGAAGGCGTAAAGTTATTAGAGAGTATAGAATAAAAACGGAATATTTACGACATAGCACCTAAGCAAACAAGAAAAAAAAGACAGCTGGCTTGTGAAGTGACTTCCTCGAGAAAGGTTGTCACCGGCACTGTTATGTCGTGTGTAGCAATGGGTGGATGGGGAGGGGGAGGGCGAATACCAACTCCTAGAAGAAGTCGCAGTGCTTTTGTAAGCTACCTCGGACCACGTGCATAAAAATTAGAGCTGTTTACACCACTGAAACCAGTTTTGTTTCGAGCTCGTGTGCCACGTGACCTGATGCCTATTTCTCTGCATTCAGAAGCCCCCCTGCAAGCTCGTTTCCATTGCTTCGGACATTTTACGCGCGTTGCAGCGCCCCCCAAGAAATGCTGCTTTTTATATAGATGCCCGACAGAAAATCTTTGCGTGTAGCTAACCAAAGCACCATTAGCCTCATGCATCCCAAAACAGGTGTCTGACTGCCTGAACATAAATAGGGATTTAGGTGGCGAACAAATGTTCGTAGGCCATCGGCCATGTGTCCTGGTGCCAGCTCCTGCAACACCCAGGTTAAGCATTCATCTAACCTAGTACAGGAGAGGGTGACCAATTCCATGAACGCCGACTGATGATAGCGCCGCCTGCCAAGGAATAGTTCAAATGTTCCCCACGTGCGATACAGTTATGGTAATGGCCGCGAAGGCTGTCGCCTTCCCCCACTCTAACAACAATTCCTCCTGACGAAAAATGCATCGAAAGCTGAAGGAAGGTGAGCAGCCGCTACCTAGACAAAGGTCGAGCTAAGCGGACGCAGACGGATACTCCCTGTCTGCATGGCCTGCTACTCATCTACGTTGCATTCTCTCCATATCGAAAGACGTCGTGTTTTCTTATTTCCCACGAGCCGGCAGAATGGTTTTTGGGACCCGTCGCCGGGTCGGAGCATGCAGACAAAGCCCTTGCCATGCTTGTCATCAGTACTTGCTGTGCTCGGGTGCCAGAATAGAGATGTCAGCAATAGCTGAGATTTTTTGTCTGGATGACGCATGGACGAAGCGCAGACGGCAGCGCTCCCGGGCATGAAGCCACGTAAAAAAACTGGGATTGCCTCATGCATGTTGACCTCATGCAGCCATGGTGCGCAATTATTTCCGATTCCTTCGTGCATGTGCGCGTATGCATTTAACTCACTGTTGATGTGGGATGGGCTGCTAGAGAAACTTGAGAAGAATACTATTCATATCATCTAGTACAGATAAACACGCAACAATTGCAGTAGCGTTCTTTTACGCGAGTCTGCATATTGATACATGTAAGATGCACCTGCTTGTATACCGCTTAACACAAATATGCGTCCCGAAGTTATGCAGTTACACAGAAATCATCCTCGTTTCATGTGCACCCACCGCCTATGAACCTTACTCGTCACATTTATGAAGAATTCGACACGCGAATGTGGTGTTCTTCCAGGCAGGCAGGAACCAGGCGGTTGCAGGGACAGTACGCAAAGGGAATTGCTTTATTCCATTGACAAGGTGACTGGCGAGCACCAGCACAGCTGGGCCGCCGACTGTGATAAGCTGGGATGAAGTGCGCCGGCTACGCTCGGCGCCGCGTTATATAAGCTCTTATCAGAGGGGCGTGTCGCAGTAGCGCACGTGTAGGTTATCGGTAGACGTGCGGCCACTGCACTCCCCCGTTCTTATTGTAGTTCGAGCGCATGCACTGAATCAAAAGTAGTTCATGGCACATAGCGGTCTGGAGGGCGCCGCTGCCTTGCAGGATAACGCCGCTCTGCCGTGGCTGGAAGAGAAGACGAAGCTGGCTGCACCGGGTCGGGGCTGTCGGGTCGCGGCTGCTCGGGGTAGTCGCAGCTGTTCAGGGATGTACGGAAAGTCCATATCCCTGGCTTGAATTATGTGGTTCTGGTGGCGCTTCCAGGCAAACACACCTCGACCGGTTTCCACACGAACTCTGTATGAAACAGGTCCAGTCCGCCCTAACACAATCCCAGGCAACCACTTTGCACCGCGTCTGAAATTTCGCACAAGAACACTTTCACCCACAGCGAATTCACGTGCGCGCTGCTTGCGACGCACTGTCTGGACGAACTGCCGCGTCGAAACCTTCTGCTGCAGCGAGGGCTTGACGGCATCTATACGGGTGCGGAGTCTACGCTGTAGCAGGAGAGTGGCCGGCGCCTCGCCGTGTTGGCATGTGGAGTGTTCCTGTAAGACAATAAAAACTCTCCCAACGTGGTGCTTAAGCTCGCGGCAGTACTTTTCCGCAGTGCCGCTTTCAAAGTTTGGACAAATCGTTCAGCTTGTCCATTACTGCTCGGATGGTAGGCTGACGTCCTTACATGGCGCGTGCCAATGCTCTTAAGGTAGCCTGAAAACACAGCCGAGATGAACTGCGGTCCATTGTCAGATACCACAACTTCAGGGTAACCAAACCTGCAGAAGATTTCGTGGAGACGGTTTACTGTGTTTTCCGCGGACGTGTCTCGCATTTGGCACACCTCCGGCCACTTGGAGTGAGCGTCGACCACAACCAGGAACATGGCGCCCTTGAAAGGTCCTGCAAAATCGATATGCAGACGATTTCATGGTCTGGTTGGCCATGCCCACGGGTGCAAAGGAGCCGGGCAAGGCATCGCACGTTGAGTTAAACAGGGGTTGCAAGAACGCACTTGAGTCTCAATGTCGCGTCGATGCCTGGCCACCACACGTAACTACGTGCTAGTTCTTTCATCCGAACAATTCCAGGATGTCCCTGGTGCAATTCTTCGAGCATCTGCGACTGGTGTTTCCGAGGAATAACGACACGCATTCCAAGAAGAAGACACCCTATATGTGCAGAAAGTTCACAGCGTCTGTGAAAAAACGGCTTCATTTCTTCACTCACGATGGTCTCAGGCCAACCGTTCATTACGTGCTGCATGACTATCTTTAGAATCGGATCTCGGGCCGTTTCGCGTGCCACATCGCGACAATTAATTGGCAAGGACTGCATGCGTTGGAGATAAAACTGGTCATCCGAGCATTCTTCACTTTCACTTGGCAGAGGCAATCGAGATAAGCAATCTGCTTCGGCGTTTTGACTCGATGGCTTATACTTCAAAGTAAAATTGTAAGCAGACAGAACTAAAGCCCAGCGTTGCAGTCTAGCTGCGGCAACAGTTGGTATTCCCGTCTTGGGACCGAAAATTGTCTGCAAGGGTTTGTGGTCAGTAACGAGAACAAATGAACGCCCGAAAAGATAGTAGTAGAAACGTTTGACGCCGAAAACTAGAGCGAGCGCCTCTTTTTCCAGTTGACTATAGTTGACCTCCGCTGAGGATAAGGTACGTGATGCGTACGCAACCGGATGGCACTGACCATTTGGCTCCACATGAGAGATGACAGCTCCTATACCGTATGCTGATGCATCACACGATAGTAGCAGGGGCGCACTGGGGTCGTAGTGAGCGAGAACCGGTGGCTGCGACAGCAGCTGCTTGATATGCGAGAAGGCTGCTTCGCACTCGTCACTCCAGGCCCAGGGAACATCGAGTCGCAGCAATCTGTTTAGGGGTAAAACGACGTTTGACAGGTTAGGAACAAACTTGCCATAGTAGTTTATCAAGCCCAACAGTGAATGCAATTGCTGCTTGTCCGTGGGACGCGGAGCCTTTGCGATGGCTTCTAGCTTGTCAGTTGCCGGTTCAATTCCGTGCGCGCTAATGACATGTCCCAAGTACTGCAACTTGTCTTTGAAAAACTCGCATTTTTCTTTCTTTACCCGGATGCCTCTGTCTGATAACCGTCTCAATACCGCCTCCAAATTCTTTAGGTGCTCCTGTTCAGTCTTTCCGCTGACCATGATGTCATCGATGTAACAAGTAACTCCGTCAAGGCCCTTCAGAACATTATCCATGATCTTCTGAAAGATCGCCGGCGCTGAGGCAATGCCAAAAGGCAAGCGGTTAACAACATATAAGCCCTTGGACGTGTTCAAGGTCAGGTAGGCTTTGGATTCCTCGTCCATCTCGACTTGCTGATAAGCCCGACTTAAATCAATTTTGGAGAATTTCTGACCGCCAGCTAATGCTGCCAAAAGCTCATCGAGCTTTGGAAGCGGGTACGTTTCTACATCTAGGATTGGGTTCAGCGTGAGTTTGTAATCTCCACAGATTCTAATCGACCCATCGATCTTTACTACGGGAACAATTGGCGTAGCATACTTGCTACTGGCGACACGAGAAATGATTCTCAACTTCTCGAGCTTTTCCAATTCAGCCTCTACCCTTTTCACAAGAGCGAAAGGCACACTCCGTGCTTTTAGAAAACGAGGCACTTGGTCATCCTTAAACTTGAGGCTTGCCTGCTCTCCTTGTATGGTCCCTAACTCATCCTTAAACAGGTCTTCGTTTTTCCGTAGCAGAGTTTCTAGTGCTGCAGGTGGACTGCCTGACGCCGTGGACACCTTGCAAAGACCTCGAATGCCACCCCAGTCTAGCCTGATATGCTGTAGCCAGTTGCGACCTAAGAGCGGTATGCCGCCTTGCGGAACAATGTAAAGCGGCAATCGTGCCTCTTGGTTATTGTGGCGGACCAGCACATCCATTACTCCTATAGGCTTTACGGTTTCCCCTGTGTACGTCTTCAGTTGCATCTTTGTTGGTTGCAAACGAACACCAGGAAAGTACACTTCAGCCTGATGGTGCGACATGACCGATACTGCTGCTCCAGTGTCGAGCTCCATGTTTACAGTAGTTCCTTCTACATTTACGCCTACCATTATGGGTGCCGTTTGTGACACGTCGACACTGTTGAGCTTAGTGAAGTCGTGCTGGGTCTTGCACTCAAGCGTGCGCATACACTGCTTCTGGTTTTTTGGTTCCGCTCCTGCTCTGCACATTCTGCGTATGTGCCCCTGCCGGTTACATTCGAAGCAAGTAGCTCGTACGTGCGGACACGCTTGCGCATCGTGCTTAAAAGAACCACAGCGATAACACTGCTGGGATTTGGCACGTTTACTTGCGTACTTATTCTTCTGCTTTCCGCTCTGCATTCGGTGAACTAGGCCACCGCTATCTGATAAATCATGGGCTGTCACTGCATTGTTCATTGCGGCCTCGGATGCCAGAGCACGGTCAACTGCCTTCTGGAAAGTTAAGTGCTTGTCCTCGATGAACAGCTGTCTCTGGATATCTATTCGCCGCATGCCACACACAAACTTGTCGCGAAGCGCATCGTCGAGAAAAGAAGCGAAATCGCAGGTTTGAGCTAGCCTGCGTATCTCTTCTACAAACTGGGCTATCGTCTGCGTTTCGCCCTGCACGGCACGATAAAACTTGGCTCTCTCGGCAATAACATATGGCTTTGGCGACAGGTGTTTGCTCAAAACTTCCCTCAACTCGCTTAACGACTTCGATGTAGGCGTATCGGGAGCAGTCAAAGACTTTAACAGTTGGTAGGTTTTCGGACCGATGAGACTCACGAAAACGTCGACTTGAAGGTCGGCTGGAACCTTGTTTGCCCTCAGATACGATGAGAGTCGCTCGTCATACGACGTCCAGTCACTGGTCGAGTCGTCAAAAGGTTCCATCTGTCCCAGCTGCGAGGCCATTTCGCAGTATTGTCGGTTCCGAAGAAGAGACTGTCAACTTAGCTGCAGGGTCCCGCTGTCGATGCGTTGATCCTCGTCGCCATTATGTGGTGTTCTTCCAGGCAGGCAGGAACCAGGCGGTTGCAGGGACAGTACGCAAAGGGAATTGCTTTATTCCATTGACAAGGTGACTGGCGAGCACCAGCACAGCTGGGCCGCCGACTGTGATAAGCTGGGAAGAAGTGCGCCGGCTACGCTCGGCGCCGCGGTATATAAGCTCTTATCAAAGGGGCGTGTCGCAGTAGCGCACGTGTAGGTTATCGGTAGACGTGCGGCCACTACAGCGAACACGTGAATGAAGGAAGGAAACCCAAAGAACACTGCTTGCGTGTCACTTGATTCTCTACAGCTAAACAGAGGAGTAAAAGAAGGAGTTATGATTGAACTCATAAGTGTCACTCAATGACATGATGAATGTGCGTATGTGCCCACAAAAAGAAATGTTTATTATATGGGTTTGTTTCAATGTTTGCCAACTGTCAATTCCTGATGTCCACTTATTTGGTTGAGAGAGAGAGAGAAGCAAATTTATTTAGTCGTTTCTCTCTCTCTCAACCAAAAAAGTGGAGATTTACCCAGATATATTGCAGTCATAGAATTCTATCACGGGACAGCAGCTGTAAAATCGATGGTTGAAGGAAATGAAATACTAGTAGGGGTGCGCGAAGTCTGAATAGAGTGTATGAGAGTGGCCTATTCGATTCGGTTGTCGAATCGAATAATCGTTATTCGAATCGATTTGTCATGGGCAGTTTTCAATTGGTGACAAAAGTTACTATTCCCGCACTTCTACAAAAGAGCATACAGTACGCGTGGTTAGTCTGTTGTATTTAGATATAAATTACGCACTCTTCTGGGGCGCGATCGGATATATTCTGTTCGATACGCGTTCTGTTCAGTTGCTGCAACGTCACAAAGTTGCAGTATGCAAAATTTGTGACAGCGGGGCGGAGAGGGCAGCCAATCAGGAAGCGGTGACCTCCCCGGAAGTTTACTTCCGTCGTCTGTCGTCTGCTTGCAAACGGTATACTACAAAACCAAATGTTTCTCGTCTTCCAAATGAATTAAATCTTTATCTAAAAAAAAATGTATTTTTTCTTCTCAAGCCCAAACATGTTTTCAAATAGTAGTACGTGTGACTACTGCAATTTATAACTATTAGGTTCTTAGCGTCGTCCCTAGGTGGTGTCGCGCACAGCGAGAAGAAAGGAGAAACTGAAAACGACGGGAGGAGTGGCGCACTTTTCAAGGGGCAGCGACAACATTCCAGTGGCTCGCTGGCACCAATGATGTTGTCGATTTATCTGTACAACCAACGAATTATTTGTTTCGAGAAACAAAAACGACGCCGGAATTCACTTTCTGCCATTTCTTCAAACGCGTTTCGCACCGCCACCCGCTCTCCTCCTTCCTCTAGAAACGCCAGCGCAACAACTTAAGTTCCCAACGGAAGCGCCATTTTCTCGAATTAAACTATGGATTGGATTCAAACGTGCTATTCCGCAGCCGAAAAGGCCGCCTGTTGGATCCAATCCACCAGACGCGCCATGCGAAGCCGTATGATCGCTCCAAACTTCTCAACTCCCGTCGCGTTCGGACGAAATGCTCGGTGGGCGGATGATTGACAGGAGCGTGTCGTCATTTTGACGTCACCAAAAACGGGGCGGCGCCCCGCGGCTGGCGACGTCGGCGCGGAGTAGGCCAATCGCGCGCGCCGGTAACCGAACGAACGCGCCGAACAACCATCTCCGATCGCACCCCTGGTCACGTGACGTGCTGTCGCGTGTGCAACCGCTAGAGAACACGCGCGCATGGTATTGGAGGTCGCGTCATTCGAGTTTCAGAGGCGCGGTACAGCGAAGTGGTAAAACAAGCTGTAGCACAGGACGTTGGCTTTAATGAAATGTACACGCCCTCACCGCTTCTAGCACTCATTGCGCAAGCGTATGGGTCACAGCGACCATCACAAGCACTCCCGCATAGCCTTGCGAACAGCCATCAGATGTTTTCCAAGTTCCGGCGACAGTATTTTTTGTTGCCTTCGCGAAGGACAGTTCCTCTAGCTCCCCATGACACAGGCGTCCGATAGCAAGTACTCACACTGGCCTTTGCAATAAGATCACTCGCTCTGTACAAGCAGGTACTGCATAACTAGAATATTTGCCAGAAGTACGTTCTTCTAACAGTCATAAGTCTACATAGCGTTAATTGTGCACGTGTATTCTGCCTTTTTCGCCCTGCCTGTGTTCGTTTTCTGCTGAATTTGAAGACTTTCGAGCATGTGCGCTGTTGCGCATGCAATGGCGTCAGGGCTTCGCAAAAAAAAAAAAAAGAATATGGCGGGAAATTTAGCTTGATCGGCTGCAATTCACCGCAACAAGCAGATGGCAATCACTGCATGAATTTTAAAGGGTACGATGATTACTCGAAAAATAAAGAGGACAATGCGGGGCTTCGAGGAGTGCACGAGAGCGATGATTACGAGGGTCGATACGATACATCTTTGTACGAGAGGACCGCCTACTGCAAAATCACGTGTTTCAAAACTTTGCTGGGCGTCAGAACAGGTGATATCCGGTTTGTTGCGCACGGCTTGGAATACAACAGGTCACGCAGCCTTCCGCACTTTTCGCTGCAGTTGGTGAAATAAAGGCTCGTTCATTTCTTGCTTTTAGTCCTATCCTTCTAACGGTGTCGCCCAGAATAAGGCAAACACAGTACGCTAATAGACACATCGAACCTCACCGCGTGAGGTAAGCAAGTTTCCAGATAACGTCGTGCGCACCTGGCAACTAGGTGGATGCGAGGGAAAGTTCTTTCTGCACTTTAAAAACGCTTCCGCAGTCAATTGTTAACGAAATTAGGCACCCATAAAATTTCTGGAATAATTATCTGCAATTGTCCGGGGCGCAATGCCACAATGCCCGAACCTGCTGGCTAGCTGGCCGTGCACGGCGCTTTTTTTGTTTCTTTCCTTCTTCCTTTCTGTCTTTTCCCTCCAAGAGACACAATTGAATGAGCTGCGTCCGGACCACATTGAAGGCCTGGTTGGAGACACATCAGCTTGAATGAGTGTAAGGAAGGCGCGGCGACGAGACGGACCCAAACACTCAAATATGATTCAATCCCCGTTTTGCTCGCTTTGTAATGTTTAGTGGCGCAACATTTGACAAACGTATGAACACACATGAACGAGCTTGAAGTTATCTTGCACAAATGGCACCACCAGTAAAACCCTGTGAGATTTGTTACTCAGTGGAAATATTTTGTTTCAAGCACGGCTTTGTAAAACTAGTGAATGCTAGTAGAGACAAAACATTGTATGGCGCTACTGATGTGCAGTACACGTTTTCAATTAGCGTGTACATGAAAAAGAATGTCAATTTGAGGAACGTGGACAGGAGAAAAATTTGTGAAATTTACTGTTTCCTTGAAGGATCCTTAATCAACATAAGGCAATTTTATATTTATATAATTGCAGAAAAAGGCTTGAGGCTTGATAATTGAAAATTGCAGCGTTTCATCTTGAATAGCTTTGCCTCTTCGCTAATGCGTGACAAATTGTAGCCATAAAGTGCCAATTTGAAGTAATAATAACGCACCAACTGTTCATCAGAACACGAAACAACATCGCATAGGTAAGTGCACTGTAACCTCGAAAACCACTAAATACTGTTGTGCGTTAAAAATGAAAAAATATCTCAAATCATAAACTTTTCTTGTTCTGCCCATCCTTACAAGGACCTAAATAAATTTCTCAATGCTTTACAAGGAATATGTCTTCATAGAAACATTATATCAGCTTTCGTGTAAAGGCATAGCGAAGTTCATTTTGTTAAACCCGCCGTGGTTGCTCAGTGGCTATGGTGTTGGGCTGCTGAGCACGAGGTCGCCGGATCGAATCCCGGCCACGGCGGCCGCATTTCGATGGGAGCGAAATGCGAAAACACCCGTGTACTTAGATTTAGGTGCACGTTAAAGAACCCCAGGTGGTCGAAATTTCCGGAGTCCTCCACTACGGCGTGCCTCATAATCAGAAAGTGGTTTGGGCCCGTAAAACCCCATAATTGTTTTTTTTTTCATTTTGTTATGTTGTACAGATTTGACGGAAACTCAGTCCAATTGAAGCTAGTACAGCAAAATGCCGTATTTTCCTCAGACTGTTTTGAGTGGCGTCAGGTATAACGCTTCAAGCTAGGCGGTCATAATAGGCTTCATTGGAAAGCGCCGAAAATAAGCTTTCTAATGCATTATTAAACACATCCGTCTAATGAGCACAGAAAACACAGTGCGTCCGCAAGCAATGACCAAAATGGGGAGGACGTGCTGCCGGTGTGGGACCGCCTCCTTATTGTTTATTGATAATTTGTAATGCAGAAGTACTTAATTAATATGGTACATCACAGGAATCTAATAAAAGGCCTCTCACCCGGTCCCATAGGAAAAGTTGTTATGTGTCCTCTACGGAGCGTTCTGCCGCAAAATGTTTTCAAATCGGCTCATTAATAGCCGAGATGGAAACATTTCAGGGCCGTGAACCTATGATTTCAGCAGGCGAGCTTCACCGCAAACACAGACGCTCTTTCCACTTGCCCCGTCTATCCACCTCAAGCAAAATTCCTTGCCGGCGTTCTGCCCTACCGGACTTCGAGGATGCATACGGCGCGGGCCCCGGCGTCAATTTTTTTTTCTCCTCGCTTTTGCAGCGCTGCGAACTTTTGCTGACGGCGTTGCGCTCGAGCTGTTGTGATTGTCTCGTTTCGTGCGGCGCACGATTTTGCGCGCTGTGCACAAGAACACATGGCAAGCGGTGTAATTAAGTGCTACAGGAATAATGAAGCAGAACAAGCGGATCGCAGAGTATTATGACGCACTGGAACACGGTAGAAAATGGCGTAGTTTCGATAGCTGCGCATGTGACTGCACGACCGTGGAAACAAGCAGACGAAGAGGAAGGACATCTCTCTCGCTTCGGTGCGAAGTAAATCAAAAAGCACCCAGACCTTCCGCTCGTGTGTTTTATTATTTCTCTAAACTTCAATTTGTGAACTCAAACAACAGATAACACAAATAACAGATGCTGCCTTGTCACCACGAGGGACGTTACACTGCAGACACGAGTACGTAGGCGCAGGGACACGAATACGTCACCGTCCGGCTTGGAGCGCGGTCGCCGCGAGGGAAAGGAGAAACGGCGTTCGGATTGAAATTGCTGAACATTCCGCGGCGCGTAGGGATGTAGTTCTTTGCAAACACGACCGTTGACACTCATTGTATGCTCTGCGCTTGTCAGCTCAAAATAGCCAGACTTGGCGAGGGGCCCTTTAAGAAGAGAATTTTTAGTAAAGATCTAGTACGAGCATAGATACTTCAAATGCGACGTACGCAGTCATCCTTTTAGTTTTTACATAATCTTTAAATATAGCCTGTAGCAGATAAGATAGTATAGTCCTTGACCTGAAAGATTGAGAGAGGCCTACATTACTTGCAGGAAAAATTGAAAACATATTCAATTATTTAGCGAAAATCACAAATCTTCCCTGTTATTTATTTAATTTACGATTTGGCATTTATGATTTGAAGGAATGACACCAGTTTAGAGATATGTGCCATCAAAGTCACGTTAAATATGCACGGTTGTATCACCCAATTTTAACAAACGTTCATTTTTCTTTGAAACTCCAAATTCACTGGAATGCTGATGTAATTGCTCATACACACTCTGAAAAATTATGCGAAAACAATGTCCCTTTGAAATTAATTTGAAATGAATACGTCTAACACCCTCACAGGATAAAATGCGTAAATTGCAAGATGGCCAGTAAATATTGAATTCATTTGATGTGTTGAATAATGCACATGAAATAAAAGAATTATGCTATCTGCCAGAGGGGATTTTTTAAAATTCCGTAAATTTTAAAAATGATCAGCATCGTATACTTTTCCCATTCGCACCGAACGTCCTGTGTTCCGATGGAGCGGCGGTGGTGACAGAGCGGCTATCATGTGACCCAAAATTCAGGCGTCTGCTAAAGAAAGCGCGTCAGAACAATCTCCTGAAATCTAAGAACCCCAAGCTTATGTTCGTATGCAGAGCGTAAGAGAAATGTAAATAATGCATATGTAGCCGACCATGCATCCAAGGTTGGAATACCAATGGTCACCAATGGTCGCTTAATTGAGATTGCCACGGCTGAATGTCGCGTACTTTTGCAGTTAAGAAGGAAAAACAACGCTTGTCAGGTGCCAAACAGACCTTTTATTAAAATGAGAATGCACAATGAGATAGAGTGAGGCGGGCACGCTCGTTTTTAACATATTAGCGCTTTGTACGCAGATCTCATGCATGTAGTAGCGAGAAGGTAACAGAGCAAATTGGAGATTGTGTGAACATAAATAAATGAAATCGTCATCACACAATATGCTATCCTTGTGCACGCCAGGGACATCTAAAAACTGAGCACCTAGTTATGGGTACGCACTGGTCTCGTCATATGATCCAGAAAGCAGCCAGTTGAAAGTAAAAGAGTAAAAAATCCAACAGAATGATCACACAGTGGCGTGTTACTGAAGAAACGACAAGTCCGGGTCTGGCACAGGGGCGTCGGTTGGCAGGTCGTAGACGTCCACGAAGAGCCAATCCCACTCGTTTGTGTTGCATGGCTTTGCTTCGTAAAGAATGGGGACAGGGCAAGCCACCGGCTGCAGTGGTTGGACTTCTCGAACACAACTGGTATCGGAGGGCATGGCTTCTGCTCGGCACCGTCGACGATGGGCACGGCTCACCAGTTTGGCTGGAGCGAAAATAACACAAAGAAAGGGCTTGTTAGCAAAAATGTTAGTCACTAAATCAACACTGGCTCATCAGCTTTCTTGGCAAAAATTTAATACAGTTGGGTATAAGAAGCAGTTGTTTTCACTATTAGACAGCAATTCACTCCGCTGATTATGAAAGTTCGAACTTACCCCGCAGTTTCTTTTTGCTTAGTCAAGGCATGCCACAGTTGTCACAAAGTATTATGGTTATAGCAATATTAATTATTTTTTTTTCAATTATACATACTATGACGCAACACATCGCAGGAGAGCGTCGTAATGTTATGGCACATGTTAGGCCATCTTCAATGTAGCAGCATAATAGACAAATAAGGGAGAGGCACCTGGTGACGGAAGCTAGCAGGGTTGAGATCACAAGTGCCTCCCTTATTCAACATGACGCAATCTGCACCTCAGAAATGATTCTGCAAGGTGTTCCGTAGAACAGATATTGCCTAAAATATTCACGCGCCATTGGGCTTGCTACGGCTTACTCAATATTTAAGTGAGTGACGTTATTTCTGAAAGCAATCGAGAATGTATGTAAGCATATGGAAAAAGTCGTAATGCCAGAATGCAAGCGCGAAATTTCAAACATTTCAAAGGACGAGTGATGTATTGTTTATTTTGATTTCACATAGAATACTCGCTCATTGTAAATATATATATTTTGCTAGTCGGTGATTACCATTTTTCACACTGGAATATTTACATTCAAATATTGCTGCTGAACACAATGTTATGTGTCGGCAAGAATGCACGCAGTAGGAGCAAGGCTTGCCGTTGACAGACAACGCCATTTGGTTCTGTCACAAAGAATTACTTTTAAAGCGAATCTTTTTCTTTCGTCTTTCCCACTGCTTCTGCTTTCTGGCACAACGCGTCGGGGCAGGGGAGGGGGGGGGGGGGCGTCAGAGAGTGTGTCAGATGGTAAATGCGACGCGACAAACGTTAGGATATTTGCGCCGCGTCGAATGTGCACAATTCCCTCCGGAGCTCCTCTATGCGTCGTCGCATTAGCCTCTTGACAGCTGTAATTATCCTTGACCCGTGTAAGAGCATGGCGAAAATTACAGCGCTTACCTTTCTGCGAACGTGCAACTCCAGAGAGAAGCGAGATAGAATGATAGAAAAGAGGGAGAGAGAAGCGGATAATAGGTGGAACCGTCGCTGTCGTGATACGAAAACAGCTCGCCCACTCTTCGCTCGAAGTTCCAATAGAAAGCAAAGGGGGAGGGGTGGTGTGTACTGAGAAAAGGTCCGTAAGTAGGCAAGGAAACGCTACAGACACGACAGCAGTTGCGGGCAAACGGGAAATCAGAAACAGACCTTGTAACAATATATAATAACAATGTTGTAATTGGTGTACTCGCTATTGCAGTAGGCGGAGCGTACGCGAATATCTTAAATAGTGGGAATGGCACACACGGGCGTTTTTCAGCTCATTAGCATTTCTTGGCCATATTGCAAACAGTTGTCTGCTCAGTGGAATACTCGTGGGATAACTAATTTTAAGGTGGGTTTGTAAAGATCAGTTTTTACTTTTAATGAGCACTCTGAAGAACATAAACGGAACGTTTGTGCCTCTTCATCAAGGCAAAGCCATTTCGCTATACCTACGCTTATGAGTGAGCCAGTAAAACTAGACCATCAAATTTGTTATAGAATTCTAATTTTTTCTCCCATGGACCTGCGAGTTTCTAAAATGACTAATGCTATTGTAAAAATTATTTGCTGCATGGCAGCAGCGTGCTGTTAAAAAAACATTGTCGCAATGTACGTGTGAAACTAGCTACCGCTCACTCCAGATATGCACGGAGCAACTTCTACTACGAGAATTTTGACAAGTCATTGAGTAAAATAACTGAAATAATTAAAAAATGAAAGCTAGGTACAATAATGCATGGTTGTCACAACATGAAGACAGTCTTATGAATGGGAGAAGAAAATCACAACTCACGTGACAGCTTTAATAGGTGCCCATCACCCGGCTTAAGCACATTGAGATACAGAACCAATGAATGATAAGGTTAATTTCAATACTATCAGTGCGAGACGCAAGAATTTCAATCACATGAAATTGTGCGCTGATAGCGACATGTCTTCGAAAGACATTCGAAGCTTTGAAGTTCGAAACTTGTAATGCGTGTGGGAAAAACCACGCAAAAGTGGTGACGCAAAAGTTTTGCCAAGTGATTTGGAATCCTTTTCGAAAAGTGCTGTCTTAAATATGAAGATTAACGAGACAAGTGGAGTTAGTTTAGAAAGTCTTACTTCAGTAGAGTGCTATTAAGTTGCAGTAACCACTGCATTCAATCAATGGCTAGTCGTAATTGTGCAACTGCCCTTAGCAGACATCGCGTTTAAGGATTTTTTTATGTCTATACCACCGCATATACCGTGAAGCAGTCTGCTCAACCTACGGGGCAGGCAAGACCTTGTTGATTTCCTTCACCTCAATGTGTGAAAGACACGCGCATCGCATGCGGTAAGATACACATAGGAGCTATAGCTAAACGGAATCCTAAAAGATGTAATAATGAAAGATTTCAGAAGTTGCCCACCTTTAGAGCGTGCTGCTGGACGAGTCCTAAGGGGATTCCGCGAGGATGTCGCCTCTTTTTGCACTCGCCGCTTCTTGGCTTTAGGGCTCGGACTAGGGCTGCTACGCTTGCGGCTGGCAGGTTGTCCTGGCCCGGTGTCATCGTCTTTCAGCCAGGACCATTCTTGAAGTAAGTTCGACAGCAGGAGGCGCTTGTGGATGCCCAAATCTTGACTGCTCTTGTCAATCATGGCTATCTTGTCCTCGGCTGCTTCGAGTAAACCATCGACGTCGATGCCCATTGCGAAAAAGTAGTGCACAGAGCGCTTGAACACAGCACCACAAGACCGCAAACGGGGCCCACTCCACGTTTGGTTAGCGTTCAAATGACTGCCTATTTGGAGCTATTCCCCCATACCTCAACCATATGAGAGATTGCTGCTGCGCATGCGCAGGAAATACAGGAAAGACTGCATGCGCAGTATTGTACCTTCTCAGTAACTACCCGTTTACCATCGCCAAACCCTGCCCACATGTATACTATGAAAGCGTGGGTGGTGTTTAGGTGGGTCTAATTCCAACAATAGACTGCCCTTCAAGGCCACGAAAGAAAACTATGAGGATTCGAAGTTTCAGGACGATTTTTTTGAGAGCCTTTTAGTCACGCTTCGTGCGAAGGAGGGCACGGCAGGCGGGTGATTGACCCGTGAAGGAAGGAATTTAGTTTGGGATGGGGGGGGGGGGGGGGTAGAGTTCCAAAAGGCCACGAGTTGTAACAAAAGCTATGTGTCGGCATCAGGACTTCTCCTTTGCATAGAGTATAAAAACACCAGTGCACGGCATGATGTGCAGATTTGCACATACGTTTCCAGGAATGTGACTGGGCTGGAGAAAGTGTCCTGGTAAGCTGCTTTGGCTTTGTCTTTGTGGCATGTACACTATATGTTCGATGAAGTTGAGAAATGTGAATGTGCAAAATGGCCATGAAGTGAATGATTTCGATGAAGCATGAATTTTAACAAAATAAAAAAATTGCTATAATAAATTGGTAACCGGCGCAATTTTCTTTGCGTGTTTTACTCTGAATGTTCAGACGCCATAATTTTATTTCCAACCGTACGTTCATCGATTTTACCAAGCATTTTAGGATGGATACATCAAGATATCTAACATGTGACCACGAAGTGTTGTCGTTGCATCGACAGAAAAATGTATTTGTACTAGTTTGTAATTGTGGCTCTGGAATCATGATTCGTTCGAGAACAATTGATTTTTGCTAGGTTACGCTAATCTCTGCAAACTATTAGTCTTGAAACTCGAGTGCTATCGAATAGTCTGTTATCGGGAATTTTCAGATGTCGGAAACGGTCTCTGAAGCGGGGTGTCTGAACAGACAAACGCCCCTATATATTTATTGTGTTACTAATAAAACATACGTAGGAATGTGCTTTGAATACTTATATGCATCAGGAAAATATCGCGAGCATTTCACAGGGGACTGATAACGGGGCCGTCAAAGAATGCAAAGCATGCATAGCTTAGGAATGTATGAGAACCCTACTGAAACGTTGTCGTGGCGGATGACAGCAGTCTCGCTATTCTCAACCCTCTGGCCGGTATTTCTTATTGCGAATTTCGATTCGTTCCTACATAGCTTCTGGACGACTAATATGTGGTGTAATCTTATTGTAAAACGTCAACATTGCATGCAAGAGTAACATAGCTACTGTTCAGGAAGTCAAAATATGGATAGAAGATGTTATGAGCAGACGAATATAACAGTGGAGTTAAAGCCAATGACAATTTCGATATTTTCGCATTATTTCTGTATATTGTGAAGGATTGTACGGTGGAACCGATCAGTACCACAATAAAGGAAGTGCCTTGTTTCTACTTTGCCTTGGCACCGTAGGGAAAGGAGAAACGGCGTTCGGATTGAAATTGCTGAACATTTCGCGGCGCGTAGGGATGTAGTTCTTTTCAAACACGACCGTTGACACTCATTGTATGCTCTGCGCTTGTCAGCTCAAAATAACCAGACTTGGCGAGGGGCCCTTTAAGAAGAGAATTTTTAGTAAAGATCTAGTACGAGCATAGATACTTCAAATGCGACGTACGTAGTCATCCTTTTAGTTTTTACATAATCTTTAAATATAGCCTGTAGCAGATAAGATAGTCTAGTCCTTGACCTGAAAGATTGAGAGAGGCCTACATTACTTGCAGGAAAACTTGAAAACATATTCAATTATTTAGCGAAAATTATAAATCTTCCCTGTTATTTATTTAATTTACGATTTCGCATTTATGATTTGAAGGAATGACACCAGTTTAGAGATATGTGCCATCAAAGTCACGTTAAATATGCACGGTTGTATCACCCAATTTTAACAAACGTTCATTTTTCTTTGAAACTCCAAATTGACTGGAATGCTGATGTAATTGCTCATACACACTCTGAAAAATTATGCGAAAACAATTGTCCCTTTGAAATTAATTTGAAATGAATACGTCTAACACCCTCACAGGATAAAATGCGTAAATTGCAAGATGGCCAGTAAATATTGAATTCATTTGATGTGTTGAATAATGCACATGAAATAAAAGAATTATGCTATCTGCCAGAAGGGATTTTTTAAAATTCCGTAAATTTTAAAAATGATCAGCATCGTATACTTCTCCCATTCGCACCGAACGTCCTGTGTTCCGATGGAGCGGCGGTGGTGACCCAAAATTCAGGCGTCTGCTAAAGAAAGCGCGTCAGAACAATCTCCTGAAATCTAAGAACCCCAAGCTTATGTTCGTATGCAGAGCGTAAGAGAAATGTAAATAATGCATATGTAGCCGACCATGCATCCAAGGTTGGAATACTGCCATCAAAAGGGTGAAATGTAAGATAGTAGGAACACTAGGTGTGATCACTAATGGTCGCTTAATTGAGATTGCCACGGCTGAATGTCGCGTACTTTTGCAGTTAAGAAGGAAAAACAACGCTTGTTAGGTGCCAAACAGACCTTTTATTAAAATGAGAATGCACAATGAGATAGAGTGAGGCGGGCACGCTCGTTTTTAACATATTAGCGCTTTGTACGCAGATCTCATGCATGTAGTAGCGAGAAGGTAACAGAGCAAATTGGAGATTGTGTGAACATAAATAAATGAAATCGTCATCACACAATATGCTATCCTTGTGCACGCGAGGGACATCTAAAAACTGAGCACCTAGTTATGGGTACGCACTGGTCTCGTCATATGATCCAGAAAGCAGCCAGTTGAAAGTAAAAGAGTAAAAAATCCAATAGAATAGTCACACAGCTGCGTGTTACTCAAGAAACGACAAGTCCGGGTCTGGCACAGGGGCGTCGGTTGGCAGGTCGTAGACGTCCACGAAGAGCCAATCCCACTCGTTTGTGTTGCATGGCTTTGCTTCGTAAAGAATGGGGACAGGGCAAGCCACCGGCTGCAGTGGTTGGACTTCTCGAACACAACTGGTATCGGAGGGCATGGCTTCCGCTCGGCACTGTCGAGGATGGGCACGGCTCACCAGTTTGGCTGGAGGGAAAATAACACAAAGAAAGAGCTTGTTAGCAAAAATGTTAGTCACTAAATCAACACTGGCTCATCAGCTTTCTTGGCAAAAAAATTAATTGCAGTTGGGTATAAGAAGCAGTTGTTTTCACCATTAGACAGCAATTCACTCCGCTGATTATGAAAGTTCGAACTTACCCCGCAGTTTCTTTTTGCTTAGTCAAAGCATGCCACAGTTGTCACAAAGTATTATGGTTATAGCAATATTAATTTTTTTTTTCAATTATACATACTATGACGCAACACATCGCAGGAGAGCGTCGTAATGTTATGGCACATGTTAGGCCATCTTCAATGTAGCAGCATAATAGACAAATAAGGGAGAGGCACCTGGTGACGGAAGCTAGCAGGGTTGAGATCACAAGTGCCTCCCTTATTCAACATGACGCAATCTGCACCTCGGAAATGATTCTGCAAGGTGTTCCGTAGAACAGATATTGCCTAAAATATTCACGCGCCATTGGGCTTGCTACGGCTTACTCAATATTTAAGTGAGTGACGTTATTTCTGAAAGCAATCGAGAATGTATGTAAGCATATGGAAAAAGTCGTAATGCCAGAATGCAAACGCGAAATTTCAAACATTACAAAGGACGAGTGATGTATTGTTTATTTTGATTTCACATAGAATACTCGCTCATTGTAAATATATATATTTTGCTAGTCGGTGATTACCATTTTTCACACTGGAATATTTACATTCAAATATTGCTGCTGAACACAATGTTATGTGTCGGCAAGAATGCACGCAGTAGGAGCAAGGCTTGCCGTTGACAGACAACGCCATTTGGTTCTGTCACAAAGAATTACTTTTAAAGCGAATCTTTTTCCTTCGTCTTTCCCACTGCTTCTGCTTTCTGGCACAACGCGTCGGGGCAGGGGGGGGCGGGGGAGGGGGGGGCGTCAGAGTGCGTGGAAGAGAGTAAAGGCGACGCGACAAACGTTCGAATATTTGCACCGCGTCGAATGTGCACAATCCCCTCCGGAGCTCCTCTATGTGTCGTCGCATTAGCCTCTTGACAGCTGTAATTATCCTTGACCCGTGTAAGAGCATGGCGAAAATCACAGCGCTTACCTTTCTGCGAACGTGCAACTCCAGAGGGAAGCGAGATAGAATGATAGAAAAGAGGGAGAGAGAAGCGGATAATAGGTGGAACCGTCGCTGTCGTGATACGAAAACAGCTCGCCCACTCTTCGCTCGAAGTTCCAATAGAAAGCAAAGGGGGAGGGGTGGTGTGTACTGAGAAAAGGTCCGTAAGTAGGCAAGGAAACGCTACAGACACGACAGCAGTTGCGGGCAAACGGGAAATCAGAAACAGACCTTGTAACAATATATAATAACAATGTTGTAATTGGTGTACTCGCTATTGCAGTAGGCGGAGCGTACGCGAATATCTTAAATAGTGGGAATGGCACACACGGGCGTTTTTCAGCTCATTAGCATTTCTTGGCCATATTGCAAACAGTTGTCTGCTCAGTGGAATACTCGTGGGATAACTAATTTTAAGGTGGGTTTGTAAAGATCAGTTTTTACTTTTAATGAGCACTCTGAAGAACATAAACGGAACGTTTGTGCCTCTTCATCAAGGCAAAGCCATTTCGCTATACCTACGCTTATGAGTGAGCCAGTAAAACTAGACCATCAAATTTGTTATAGAATTCTAATTTTTTCTCCCATGGACCTGCGAGTTTCTAAAATGACTAATGCTATTGTAAAAATTATTTGCTGCATGGCAGCAGCGTGCTGTTAAAAAAACATTGTCGCAATGTACGTGTGAAACTAGCTACCGCTCACTCCAGATATGCACGGAGCAACTTCTACTACGAGAATTTTGACAAGTCATTGAGTAAAATAACTGAAATAATTAAAAAATGAAAGCTAGGTACAATAATGCATGGTTGTCACAACATGAAGACAGTCTTATGAATGGGAGAAGAAAATCACAACTCACGTGACAGCTTTAATAGGTGCCCATCACCCGGCTTAAGCACATTGAGATACAGAACCAATGAATGATAAGGTTAATTTCAATACTATCAGTGCGAGACGCAAGAATTTCAATCACATGAAATTGTGCGCTGATAGCGACATGTCTTCGAAAGACATTCGAAGCTTTGAAGTTCGAAACTTGTAATGCGTGTGGGAAAAACCACGCAAAAGTGGTGACGCAAAAGTTTTGCCAAGTGATTTGGAATCCTTTTCGAAAAGTGCTGTCTTAAATATGAAGATTAACGAGACAAGTGGAGTTAGTTTAGAAAGTCTTACTTCAGTAGAGTGCTATTAAGTTGCAGTAACCACTGCATTCAATCAATGGCTAGTCGTAATTGTGCAACTGCCCTTAGCAGACATCGCGTTTAAGGATTTTTTTATGTCTATACCACCGCATATACCGCGAAGCAGTCTGCTCAACCTACGGGGCAGGCAAGACCTTGTTGATTTCCTTCACCTCAATGTGTGAAAGACACGCGCATCGCATGCGGTAAGATACACATAGGAGCTATAGCTAAACGGAATCCTAAAAGATGTAATAATGAAAGATTTCAGAAGTTGCCCACCTTTAGAGCGTGCTGCTGGACGAGTCCTAAGGGGATTCCGCGAGGATGTCGCCTCTTTTTGCACTCGCCGCTTCTTGGCTTTAGGGCTCGGACTAGGGCTGCTACGCTTGCGGCTGGCAGGTTGTCCTGGCCCGGTGTCATCGTCTTTCAGCCAGGACCATTCTTGAAGTAAGTTCGACAGCAGGAGGCGCTTGTGGATGCCCAAATCTTGACTGCTCTTGTCAATCATGGCTATCTTGTCCTCGGCTGCTTCGAGTAAACCATCGACGTCGATGCCCATTGCGAAAAAGTAGTGCACAGAGCGCTTGAACACAGCACCACAAGACCGCAAACGTGGCCCACTCCACGTTTGGTTAGCGTTCAAATGACTGCCTATTTGGAGCTATTCCCCCATACCTCAACCATATGAGAGATTGCTGCTGCGCATGCGCAGGAAATACAGGAAAGACTGCATGCGCAGTATTGTACCTTCTCAGTAACTACCCGTTTACCATCGCCAAACCCTGCCCACATGTATACTCTGAAAGCGTGGGTGGTGTTTAGGTGGGTTTAATTCCAACAATAGACTGCCCTTCAAGGCCACGAAAGGGAACTATGAGGATTCGAAGTTTCAGGACGATTTTTTTGAGAGCCTTTTAGTCACGCTTCGTGCGAAGGAGGGCACGGCAGGCGGGTGATTGACCCGTGAAGGAAGGAATTTAGTTTGGGATGGGGGGGGGGGGGGGGGTAGAGTTCCAAAAGGCCACGAGTTGTAACAAAAGCTATGTGTCGGCATCAGGACTTCTCCTTTGCATAGAGTATAAAAACACCAGTGCACGGCATGATGTGCAGATTTGCACATACGTTTCCAGGAATGTGACTGGGCTGGAGAAAGTGTCCTGGTAAGGTGCTTTGGCTTTGTCTTTGTGGCATGTACACTATATGTTCGATGAAGTTGAGAAATGTGAATGTGCAAAATGGCCATGAAGTGAATGATTTCGATGAAGCATGAATTTTAACAAAATAAAAAAATTGCTATAATAAATTGGTAACCGGCGCAATTTTCTTTGCGTGTTTTACTCTGAATGTTCAGACGCCATAATTTTATTTCCAACCGTACGTTCATCGATTTTACCAAGCATTTTAGGATGGATATATCAAGATATCTAACATGTGACCACGAAGTGTTGTCGTTGCATCGACAGAAAAATGTATTTGTACTAGTTTGTAATTGTGGCTCTGGAATCATGATTCGTTCGAGAACAATTGATTTTTGCTAGGTTACGCTAATCTCTGCAAACTATTAGTCTTGAAACTCGAGTGCTATCGAATAGTCTGTTATCGGGAATTTTCAGATGTCGGAAACGGTCTCTGAAGCGGGGTGTCTGAACAGACAAACGCCCCTATATATTTATTGTGTTACTAATAAAACATACGTAGGAATATGCTTTGAATACTTATATGCATCAGGAAAATATCGCGAGCATTTCACAGGGGACTGATAACGGGGCCGTCAAAGAATGCAAAGCATGCATAGCTTAGGAATGTATGAGAACCCTACTGAAACGTTGTCGTGGCGGATGACAGCAGTCTCGCTATTCTCAACCCTCTGGCCGGTATTTCTTATTGCGAATTTCGATTCGTTCCTACATAGCTTCTGGACGACTAATATGTGGTGTAATCTTATTGTAAAACGTCAACATTGCATGCAAGAGTAACATAGCTACTGTTCAGGAAGTCAAAATATGGATAGAAGATGTTATGAGCAGACGAATATAACAGTGGAGTTAAAGCCAATGACAATTTCGATATTTTCGCATTATTTCTGTATATTGTGAAGGATTGTACGGTGGAACCGATCAGTACCACAATAAAGGAAGTGCCTTGTTTCTACTTTGCCTTGGCACCGTAGGGAAAGGAGAAACGGCGTTCGGATTGAAATTGCTGAACATTCCGCGGCGCGTAGGGATGTAGTTCTTTTCAAACACGACCGTTGACACTCATTGTATGCTCTGCGCTTGTCAGCTCAAAATAACCAGACTTGGCGAGGGGCCCTTTAAGAAGAGAATTTTTAGTAAAGATCTAGTACGAGCATAGATACTTCAAATGCGACGTACGTAGTCATCCTTTTAGTTTTTACATAATCTTTAAATATAGCCTGTAGCAGATAAGATAGTCTAGTCCTTGACCTGAAAGATTGAGAGAGGCCTACATTACTTGCAGGAAAACTTGAAAACATATTCAATTATTTAGCGAAAATTATAAATCTTCCCTGTTATTTATTTAATTTACGATTTGGCATTTATGATTTGAAGGAATGACACCAGTTTAGAGATATGTGCCATCAAAGTCACGTTAAATATGCACGGTTGTATCACCCAATTTTAACGAACGTTCATTTTTCTTTGAAACTCCAAATTGACTGGAATGCTGATGTAATTGCTCATACACACTCTGAAAAATTATGCGAAAACAATTGTCCCTTTGAAATTAATTTGAAATGAATACGTCTAACACCCTCACAGGATAAAATGCGTAAATTGCAAGATGGCCAGTAAATATTGAATTCATTTGATGTGTTGAATAATGCACATGAAATAAAAGAATTATGCTATCTGCCAGAAGGGATTTTTTAAAATTCCGTAAATTTTAAAAATGATCAGCATCGTATACTTCTCCCATTCGCACCGAACGTCCTGTGTTCCGATGGAGCGGCGGTGGTGACCCAAAATTCAGGCGTCTGCTAAAGAAAGCGCGTCAGAACAATCTCCTGAAATCTAAGAACCCCAAGCTTATGTTCGTATGCAGAGCGTAAGAGAAATGTAAATAATGCATATGTAGCCGACCATGCATCCAAGGTTGGAATACTGCCATCAAAAGGGTGAAATGTAAGATAGTAGGAACACTAGGTGTGATCACCAATGGTCGCTTAATTGAGATTGCCACGGCTGAATGTCGCGTACTTTTGAAGTTAAGAAGGAAAAACAACGCTTGTCAGGTGCCAAACAGACCTTTTATTAAAATGAGAATGCACAATGAGATAGAGTGAGGCGGGCACGCTCGTTTTTAACATATTAGCGCTTTGTACGCAGATCTCATGCATGTAGTAGCGAGAAGGTAACAGAGCAAATTGGAGATTGTGTGAACATAAATAAATGAAATTGTCATCACACAATATGCTATCCTTGTGCACGCGAGGGACATCTAAAAACTGAGCACCTAGTTATGGGTACGCACTGGTCTCGTCATATGATCCAGAAAGCAGCCAGTTGAAAGTAAAAGAGTAAAAAATCCAATAGAATAGTCACACAGCTGCGTGTTACTCAAGAAACGACAAGTCCGGGTCTGGCACAGGGGCGTCGGTTGGCAGGTCGTAGACGTCCACGAAGAGCCAATCCCACTCGTTTGTGTTGCATGGCTTTGCTTCGTAAAGAATGGGGACAGGGCAAGCCACCGGCTGCAGTGGTTGGACTTCTCGAACACAACTGGTATCGGAGGGCATGGCTTCCGCTCGGCACTGTCGAGGATGGGCACGGCTCACCAGTTTGGCTGGAGGGAAAATAACACAAAGAAAGAGCTTGTTAGCAAAAATGTTAGTCACTAAATCAACACTGGCTCATCAGCTTTCTTGGCAAAAAAATTAATTGCAGTTGGGTATAAGAAGCAGTTGTTTTCACCATTAGACAGCAATTCACTCCGCTGATTATGAAAGTTCGAACTTACCCCGCAGTTTCTTTTTGCTTAGTCAAAGCATGCCACAGTTGTCACAAAGTATTATGGTTATAGCAATATTAATTTTTTTTTTCAATTATACATACTATGACGCAACACATCGCAGGAGAGCGTCGTAATGTTATGGCACATGTTAGGCCATCTTCAATGTAGCAGCATAATAGACAAATAAGGGAGAGGCACCTGGTGACGGAAGCTAGCAGGGTTGAGATCACAAGTGCCTCCCTTATTCAACATGACGCAATCTGCACCTCGGAAATGATTCTGCAAGGTGTTCCGTAGAACAGATATTGCCTAAAATATTCACGCGCCATTGGGCTTGCTACGGCTTACTCAATATTTAGGTGAGTGACGTTATTTCTGAAAGCAATCGAGAATGTATGTAAGCATATGGAAAAAGTCGTAATGCCAGAATGCAAACGCGAAATTTCAAACATTTCAAAGGACGAGTGATGTATTGTTTATTTTGATTTCACATAGAATACTCGCTCATTGTAAATATATATATTTTGCGAGTCGGTGATTACCATTTTTCACACTGGAATATTTACATTCAAATATTGCTGCTGAACACAATGTTATGTGTCGGCAAGAATGCACGCAGTAGGAGCAAGGCTTGCCGTTGACAGACAACGCCATTTGGTTCTGTCACAAAGAATTACTTTTAAAGCGAATCTTTTTCCTTCGTCTTTCCCACTGCTTCTGCTTTCTGGCACAACGCGTCGGGGCAGGGGGGGGGCGGGGGAGGGGGGGGCGTCAGAGTGCGTGGAAGAGAGTAAAGGCGACGCGACAAACGTTCGAATATTTGCACCGCGTCGAATGTGCACAATCCCCTCCGGAGCTCCTCTATGTGTCGTCGCATTAGCCTCTTGACAGCTGTAATTATCCTTGACCCGTGTAAGAGCATGGCGAAAATTACAGCGCTTACCTTTCTGCGAACGTGCAACTCCAGAGGGAAGCGAGATAGAATGATAGAAAAGAGGGAGAGAGAAGCGGATAATAGGTGGAACCGTCGCTGTCGTGATACGAAAACAGCTCGCCCACTCTTCGCTCGAAGTTCCAATAGAAAGCAAAGGGGGAGGGGTGGTGTGTACTGAGAAAAGGTCCGTAAGTAGGCAAGGAAACGCTACAGACACGACAGCAGTTGCGGGCAAACGGGAAATCAGAAACAGACCTTGTAACAATATATAATAACAATGTTGTAATTGGTGTACTCGCTATTGCAGTAGGCGGAGCGTACGCGAATATCTTAAATAGTGGGAATGGCACACACGGGCGTTTTTCAGCTCATTAGCATTTCTTGGCCATATTGCAAACAGTTGTCTGCTCAGTGGAATACTCGTGGGATAACTAATTTTAAGGTGGGTTTGTAAAGATCAGTTTTTACTTTTAATGAGCACTCTGAAGAACATAAACGGAACGTTTGTGCCTCTTCATCAAGGCAAAGCCATTTCGCTATACCTACGCTTATGAGTGAGCCAGTAAAACTAGACCATCAAATTTGTTATAGAATTCTAATTTTTTCTCCCATGGACCTCCGAGTTTCTAAAATGACTAATGCTATTGTAAAAATTATTTGCTGCATGGCAGCAGCGTGCTGTTAAAAAAACATTGTCGCAATGTACGTGTGAAACTAGCTACCGATCACTCCAGATATGCACGGAGCAACTTCTACTACGAGAATTTTGACAAGTCATTGAATAAAATAACTGAAATAATTAAAAAATGAAAGCTAGGTACAATAATGCATGGTTGTCACAACATGAAGACAGTCTTATGAATGGGAGAAGAAAATCACAACTCACGTGACAGCTTTAATAGGTGCCCATCACCCGGCTTAAGCACATTGAGATACAGAACCAATGAATGATAACGTTAATTTCAATACTATCAGTGCGAGACGCAAGAATTTCAATCACATGAAATTGTGCGCTGATAGCGACATGTCTTCGAAAGACATTCGAAGCTTTGAAGTTCGAAACTTGTAATGCGTGTGGGAAAAACCACGCAAAAGTGGTGACGCAAAAGTTTTGCCAAGTGATTTGGAATCCTTTTCGAAAAGTGCTGTCTTAAATATGAAGAGTAACGAGACAAGTGGAGTTAGTTTAGAAAGTCTTACTTCAGTAGAGTGCTATTAAGTTGCAGTAACCACTGTATTCAATCAATGGCTAGTCGTAATTGTGCAACTGCCCTTAGCAGACATCGCGTTTAAGGATTTTTTTATGTCTATACCACCGCATATACCGCGAAGCAGTCTGCTCAACCTACGGGGCAGGCAAGACCTTGTTGATTTCCTTCACCTCAATGTGTGAAAGACACGCGCATCGCATGCGGTAAGATGCACATTGGACCTATAGCTAAACGGAATCCTAAAAGATGTAATAATGAAAGATTTCAGAAGTTGCCCACCTTTAGAGCGTGCTGCTGGACGAGTCCTATGGGGATTCCGCGAGGATGTCGCCTCTTTTTGCACTCGCCGCTTCTTGGCTTTAGGGTTCGGACTTGGGCTGCTACGCTTGTGGCTGGCCGGTTGTTCTGGCCCAGTGTCGTCGTCTTTCAGCCAGGACCATTCTTGAAGTAAGTTCGACAGCAGGAGGCGCTTGTGGATGCCCAAATCTTGACTGCTCTTGTCAATCATGGCTATCTTGTCCTCGGCTGCTTCGAGTAAACCATCGACGTCGATGCCCATTGCGAAAAAGTAGTGCACAGAGCGCTTGAACACAGCACCACAAGACCGCAAACGTGGCCCACTCCACGTTTGGTTAGCGTTCAAATGACTGCCTATTTGGAGCTATTCCCCCATACCTCAACCATATGAGAGATTGCTGCTGCGCATGCGCAGGAAATACAGGAAAGACTGCATGCGCAGTATTGTACCTTCTCAGTAACTACCCGTTTACCATCGCCAAACCCTGCCCACATGTATACTCTGAAAGCGTGGGTGGTGTTTAGGTGGGTCTAATTCCAACAATAGACTGCCTTTCAAGGCCACGAAAGGGAACTATGAGGACTCGAAGTTTCAGGACGATTTTTTTGAGAGCCTTTTAGTCACGCTTCGTGCGAAGGAGGGCGCGGCATGCGGGTGATTGACCCGTGAAGGAAGGAATTTAGTTTGGGAAGGGGGGGGGGGTATAGTTCCAAAAGGCCACGAGTTGTAACAAAAGCTATGTGTCGGCATCAGGACTTCTCCTTTGCATAGAGTATAAAAACACCAGTGCACGGCATGATGTGCAGATTTGCACATACGTTTCCAGTAATGTGACTGGGCTGGAGAAAGTGTCCTAGTAAGCTGCTTTGGCTTTGTCTTTGTGGCATGTACACTATTTGTTCGATGAAGTTGAGAAATGTGAATGTGCAAAATGGCCATGAAGTGAATGATTTCGATGAAGCATGAATTTTAACAAAATAAAAAAATTGCTATAATAAATTGGTAACCGGCGCAATTTTCTTTGCGTGTTTTACTCTGAATGTTCAGACGCCATAATTTTATTTCCAACCGTACGTTCATCGATTTTACCAAGCATGTTAGGATGGATATATCAAGATATCTAACATGTGACCGCGAAGTGTTGTCGTTGCATCGACAGAAAAATGTATTTGTACTAGTTTGTAATTGTGGCTCTGGAATCATGATTCGTTCGAGAACAATTGATTTTTGCTAGGTTACGCTAATCTCTGCAAACTATTAGTCTTGAAACTCGAGTGCTATCGAATAGTCTGTTATCGGGAATTTTCAGATGTCGGAAACGGTCTCTGAAGCGGGGTGTCTGAACAGACAAACGTGCCTATATATTTATTGTGTTACTAATAAAACATACGTAGGAATATGCTTTGAATACTTATATGCATCAGGAAAATATCGCGAGCATTTCACAGGGGACTGATAACGGGGGCGTCAAAGAATGCAAATCATGCATAGCTTAGGAATGTGTGAGCACCCTACTGAAATGTTTTCGTGGCGGATGACAGCAGTCTCGCTATTCTCAACCCTCTGGCCGGTATTTCTTATTGCGAATTTCGATTCGTTCCTACATAGCTTCTGGACGACTAATATGTGGTGTAATCTTATTGTAAAACGTCAACATTGCATGCAAGAGTAACATAGCTACTGTTCAGGAAGTCAAAATATAAGTCAAAGCCTAAACTAACCTCGATAACCTCGTTATTTGAAAGATTTAAGACAGCAATTTGCTAAACGGATTCTGCATCACATGGTTCTATGAAGCAGTTTAATTGCGATGTTTTCCAAATTATAGCTCAAAAAGCTTCCTTCGCGTTAGCACACATTAGGAAAAAACAGGCCAATTACTCTTCGACAGCAAATACTTTGTATAGCTCAGTCACATTTAGACAAGGGCAATATAAGGGGAGATTTTTCGCGGCACGCAATACAAGTTTCAAACGCTTGCCAATGGCGTGAACTCTTTAGAAAAAGAAGTCATCCAGTTAAGCTGCGGAACAAGTCATGCCTTGCTTTGTACATATTTTCATGTGACTGAATTTCTAGGGCACTTGGGTGATTCAAAGATAAGATAACCACTCGAGGCAAACAAACCTATTGCACATGTATTATTAAGACTAACATTAGCATGCATTGGGCAGTAACTCGATTTTCTTAATCCGGGTGATAAGCACCTTTCCCTTTCCAATTAATTTCAATTATTTTACTACTACACTTTTTGAAACTGTGGTAGTAGAAGTTACTCCGTGGATGCCTCTAGTGGGCGGCAGCTTCTTTTTCAAGTAGAGGGCGACAATGTATTTCAACTTTACGCTTCTGCCATGTTGAAAATATTCTTTTATACTGGCGGCAACTATTTTGAGAACTTACAGGACCATAAGAGAAAAAATTGAAATCTGTAACAAATTTCATGTTTTCGTTTGAATGGCTATACGTATCGCAAAACGGCTTTGCTTTCGTGACATGACATAAAATATTTCGTTTATTTTCTTGAGATTTCGTATTAAAAGAAAAAAAACCATCATTACAAACCCACCATAAAATTCTTGTTCGCACATGTATTCTGTTGAGCAGACGACTGCTTGCAATATGGCCAAGAAATGCTAATGAACTGGACAACGCCCGTGTGGGCCATTCGCAATATCTAAGAACTACGCGTATGCTCAGCCTACCGCTCTAGCGAGTACATTAAATAAATATTATTATTATTTCTTGTGACGACTCCTGCTCCTGATTTCCATAGGAGAAAAGAAAGGTTCGGGAACTTTATAGCACAGTAGGCAATGAAATATGCATTGCCACTACACGCATGGTCGAAATGTCGGTGCCAAACCTCAAGCGGTTTAAAAAAGTTTGCGGCTCCCATGCATTCACGGTAGGAATGAATTTAGGCGCAGCTTTCTGGGGAGTTTGCTTTGATTGACTATAATTAGCGGTGATTTTGACGGCGAATTTTGAATTTCTTCGACGTTTATTCCAACAACAGAGTGGTAAGTTGATGTTAAACGTTAGATTGCGTGAACTACTGCTGTTCGTCTGCATCTTTGTGCATTGCTGTGCATTGTTTTGCGCCATTCTTCATAACCTCTGAGAGAATTGAACACATTCATTGCCTCACATGGCACATTGCGTCGTGGTTGAAGTTTAAACGTTTACATGAATTATTGGGCTTTACTTCCCAACACCACAATCGGATATGAGGCACTCCGTAGGGGCGGACTCCGGTTTAATTGTGGCACCATGGTGTTCTAATTGCACGAACATTTTTTTCGCCCTTGTCGAAATGCCGCTTCCGCGGTCGAGATCACACCAACGACCTGGAGCAATGCCACAGCCGTAAAACTACATCGGCGGCCACCGAAGCGTTGATCTGCCGTGTGACCACTTCCCTAATGTCGCCTCGACCACACGAGGCGCTTTAATCCCGCTTAAAGTCCTTAGAATTCCTGTTTATATTTTTAAGGAAAGGCAGACATCTAGGGACCTTATTATGGCTCTGCTTGTGCAGGCCCTGCGTACTTTGTCCGCTTCACAAATTTGCATCATGTGTAGTTTTCAGAAATAGCAGAAATGTTCCTACCGTGCCTTCAATATAAACTTGGCCCGTTTGCCCACCACTGCTGTGGTGTATGGCAGCAGCATTTCATTGCTTTCTCACGTCACCTTCTCGCTCTACTCCCACCCTCTCCTCTTTTTATTGGAACAGCGAGCGAAGAATAGCCAGGCTCTATTCGTTTCGCGACGGCGTCGGTTCTAACCATTATCGGTGTCCTCTTCCCTCTGCCTATCATTCTGTCTATCTTCCCTCTGGATTAGCACCTTAGTAGAAAGGTAAGCGGTGCAATTTTTCCAGGGGGTCACGGGCGGTTACACCTGTCAAGAGGCTAAGGCGACGACGCATACGGAGCACCAGAGGACACTGTGCACATTCGACGCGGTTCAAATGTGCAAACGTTTGTCGCGTCGCTGTTACTCTCTGTCACGCAGTGTGATGCCCCCCCCCCCCCCCCCCCCCTGCCCCGACGAGTTGTGCCAGACAGCAGCAGCAGTGGGAAAGACAAAGAAAGAAGGAAGAAGGTTGGCTTTAAAATTCTTAGTGACATAACCAAATAGCGTTGTTTGTCAAGAGGAATCCACGTGCCTACTATGTGCATTGCTGTCGACACATGACCTTTTGTTCAAAGGTAATATTCAAATGTAATGCTTCCAGTGTGAAAATAGGTAATTACCATTGTTAAAATTTTTATATTTACATTCAGCGAGTACTGGAATTAAACAATGCATGACTCGTGATTTGAATATCTGAAATTTCGGGTTTGCACTTTCGCATTAGGACTTCTAGGGTACTCACATACAATTACGATTTCTTTCAGAAATGATGTCATTCACTGAAAAATGAAGTAAATCGTAGCAAGCCCAATTGCGCTGGGAATATTTTGTGCAATATCTGTTCTACGCGACACGTTTAGGAATCGTTTCGCAGGTTCAGATTGCATCATGTTGAGTAAGGCTGGCACATCTGATCTCAACCCTGCTAAATTCCGTCACCCGCTGCTTCTCCGTTATTCGTATATTATGCTGCTACATCGTGCCATGAGGGGATGGGTATCGAAGATGGCCTAACAAGGGACATAATGTTGCGACTTCTGCTACGACGTGTTGCCTCATAGCATTGATTACTTAAACATCAGAATGCCGGGACTCGCATGCGCGGAAGATACTAATAGAGCTTTTTGTCCCACCTTTGTATTAATATAGATTTAATATTTTTAGAGCCATAATCATTTGTAACGATAGTGGCTTGCCGCGTGTAATCAGAATTGTGATGTACGTGACCATACTAGCAGAGTATATTCATGTCTAATGGGGAGAGCATCTGCTTCTCATGCCGAACTACAGCATGTTTCCTAGCCATTAAAGCTAATGACTCAGTGTGATTTAGGGACTAAAACAGTGGCTGACAAGCTCTTTCTTTGTGTTAATTTCACTCCAGCAAAACTGGTGAGCCGTTCTCATCGTCGAAGGTGCCGAATGGAAGCCGTGCCGTGCGATAGCAGTTGTGTTCGAGAAGTCCAACGAGTGCGCCCGGTAGCTTGCCCTCCCACCATTCTTTACGTAGCCACGCCATGCAACACAAACGAGTGGGACTGGCTGTTCGTAGACGTCTACGACCTGCCACCCGACGCCCCTTTGCCTGACCCGCACTTGTCGTTTCTTGAAGAACACGCGGCTGTGTGATTACTCTATATAATTTTATTACTCTTCTATTTTTAACTGACTGTTACCTCGCAGATATGACAAAACCAGTGTTTAGGTATACCGAGGAGTTCAATCTTCAGATGTCCCTTGCGGGCACAAGGGCAACATATTGTGTGATCACGATATCACTTATTTAAATGTCACAGACTGTCCAATTTGCTCTGTTACCTTCTTGGCTATTACATGCACGACATCTCCGTACAAATCGCATATGCGGTAAAAACGAGTGTGCCCGTCTCACAGTTTGTCATTGTGCTATTGGTTTGAATAAACAGTCTGTTTGGTACCTGACAAGCTTTGTTTCCTCCTCATCAACTGCAAAAGTACGCCACACTTATGCGTCGCAATCTCAATGAAGCGACTACTGGCGATAACACCTAGTGTTCCTATTCTGTTACATTTCGCCTGTTTGATGGCATTACGGCCTGTTCACTCCATCGGTTATTCCAACCTTGTAGTGCGTTGTCCGCTACAGATGCATCATTTATATTTCTCCTACGCTCTGCATGTGAAGATAGGCTTCGGGTTGTTGGATTTCAGGAGAATGTTCCGCCGCCTTTTGTTTAGCACACGCCTGAACTTTGGGTCACGTGATGTCGTGTGATAACCACTCTGCCACCACCGCCGCTCCATCGGAACCGACAACGTTCGGTGCGGACGGGAAATGTATACGATGATGATCATTTGTAAGATGTACGGAATTTTTAAAAATAGCTTTCGGCAGATAACATAATTCTTGTGTTGGATATTACTAACATTAGAAGCCGAAACCCATATTTAACAAATTCAATAAACTTGATTTATTCAATAATTACTTTACTAGCCAGATTGCAATTTACGCACTTTAGCAGGCCATGTTGCTAGACGTACCCATTTCAAGTGAATTTCAAGGGTGTCAATAGTTTTCATATAGTTTTCGCAATTCGTTGAATTAAGTACATCGGCATTACAGGGAATTTTGAGTTTCAATGCAAAAGGAACCTTTTTAAGATTGAGTGGTACAACCGTGCATATTTGAGGCGACTTTAATGGGACGTACCTCTAAACTTGCGTTATTCCGTAAAACTATTCCAAGTGGACAGGCCTTGCGAACTCACCCGCTACAGTTCGTAAATTGTCATATATGCCGTAAAGTGATTGCCTAACAGGGCAATTAGTAATTTTTTTTAATTGAATATATTTCAATTTGCCCTGCAGTTAATGTACGCCTCTAATGTGCGACAGGTGTAGCACCTTGACTCCACTTATCGGGAACGCAGGCGGTGGTGCGGTGGCATGACGCTAACGGGGTCTGGAGGGAATTTTTAAATTGAAATTGAAATTGATTTTTTCATTATAGATTGTAGGTTATAAAAAAGAATAATATACAGAAAGAGGTCCATAGTCAAAGGCTGTATCGGGACCTCCTGTTATATATAGATATGTGTTTTCTGAAGCAACGAAGAGAACTACAAATAAATTCATATATAAGGAAACATGGAAGAAAGTAAGTACTGGAGAATGCAAAACAAGATTAGGAGTTACAATAAATCTAACGAAGGAAATTATGCAATTGCAAGCAGCAAATGCAGCAAAAGTGAATAAACTAAACAAATTTGACACTAACCGACAACTAAACATGCAATACAAAAAAAATTTCGAAATATACATGACCATAAATGCAACAATAGAAACAACAAAAAAAAGACTTTGAAACATACGTGACCAATAATAAAAAGGAAAGGTATCATTAAACCGGAATATTTGAAGTAACAAGGGTGAAAGAAAAAAAAGAGAAAAAAAGTCAGTGTTAAATATTTTCTGTCAGAAGAAAATTCTTCAGATGGTTTTTAAATATAGATGCTGAACGCGAAGTTCTGTCGTAAGGTGGTATGAAATTCCGAAATGAAAAGGCTGAATAATTAACTGATTGTTTGCCATAGTTGGTGCGTACCTGAGGTAAAATGAGATTGTTGTTTAAAGCCAAACTAGTGACATTAGCGTTTTTCGGCATGTTTTAAGAACTATACATGCAAGAACTTGATTATTCAATAACTTAAAAATAAATATACCCAAATTATACAACACAGTTTCTTTAACAGACAGAATTTTATTGGAGTGTAGCAATTGGGAGAGCGCTAGTATTATAGCGACTAAAGGTGGCTATTCTAATTGCTTGGTTTTGTAAAGCTTGAAGTGAACTGAGGTGAGTATAATATGTATATCTCCAACATATTAACGAGTAGTTAATGTGTGAGTGTATATACCGTAATAAAGCGAGACAAGTGTAGAACAGTTAAATAATTGGCGGGCTCTAATCAGTAACCGAATGCCGTAAGCAACTTTCTTTTTAATATTCGAGAAATGATAATGAAACTTTACACACTGTGAGCATGTTATACAGTCAGGCAGATCATTTATGTAAATTAGAAATAATAAAAGTCCGAGAACAGAACCCTGTGGGTACCCCTAGGTTAGTAACCTTAGCTTCGGAAAAAAACATTAGAAATTTTAACTATGTTATGTCTATCCTGCGGATAGGTTCGTAATAACATTAGTGCTGGCCCAGTTATGCCTATAGCTTCCAACTTTAAAAACAAGATGTGATGGTTAATAGTGTCAAAAGATTTCGTAAGATCAATGAAAAATGAACCGCCAAAATACCCTTTATCAAGAGCTTCCTTAAGCGATCCGTAAGGGAGATAAGAGCAAGGTCGGTCGAATAGCCAGGACGAAAACCATACTGAGAATTGGAAAGAATATTAAATTTAGACAGGTGATTGGTTAATCGAGTAATAGTCAACTTTTCAATCACTTTACTAAAGAATGGCAGTATACATATTGGGCGGTAATTTGTTAGTAACGAACGATCGCCTCTCTTAAAAACTTGAATTACTTTTGCTCTTGTCAGCTGAGATAGAAAAATGCCGGTCCTGACTATTAAATAGATAATAAAACATAAAACATCACATATGAGATGAGCAACAATTTTTATTTTACTAGGATGAATGCTACCAAGACTGGCCCTGGTTACTATCAGCGTGCGAATGACATTAAGAACCTCGTGGGGAGTTGTAGGGTAAAGAAAAAATGAATGCCGAACACGATTCAATGACAAATGTGTGCAATGTGCGTAGGAAAGATAAATTGACTTCCCTAAGGTTGCGCAGCATCGACATACGATAAAACTCTACCCTTACTGTATCATCAGAGCCATTCTTTAGTTTTAAAATTTTGATGTGATAGCAGCGAACAGATACCATTTGCGATCACCAGCCTTTGGGTGGGAGTGATCTGTGATCAGATCATTGCTCGTGAGCGGGGTTATAGCATGTGAGACTTACGCTCTTGTAAAACTAGAATGGAAGCCATCTGACAGAATATATGAAAGGGATTTCACAATTTATGACAAACTTGTTTTTGTTCTCGCGTTATTCATTTATTAAAAGTATTGATCGTCTCGTATCGAGAGATTAGCAAGTGGACATTGGTAGTATTTGTTTTGAAAACATATATAAGCTAGACATGAAAGGTAAAGCAAGGAGGAGGCTGCCAACCGCCACCATGAGGGGTCTGACGCCTACTTCTCTTCTGAAAGGAGCAGAGAAAAACATACAAGGATTACACATACAAAGAATGTTTTATATAACGAAGGGTATACGCATATAAACATGTGCAACAGTATTGCGATATGAAATTACGTAAAACAGGTTCAGTGTGCATATTTCATACAATACTAACAATAAAAAGGCAAGCCACGCAAATAGTTTACTTCATATTACTTCTGTACAGGTTATTACAATATTATATAAACATAAACAAGGAAGTCAATTTAGCTTTAGTCTATAAAAATGCAAGTACTGACAATGATAAGTACACAACTATTTTTCCTAACTGCTTATTACCTAATAACCTCAAAAAAATTCCCACTAAGATACTGTGTTAGCTATAGATGTATCTGCGTTATTCCACACTCGAGTAACCGGGAAAAACATGCTGGTCCCCCCTTAATCGAGAGTGGATGCAAACATGAAATGGCAACGGGCAAAGCAGGTTGGTTGGAGATGATAATAGCTACATTCTTTAAATGGGTGAAGTGTTAGTTCGCCACGGCACACCACACCGCACCATGCCGGGAACTGGTTCATATGGACGCTGCCCAGGTGGAAGAAGCAAACCGCTGAAGGCAGCACGACACGCAGCGAAATGCGCCAGGGAGACAGGGCGCATTTTGAAGAAGGAAAGCGCGTCCAAAGAAGAACCACGTGGCCTGGCTCCATCTCTCGAGGCGACGCAAAACCCACGCCGCGGAACTCGCAGACCTCTGGCGTTCAAAAGAGCACAGGCAACCCTGTTATGACAATGACAAAGATGATAATGAAGTGCATGGTGCCCTGTATCTGCCTTTTCAATGTCGCAATTGGAAATCACAAATAAAACTTCAGCGTCCTAGAAGTTACTGATTGAGTGATATGGTGAACAAAATTTAGGAAAAACGTGGAAGCAATATTTTTTGTAACTTTTTTGAGCAGTAACTATCCTATGTAATGCCGTCCTGTACAAAAAGTTAGGGGTCAGAGACCAGAGAATTCAGATTTTTCTGACTGCCAGGATGATCCCATATTGTTCTCGAAACGTGATTGCGACTCAGAGTTCGTACCGTCTCTTTTTGAAATAAACTTTTTCTTAACACACGAAACGTTAATCCGAGAATTTCTTGACGCGGGACGCCGACGCGACATGGAGGAAGTCGAAGAATAGTTTCTGCTGAAATCCTTGCGCGTTTCACGTCAGGCGTACACCACTCACATCATTACACCTACGGTGCCCTGGACTCCTTCGAAGGACCATGCCTTCGATGCTGTTGTCCCTGCGGGGAATGGTCCCGTGACCATCGTCGACGCGAAGGCCTCAGTAGTTGGCCTCTCTGAGGTCTACCGCATTCAGCACATGGGAGGCTTCAACTTCCAAGTCACCGTGTCATAAGTACGGCTTCCATGGTTTTAATTGTCGATGCTGGCTGCCTTGTCATCGGTGGCGAGCGTTGTGCTGTCATTCCCGTCGGCCGGCAGGTCACTTACGTAACGTTCCTCTTCTTGTCGTTCTTCGTTCCGAACGAAGTCCTCGTCCAGGCACTATCACCATACGGCAAGGTTCTGTCTTTCAACGCTGGTCTTATGAGCGGACGACGTCGTGTGCTCACGGGCACCCGGTTCGTTCGGATGGAAATGAGCACCACAATCCCGGTGCCAAACAGCACAAATTTTCGACAAATTTTCGACAAATTTTCGACATAAAAGCACGAAATGTTGACGCCAAAAGGCACGAATTTTCTTCCATGTAAAATGTAATGTCTCTAATAGCTAATACTAAGGGAATGTTAAGTGTTTAGCTGAGCATCCCACACAACTTAGCATGTTGAATTTGCAGATATTGTTTCTACGCAAAAGTTATGGACAGACACGGCGCATACATACATTGCAAGACCAGTAGACCCCTTCAACGCTATATAGCCGTTAATTTTCTCCACTCACGCGCTTTAGAAGAAGGAACTGGGTTTTAGGCATGGCAGCCGAAAGTAGCCCACATATCTTTGAATAAGCACGGCTAGAGACAAAAATACCTCAAACATGCACGAACGCAGCGTGCGGCGTCCTGGCCGGGACGTCACTCGTAAGGCGGCGCCATTCCAACTTCTCGCCCCTAGTAGACTGCAGTAACTGTATAGCAAAGTCTGGTGACACCTGAACAGCGGTCAGCAGTGGAGGAGGTGTGACGATAAAAGAGAAGGTGTAAAGTTAGTAGAGGGTATAGAACAAGAACGAAATACTTACGACATAGCGCCTACGTAAACTGAAAAAGAAGACAGTTCGTTTTTGGAGTGACTTCCTCGAGAAAGGTTGTCATCGGCACTGTTATGTCGCGTGTAGCAATGGGTGGAGGTGGGGAGGGCGAGGCCCAACTCCTCGAAGAAGTTGCAGTGCTTTTGTAAGCTACCTCGGACCACGTGTATAAATATTAGAGTTGTGTACACCGTTGAAACCAGTGTTGTTTCGAACGCATGTGACGGGTGTCCTGATGCCTAATTCTCTGCGTTCGGAAGCCCCCCTGCAAGCTCGTTTCCATTACTCCGGCTCATTTGCTCGCCTTGCAGTGTGCAAAAAAAGCTGCTGTTTAAAAATTAAATTATGGGGTTTTACGTGCCAAAACCACTTTCTGATTATGAGGCACGCCGTAGTGGAGGAATCCGGAAATTTCAACCACCTGGGGATCTTTAACGTGCACCTAAATCTAAGCACACAGGTGTTCTCGCATTTCGGCACCGTCGAAATGTGGCCGGTATGGCCGGGATTCAATCCCGCGACCTCGTGCTCAGCAGCCCAACACCATAGCCACTGAACAACCACGGCGGGTAAAAAGCTGCTTTTTATATACATACGCGACAGAAAGGCTTTGCGTGTAGCCAACCAAAGCACCAGTAGCCTCGTGCATCCCAAAACAGGTGTCTGACTGCTGAACATGAATAGGGATTTAGGTGGCAAACAAATGTTCCCACGCCATCGCCCATACCCTGGTGCATGGTGCCAGCTCCTGCAGTCGGCCAAGCTAAGTAACATTGATCTGAGCTAGTGTAGGAGAGGGTGACCAATTCCACAAACGCCGACTGATGATAGCTTCGCCTGCCACGGAATAGTTCAAATGTTCCCCACGTGCGATACTGTTACGGTAATGGCGGCGAAGGCTGTCACCTTCCCCCACAGTAAGAACAGTTCCTCATGACCGAAAATGCACCAAAGCTGAAGGAAGGTGAGCAGACGCTAAACGCATAAAGGTCGAGCTAAGCGGATGCAGCCGGATACTGTCAGTTTGTATGACCTGCCACCCATCTCGCTTGCGCTGAATGTTGCATTTTCTTCATTTCGAAAGACGTTGTTTCCTATTATCCCACGAGCAGACAGGATGGTTTTTGGGACCCGTCGCCGTGTCGGAGCATGCAGACGAAGCCCTTGCAATGCTTGTCATCAATATTTACAGTGCTCGGGTGCCAGAATACATTTTTCTATTTTTTATTTATACAAGTACCTGCAGCGCCACAAGGGCATTATTGCAGGGGGGGACAAATTGAAGAAAAATGAACATGTGACAAAAATTTGATATAGCAACATAACAGATGTCAACAGATACAGCAACAGCGACAGATGTCATAATTAGCTGAGATGCTTGGTCTGTATGTCCCATGGACGAAGCGCAGACGGTAGCACTGCAGGACATGAAGCCACGTGATAAAACTGGGATTGCCTCATGCCTGTCTACCTCATGCAGCCATGGGGCGGAATTATTTCCGATTTCTTCGGGCATGTGCGTATGCTTTCGACTTACTAGTCGTGTGGGATGGGCTGTGAGAGAAACTTGAGAAGGATGCTATTTATATCATGTAGTACAGATAAACGAGCAAGAATTACAGTTGCGTTCTTTCACACGTCTCCATATCGATGCCCCTAAGATGCATCTGCTTGTGTACCACTTAGCACAAATATGCGTCCCGCAGTTATAACATAGAAATAATCCTCGTTTCATGTGCACCCACCGCCTGTGAAACTTAGTCGTCACATTGAGGAAGAATTCGACAAGTGAACACGTGAAGGAAGGAATGAAACCCAAAGAACACTGCTTGCGTGTCACTTTATTCTCTAGAGCTACAAACAGGAGTAAAAGAAGGCATTATGATTGAACGGACAAGTGTCACTCAATTACATGATGAATGTGCACATGTGCGCACAAAAAGAAATGTTTATTACATGGGTTAGTTTCAACGTTTGCCAACTGTGAATTGCTGATGTTCCTTACTTGGTTGTTTACGCAAACATATTGCAGACGTAGAACTCTATAACGAGACAGCAGCTATAAAATCGAAGACTGAAATAAATGAAAAACTAGTAGGGCTGTGCGAAATCTTAATAGAGTGTAAAATATTGGCCTATTCGATTTGGTTGTTGAACCGAATAAGCGTTATTCGAATCGATTTGTCATGGACAGCTTTCGGTTGGTGAGAAAAGTTACTATTTCCGCACCCCTAGAAAACAGATAGCATATAGTACACGCGGTTAGTCTGTTGTATTTCGATATATATCACGCACACTTCTAGTGCACATAACGTGCTGTCGCGTGTGCATCCGCTAGAGAGCACGCGAACATGGTAGTGGAGGTCGCGTCATTCGAGTTGCAGAGACGCCGTACAGCGAAGTGGTAAAACTAGCTGCTGCACAGAACGTTCGCTTTAATGAAATGTGCATGTGCTCACCGCTGCTAGTACTCATTGCGCAAGCGCAAGGATCAGAACGACCATCACAAGCACTCGCGCATAGCCTTGCGCACATCCCTCAGATGTTTTCCAAGTTTCGCCGACAGCCGTTTTCGTTGCTTTCGCCAAGGACAGTTTCTCTAGGTCCCCATGATGCAGGCGTTCGATAGGAAGACCTCACACTTGCCTTTGTAATAACATCACATGCTCTACACAAGGAGGAACTGCATAAATAGAATATTTACACACTTTAAGAGGATGTAGATCTGCTCCCAGGTGCCGAATTTGTGGGCATAATTCTAGCGAGTGCAAAAGCAATGAAGAAAGGTGCTGCCTCTGCAATGACGCGTACTCTGCTGATTATTCTAATTGCTGAGCAAAGACACGGGAAATTCAAATTATGGAAGTCGTTGAACGAAGACGTTGTTACCGTAGAGAAGCCATAACTGAAATTCATGCTAGGACACAGGGATACGCTGGTGTCACAGCCCACCAGGCGACAGCAACGGATGCGTCTCTCTCACTTTCTATTGCTGATGCCATAGAAAGGGCAATGGAAAAAGCTATGGAGCGCCGAGCTGGAAACCTCTGTGAGTCCTTGACACAAATTCTAACTAGCCAGATGGCGTAGATATTCGGAACGATAACAGCAGTTGGTATAAATTGTCAAATAACTGACTGTCCGCGTCCTTCAAATGAAGAAGTAACCGCCAATCGCACGTCCCAAGATGCCCAAATTGTAGGCCCATCCGTCGATGTTAACCAGAGCCAGCTACAGAATGACGAGTGTCATGTGATCACACTAACCATGAATCCACTGGACCGATATCGAGGAAGAATGACGCCCAAGACCGCATTCCTTTCCTTTACACGAACATAAGAAGTGTCATTTCTAAAACAGTACAACTATCATCCATCATTGACTCATGTTCAGCATCGATAGTGATACTAACTGAAACATGGCTTACCGATACTGTCCCCGATACCTGCATTCTGGAAAGCTGGACTTCATTTAACTACTTTCGATGTGACAGGAAAAATCGTATAGGTGGTGGCGTTTTGGTGGCAGTGCAAAAAACTCTTTTCGCCACACGTATTCACCTTGACACTTTTTTAGAGTGTGTGTGGGTTTCCATAAAACATAAAGCAGGCCTTATAATCATTGGTGCTTTTTATCGACCTCCTGACATGGGCAATACGTTTTCTCGTGAATTCCAACGGCTCCTTGAAATCATTACTGTTCGTTTTCCTAAATCTCTAGTACTAATTTTCGGTGATTTTAATTTCCCCGAAGTTGATTGGGCTAACCATTCAACAGCAACCTACCTATCTGAGACCCACAGTTTCCTGCAGTCATGTCTCGACTTTTCTTTAACACAGCTTATCACCCGTCCTACGCGATCTTCGGCTACATCCGCTAATATTTTAGATCTAGTATTAACCAGTGATCCTGACGTGTGCTTCGACTTAACTCATCAAGATGGGCTATCTGATCATGATATCATAACAGGTAGTCTTGCAGTTTCCCTTCCAAGACGTCCGTGCCCTGATAAGTACATCCGATGTTACAATAGAGCGGATTTTGACAGCATAAACTCAGCACTATCTGACTTCTCTTTGCATTTCCTGAATAGATGCCAATTTCAAACCATCGAACATAATTGGGCTGAACTTAAAACCATTCTTACTGACCTAATTAATCGATTCGTCCCTCTAACAAAAATAGCCTGCACCCCGACAGCGCCGTGGTTTACCGTAAAGCTTCGGCGCCTTAATAATAAGAAAAAGCGTTTATATCGTAAAACCGATAAAGCCCGCGACTCAGATTCCTGGCACCGTTATAAGACCTGCGATAAGCAATATCAATCACTGCTAAAATCATCTAAACGACATTTCTTTGCCCATGACCTATATTCTATGCTCACTAACAATCCTCAACGTTTTTGGCGCGTAATAAACCCGAAGAGCTATCCCGATTTAACACTAGTTGATGAGCACGGTGATATGGTCCACCACTCGGAATGTGCTGATTTATTGAATAGCGCATTTTCATCTGTATTTACACAGGAAGACACCATATCTTCACCAACCCTTGAAAATCTCATTAACATATCAATGCCAGAAATAATTGTTAGCGAAGCAGGCATTTCTTCTTTACTAAATAAACTTAAAGTTTCTTCCGCCTCTGATCACACTGGCATTAATAATAAAGTTTTAAAACATTTATCACCTAGTTTATCACCTATATTGTGTGCGCTCTTCTCGCAGTCTTTATCAACTAACACTATTCCGCACGATTGGAAGGTGGCAAAAGTAATACCCATTTTTAAGTCCGGAGACCGAACTCACCCATTAAATTACCGCCCCATCTCCTTAACCAGTACTATTTGTAAATTACTTGAACACATCTTGTATACTGAAATCATTAACTACTTAGAAGAGCACAAAATTATTGTTGATTACCAACATGGCTTTCGTCGTGGTTATTCATGCGAAACACAGTTAGCCGGCTTTTTACATGACATACATTCATACCTAGACCTAGGGTTTCAAGTTGATGCTATCTTCCTGGATTTTTCGAAAGGTTTCGATCGCGTTGCTCACCATAGACTAGTACTGAAGCTAATGAACCTTAACATACATCCAACCGTTATTGGATGGATTAAGGATTTCCTCTCATCCAGAGTTCAATATACGTCTGTTAACAACAGTAATTCCTCTTCTACCAAAGTAACCTCCGGTGTTCCGCCGGGCAGCGTTCTTGGCCCTTTACTTTTCTTAATCTATATTAATGACCTGCCTAACTGTGTGTCTTCCCACATCAGACTTTTTGCCGATGACTGCGTAATATATCGATTAATTTCATGCGACAATGACCAAGTTATTCTTCAAACCGATCTTGACGCTATTAACACATGGTGTTCAACATGGTTGATGACTCTTAATACAGCTAAAACGAAGTTATTATCATTTACTAGGCGCAACCACCGTATTCCAACTTCGTACGTAATATCTAACAACATAATTGATCTTACAACTTCATATAAGTACCTTGGTGTTCACTTACAGTCTGATCTAACATGGCATCATCACATCCGCCTGACGTTGGCATCAGCTAACCGCTCTTTAGGCCTCCTCAAACGCAACCTTAAGCATGCTCCAGCTAAACTACGCAGACTAGCATACATCACATTAATACGCCCCAAAATCGAGTATGCATCAGCTATCTGGGATCCTTTTCAAACATATATCACCCAAGAAATCGAATCATTGCAAAACCGCGCGGCTCGTTTCATTTTTTCTGATTATTCACCATATACTAGCATTTCAGCACTAAAAGCTCGTGCTCAGCTTGACGACTTATCCCATCGCCGCAGAATTGCCCGCCTGTCGCTGCTGCACAAACTTTATCATCATCCGCACCTTCACCGTATCTTCGAACCAGCGACAGCCTTCTTTCCACGCACAGACCATATCTTCAAGATAAAACGCATCAGTTGTCGCTCAGCTAACTATGCTAACTCCTTCGTTCCCCGAACAATTGTAGCATGGAATAACCTACCATCACACATTGCTACTCAAACCGATTTCGCCACCTTTCAGGAACTTTTACGCAATAGTGACTTGTAAATATTCATCATGTACTGTTTCTTCAAACGTCGTTCAGTGTATATATTGTTTTGATCATTTGTCTTACTGTTCTGCGTGCACATTGTACAATTGTATTTCATGTCTCATTAATTTGTTAAGGTGACAACTGACGCAGCTTCGAGCAACACCTTGTTTTACTTCTTTTACATTGTGCCTATTTAATTCCCTTAATTTGTTTTCTCAGGTAGTTTTGTATTTTCGATTTAAGTTTCACTTGACTAATGTATTTCGTATATTGTTTTACTTGTGTATTTTCCTAGGTATCGTACTTTTGTATAACTTTTGTGTTTTCTTTTGTAAAAATTTTGTATAACTTTTGTGTACTTTAGTTGTTTTTTTTTTCCGCAACGCGCAAAGCTCGCATTTCTTCATGTATCTGTTCCCCCTATGTAATACCCCTTCGGGGGCCTTTAGGGGTATTATGAAATAAATAAATAAATAAAAAGCAGTTGGTATAAATTGTCAAATAACTGACTGTCCGCGTCCTTCAAATGAAGAAGTAACCGCCAATCGCACGTCCCAAGATGCCCAAATTGTAGGCCCATCCGTCGATGTTAACCAGAGCCAATGCGCAGGCTTCAATGATAAGACACAGGGTGCAGAATTAATGGACATGGATCCTCGATCGTTAAAACGATGTAAATACCCTTTGTCTAAAAAGCTACGACTCTAACTCAAAGACAAAAAATATCTAAAAAGCAGCATTACAAAGGAAGATTTCTTAAAGGAAAACATTTATGTAAGGCGGTTACTGAGTCCATACTTTCGCAACCATAGGTCTCCTCAACATTCTTCATTGAAATTGCCGATCAGTTCACTCTACAGCAACAGATTTATTGTACTTATAATCGACATTCTTCCCGGATATTATTGCTTTGCAAGAAACATGGCTTTCATGACATTAATCTTTTCAATTGAATAACTATCGATCTTTCCAACTGGACCGTCCATCGAAAGGCAAAGGTTCAGCTTTCTTTATCACTAACAGAAATAGCCTTAAGGCAAAGATTTCATATAAGCATATGTCTCCCCAAAGTGAAATATTTACATTATATATAACCATACCAGGGTGTCTACCTTTCTCGTTAGTAAATTTATACTTTCCGGCAGCTGTGCAGAACGCTCGATGTTTGGATTCAGCAGTATCTTCATGGTGTAAGGACAAAATTTTTGTTGGAGATTTCAATTCCCATCACAGGTATTGTGGCTTTCGAACTGACCAATGTGGCAACCGCTTGTGGAATTGTACAATAGATAATAATCTGTCTTGTCTGAACTCTAGAATTCTTACATATATTTGTAAACTGTCCCGCTGTGCAGCGGATTTAACTTTCGTAAGTTCATCCCTCACTTGCTCATCATGGACAGCCTTGGACTGTGCCACAAAACAGTGGCCACTTTCCAATAATGTTTGAAATCGCTTGCCCCATTACGCCATCATGCTCCCAGGTACGCGTAGTTGTAGATTATAATAAATTTAAATCCGATCTTTGGTAGGTATATTTGGCTTCTTATTCTGAAGAGCATCAAGACACCAAGGCTATGAAACTTTGTGCGGTAATTAAAAGAACCTACAAAAAGGCGAAATTTAGTGTTACATCTGCAAAGCAAACATCTTATAACCCTTGGTGCAATACAGACTGCACGCGAAACCACCGACGCCGACAGGCAGTTTGGAAGCAGCTGCTCTACAACCAGTGCCCCAAAAATTGGTCTGATTACAAGTTTCACGTTGCTGTATTTAAACGTACAGTTGCTCAAGCTAAAGAAGATTACGATAGGAAACACTATGATTTCCTTTCTAAATCTAAAAACAAAAATCGTTGTTTAGACATATGAGATATCGGAAAATTCTGCCATCGCCAACTAATATTGATTATGTCAATCTGTCTCCTGATGAAATGAAAAAATCTCTTGAACTCCTTGCTAAAGGCTTGGTGAGTAGATTCACGTCATCGATGTCCTATAAATTGTAAAAATTAGCCCCTTCATCAGTGTTTACTGAAGTTACATTGCCTGAATTAGCTCAAGTGATTCGAAGCTTACCCTTGTCAGCCCCTGGTCTTGATGGAATTACCGTTCACATCATAAAAATTTTATTCTATCTATCTCCTGGAGACCTTCTAAACATTATAAACTATTCCTTACACAAAGCCTGGATACCTTAGGATTGAAAAGTAGCTAAAGTAATCCCGATACCTAAAAAACCAACAGTAGGTTATAACATAGAAAGCGCCAGACCTATTTCTCTTACTTCTAATATGGTCAAGCTCATAGAGAGGGTATTACATGGCAGAATTACTATATGGATGACGTATAATTTAATATTAATTCCAAATGAAATTGGCTTCAGAGCTAATTGCTCAATATGATGTGCCCATGCTGATTTAGAGAGCCGCATCCAACTTGCCCGGAAAAGGAGAGAATATTCTGCTTTGGTGAAATTAGATATAGCTAAAGCTTATGACAGCGTTGAACATTCAATTTTACTGGATATTCTGCAGCGTCGTAATTTTCCAAATTATATTACAGCGTGGTTGGAAAAATTTTATTGCTTCAAGGACGGATGTTCATCGTCTAAATTCAGACAGACTCGCGGTGTTCCCCAAGGAGCGGTCCTATCCCCAATATTATTTAATATAATAATGAGCTCCATCCTTATTTATCAGGACGTGCACGTTTACGTTTATGCAGATGACACTGTATGCTTTACGGCCGACAATGACATTAACACTTTACATCAAAAATTACAAAGATGCATGAGAATGCTAGAGGTATGGCTTCAGACAATTTGTATGTCATTAATTGTAAGCAAAAGCGCAATTTTAGTGTTCCCGGTCATGGATCTGGTTTCAATTTCTATAGCTTATAAGCAAGAACCCATTCCACAGGTTGAGCCTCTAAGAGATTTGGGAATCACATATAATAGAAAACTCAACTGGAGTCCACACACAGAAAGTTTAGCGTGTAGGGCACAACGTGCTTTAGGTATTCTGCGCAGAATGAGTAACCGTCAATATGGACTACGTAGGGACTCACTGTTGATGATCTATAAAATGTATATGCGCGCCATATTGGAATTTGGATGTGTCTTGTTCTCAGGCGGCCCTACTTATTAAATAAAGCCTCTGGTTCTTTTGGAGCGTGAGCCCCTACGGCTGTGTCTGGGACTCCCCAGGTTTGTGGCTATTAATGTTATCTATCAAGAAGCGCGCCTTCCAACATTGCCCTGCAGATTTCGCATCTTAACAATTCAAGCATTTCTGAAATCCTACAGCTTGCTGCTTAGATTATCTGAATACGCCTTTATTAATGATCCAAATTCCCTCTTCCTTGCTCATTGGCCTCGCTTTCGCACTACATAGATTATATCTGTACTAAAACAATTAGATAGCCTGAATGTGAACATTCGAGAGGTAATTCCCTCAACCGAATCAAATCAGAATATTAATATACATTTTGATGACATTTTCCCCCCAAACTCTAAGTTTCAATCAGCCACTTTTTTTAAATAACCTGTTGAAAGATTACCTAGCACACGCACAAACAACATAATAGCTACAGACGCTTCAGTGAACAACGAAAAGGCGGGCGTTGGGATTTTCTCGCTTCCGCTTGGCTGGTTATTCACCTTGAGACTGCCAGATTTCACGGCCGTTTCTTAAGGCGAACTTTTAGCAGTGGTTTTAGCGCTTTGGAAACTCCCTTCAAACTCAATAAATACGGTTATTATAACAGATTCCCTTTCGGTCTGTACTTCGCTTACAGCTTCATCCAGTTCGCCAACTCTAAAGACATTTCTGACATTAGTTCCTCCACAGTTTATTTCTCTAAAACTATTATGGGTACCTGGCAACTGTGGCTTACATTCAAATGAAATGGCAGACTCATCAGCGCGAGCATCCATGAGTGGACCTATAATGTCGGTTATTCCAGTATAGGCGCACATAACAGCAATTAGATATAGAAAAATATTCAACTGATGGAGATGTCAATGAAATAATAACAACAGGGACAGAATATCAGCACCTAAAATTTCCGTGGAAAATCCAGTGGTGCCCATTAGGACAATCAGCAGTAGTGATCACGAGATTACGCTGCCGTGTCCCTCCATTAAACCTATATTTACACAGGACTGGTCTGACGCTATCGTCGCTGTGTCCATACTGCCAAGAAATAGAATCATTAGATCACTACTTTTTGGTATGTCGGCGATACAAATTGTTAAGAAAAAGAGATCTAGAACTACCGCTTGCTAAATTAGGGTTAATGTTATCATCAGAAATCATACTATTTTTCGGTGCGTCAATTATAGGGGTCAGCCACAGGGACATGTTTGATGCCGTGAAGCGGTTACATACAATCAATAAAATTTATAACTTTTTTTATTGTTCTCTTGTAATTTATTCTTTTTTGTATGTTTATTTATTTTTCTTTCGTATTTTGTTTTTCTGATCGAATAAGTAACACTTCATAATAATCGCCAATCGCTTCAGCACGCCATTCTTGGCCAATCCCCCAGTGTGGGTATGAGCCATAATATGAGGCCATCATCATTATCATCCTTTCAGACAATCATGTAGAGATTTTCCGTGAACGCTGGCGAAAAAGCAAATAAATGCCTGACAAAGCACCAGCTACCCATAAGCAGAAACACTTAGTGAGAATAAAAAGAAGAACAGTCGAAAAATGCCAATTCCCAGTTTGAGAAAGGTATAAAAGCAGTGTAAACCACATATAACTGCAGGGATACACAATATATGTAAAATATGATGACTTCATAAGTAACTATACAAACACTAGACTATATAACGACCAACATTGAAAACATGATAACAACAATTGCGTACAAGAAGGGTGATCAGTTGCCTACACAGTCCGTCCCTACTGAAATGATAATAGGTAGGTATGCATTATTTCTTTCAGGGTGTGGACAAAAGGGCTTCTTTCGATGATGGACAATGCATTAGGGTATTTGCTTAAGAAATCTGGTATTAAGTAATCAAGCTTCTGGGTGCCGTAGTTTGTGCGCAGCTTTTCCTTGTTATAAAACGTATGTTGCAAGTCGTGGCAGTGTTCTCTCCGAAGGTATTTACTTACAAAACCAGATGGACAGATACTGTTTGGTTATATATTAGAATAGCTATTTTCTTATTAAGTATATTACCAATAGTCATGATTTGTTTCTTTTTAGATATTTGAGCTGTGTGACAATGGTATGCTAAACCTTCGATAATACGTAATACTCTTTTTGGGAGCACAAGCATACTTTCCATGTTAGTTTTTGTCGTGGTACCCCACACAAGTACACAGTAATGAATGTGTGAGTGTACCAAAGCGTTGTACAGATGTTTGTTTAACCACACTGGAATCAAGCTTCGAAATTTACATAGCGAAACTATGGGTAAATTGCATAGCGTAACGTTGCACGTGTTGTCGGCCTTTTTCGCACTTCCGATGCTATTTTTCTGCTAAATTCGGAGACTTTCGAGCATGTGCGCTATTGCACATGTAAAGGCGGAAAGGCTTCGCAAAAAAAAAGAAAACATGGCGGAAAATTTAGCTTGATCAGCTGCCATGCACCGAAACATACAAATGGCAATCATCATCACCATCATCAACATCAGCCTGGTTACGCCCAATGCAGAGCAAAGGCCTCTCCCATACTTCTCCAACAACCCCGGTCATGTACTAATTGTGGCCATGTCGTCCTTGCAAACTACTTAATATCATCCGCCCACCTAACTTTCTGCCGCCCCCTGCTACGCTTCCCTTCCCTTGGAATCCAGTCCGTAACCCTTAATCACCATCGGTTATCTTCCCTCCTCATTACATGTCCTGCCCATGCCCATTTCTTTTTCTTGATTTCAACTAAGATGTCATTAACTCGCGTTTGTTTCCTCACCAAATCTGCTCTTTTCTTATCCCTTAATGTTACACCCATCATTCTTCTTTCCATAGCTCGTTGCGTCGTCCTCAATTTAAGTAGAACCCTTTTCTTAAGCCTCCAGGTTTCTGCCCCGTACGTGAGTACTGGTAAGACACCGCTGTTATACACTTTTCTCTCGAGGTATAATGGCAACCTACTGTTCATGATCTGAGAATGCCTGTCAAACGCACCCCAGCCCATTCTTTTTCTTCCGATTATTTCAGTCTCATGATCCGTATCCGCGGTCACAACCTGTCCTAAGTAGATGTACTTAGGACAGGTAGTTTCCTTAGGACAGGTAGTTTCCTTACCACTTCCAGTGCCTCGCTACATATCGTAAACTGCTGTTCTCTTCCGAGACTGTTAAACATTACTTTTCTGCAGATTAATTTTTAGACCCACCATTCTGCTTTGCTTCTCAAGGTCAGTGAGCAATCATTGCAGTTGTTCCCCTGAGTTACTAAGCAAGGTAATATCATTAGCGAATCACAAGTTACTAAGGTATTCTCCATTAACTCTTATCCCCAATTCTTCCCAATCCAGGTCTCTGAATACCTCCTGTAAAGACTCTGTGAATAGCATTGGATAGATTGTATCTCCATGCCTGACGCCTTTCTTTATTGGGATTTTGTTGCTTTCCTTATGGAGGGCTATGGTGGCTGTGGAGCCGCTATATATATCTTTCAGTATTTTTACATACAACTCGTGTACACCCTGATTCCGTAATGCCTTCATGACTGCTGAGGTTTCGACTGAATCAAACGCTTTCTCTTCTGGTTATATTCCGCACATATCTCTATCACCTGATTGATAGTGTGAATATGGTCTTTTAGTAAAGTCGTAAAGTAGTAATATGGTCTTTCAGTAATTCACCTTTACTACTTCAACCGCTTGCAGCGAACGGAATTCGTGCAATTCGCCATTTTATATACGTTCTAGATCTGCCGTCAAACAATTTCGATAATTACAAATTGCCTATCAATATTTTTATCATTCTCGTGCCTCTCGTCATGCTTTCTTTCGGCGCGGTGTCATCTCATATATTCATAAAGCTCGTAGAGCATATGCGGTCACTTGTTTGCAGGCCAAGTACCACGCACAATAGAGGCTTTTTTGTCCTGTATATGAATGGTCTTTTGTTGAGTAGCCTTTACGGAATCATGCCTGGCGTTTTGGTTGACAGATGTCTAAGGTGTTCCTGATTCTATTTGCGGGCAACACTGCAGGAATTTTAGAGGGTACAATGAATACTTGAAAAATAAAGAGGGCAATGTGGGTCTTCGAGGAGTGCACCAGAGCGATGATTACGAAGGTAGATACGATGCATCTTTGTACGAGAGGACCGCCTACTGGAAATCACGTGTTTCAAAGCTTCGCTGGGCCTCAGAACACGTGACCTTCGTTTGTAGTACGCGGCTTGGAATACTACAGGTCACGCAGCCTTCCGCACTTTTCGCTGCAGTTGGTGAAATAAAGGGTCGGTCATTGTTTGCTGTTAGTCCTATCATCCCAACGGCCTCGCCCAGAATAAGGCAAACAGAGCACTCTATCAAACACATCGCACCGCTCCGCGTGAGGTGAGCAAGTTTCCAGATATCGTCGTACGAGCCTGGCAACTAGGCGGAGGCGAGCGCAAGTCTTTTTTGCACCTTAACAACACTTCCACAGTAAACTGTGAACAAAATTAAGCACCCATGAAATTTCTGGAATCATTATCTGCAATTTTCCGGAGCGCACTGCCACAATAACCTAACATGCTGGCCAGCTGGCCGTACCGTGCACGGCGCTTTCTTTGTTTCTTTCCTTCTTTGTTTCCTTTCCCCCAACAGACACAATAGAATGAGCTACGTCAGGACCACGTTGAAGGCCTGGTTGCCGACACTTATGTGCTGGAAGGAATTTAAGGTAGGCGCGGCGACTAGACTGAGCCAAACACTCAAATCTGGATCAAACCCCATTTTCCTCGCTCTGTAATGTTTATTGGCGCCATATTTGACAAATGTTGGAACTTACATGAAAGAGCTTAATGTGATTTTGCGCAGATGGCGCCACCTGCAAAAGCCTGTAAGATTTGCTATTTATTGGACATCCTTTGTTTCAGGCACTGCTTAGTAAAACTAGTGAATGCTAGTAGTTGCAAAACATTGTATGGCGCTACTGATGTGCAGCACACGTTGTCAATTAGCGTGTACATGAAAAAGAATGCCAATTTGAGGGACCTGGCGAGCAGAAAAGTTTGTTAAATTCACGGCTTCTTCGTACGTTCCTTAGTCAACATAAGAAAATTTTATCTGCTTAGAATTGCAGGGAAGGGCTTGATGCTTGATAATTGAAAATTTCTGTGTTACAGCTTGAATAGTTTTGCCTCTTCTTCCCTAATGTGCGACGAAGTAAAGCCATAAATAGCCAATTTGAAATAATAATGACTCATCAACTGTTAATCAGAAAACGAAACAACCTCGAATAGATAAGGGCACTCTAACCTCAGAAACCACTAAATGTTCTGCTGCGTTAAAAAGGGAAAAATTCATTCATAAACTTATTGTTTTGCCCATTTTTAAGAGGACCTAAATAAATTTCTCATTGCTTTACACGCAATATCCCTTCATAGAAACATTGTAGAAACTTCCATTTAAAGGCACAGCAAGCTTAATTTTGGTATGTTGAACAGTTTTGACGGAAACGCAGTCCAACTGAAACTAGTACAGCAAAATGCCGTGTCTTCCTCACACTGTTTTGAGTGGCGTCAGATAACTCTTCAAGGTAGGCCATAATACTAGGCGTCATTGGAAATCGCCGAAAGTTAGCTTTCCAATGCAATATGATCCACATCCGTCCAATGAGCCAGAAAGCACAGTGCGCCCGCAAACAATGACCACAATGGGGAGCGCGTACCGCCGGAGTTGGACCGCCACCTTAATGTTTATGTGTAATTTTCGCTGCAGAAGGACTTAATATGGCACCTCTCGGGAACCTCATGTAAGCCCTCTCACCAGGTCCCACAGAAAATTTTGCTTGCACGCTGCAAGTTGTTAAGTGCCCTATAGGGAGCGTTTTGTCGCAAAGATTTTTCATATCGGCTCATTAATAGCCGAGAGAGAAATATTTCAGTGCCGCGAACCCGTGATTTCAGCAGGCGAGCTTCAGCGCAAACACAGACACTCTTTCCACTTGGCCCATCTAGCCTCCGCAAGCGAAATTCCTAGCCGGCGTTCTGCCCTACCGGACTTCGAGGATCGGATGATGCATACGGCACAGTCCCCGTCCTCATTTTTTTTCTCCTCGCTTTTGCAGTGCTGCGCCCTTTTCTGACGGCGTTGTGCTCGAGCTGTTGTAATTGTCTCGTTTCGCACCGCGCGATTTTACGCACTGTGCACAAGGACATATGATACGCGCTATAAATAAGTGCTACAGGAATACGGAGGAAGAACAAGCGAATCGCAGAGCATGATCACGCGCTGGAACACGGTAGAAAATGGCATAGTTTCGATATCTGCGCACCTGACTGCACGACCGCGGGAACAAGCAGACGGAGCGGAAGTACATCTCTCTCGCTTCGGTGCGAAGTAAAACAAAAAGCATGCAGACATCCCGTTTGTGTGTTTTATTATTTCTCTAAACTTCAATTTGTGAATTCAAACAACAGATCCCACAAATAACAGATGCTGCCTTGTCACCACGAGGGACGTTACACTGCCGACACGAGTACGTAGGCGCTGGGGCACGAGTACGTCACCGTCCGGCTTGGAGCGCGGTCGCCGCGAGGGAAAGGAGAAACGGCGTTCGGATTGAAATTGCAGAACATACCTCGGCACGTAGCGCTATAATTCTTTGCAAACAGGATCGTTGGAGCGCATCGTATGCTCTGCGCTTGTCAGCTCAAAATGGCCAGACTTGGCGAGGGGCCCTTTAACAAAAGAATTTTTATTAAAAATCTAGTACGAGCATAGATACTTCGAGGGCGACGTACGCAGTCATCCTTTTTAGTTTTTACGTAATCTTTAGAAATTCCCTGTAGCAGATAACATCAGTCTAGTCCTTCAACTGAAAGATTCCGAGAGGCCTACGTTAGTTGCATGAAAAATTGAAACATTCAATTAACTAACAAACCATAAATTTTCCCGATGATTTATTTATTTTGCGATTTCGCATTTATGATTTGTAGCCGGTGAGTGTGAAAGGCATATCCACGTTGAATTTTACGGAATGACACCAGTTTAGGCATATGCGCCATCAAAATCGCCTTAAATATGCACGGTTGTACCACCCAATTTTAACAAACGTTAATTTCGCATTGAAACTCTAAATTGACTGGAATGCCGATGTACTTGGTCACACACATTCTAAAAAATAATGCGAAAACGATTGTCGCCGTTGAAAATAATTTGAAAGGAATACGTATAGCAACCTCCACGGGTAAAATGCGTAAATAGCAAGATGGCCAGTCAATATGGATTTAATTTAATGTGTTGAATAATGCAAATCAAAGACAAGAATTATGCTATCTGCCAGAGGCGGCTTTTAAAATTCCGTAAATTCTAAAAATGATCAGCATCGTATACTTTTCCCATTCGCACCGAAAGTCCTGTGTTCCGATGGAGCGGCGGTGGTGAGAGAGCGGCTATCACGTGACCCACACAAAATTCAGGCGTCTGCTAAAGAAAACGCGTCAGAACAATCATCCGAAATCGAAGAACCCCCAGCTTATGTTCGTACCCAGAGCGTAAGAGAAATATAAATAATGTATATGTAGCCGACCACGCACTCTAAGGTTGGAATACCCGATGGAGTTAACAGGCCGTACTGCCATGGAAAGGGGTGAAATGTAAGGGAGTAGGAACAATAGGTGTGATCACCAGTAGTTGCTTAATTGAGATTGCGACGGCTGAATGTCGCGTACTTTTGCAGTTGATGAAGGAAAAACAAAGCTTGTCAGGTGCAAAACATACTTTTTTTTATTAAAATCAGAATGCACAATCAGATACAGTGAGAGGGGCACACTCGTTTTTAACACATTAGCGCTTTGTTCGCAGATCTCATGCATGTAGTAGCGAGAAGGTAACAGAGCAAATTGGAGATTGTGTGACCATTAATAAAGGAAATCTTCATCACGCAATATGTTATCCTTGTGCACGCGAGGTACTTCTAAACAATGAGCACCTAGGTATAGGTACGCACTGGTCTCGTCATATCAGCCAGGAAACAGCTAGTTAAAAGTAGAAGAGTAAAAAACTCCAATAGAATGATCACACAGCTGCGTGTTGTTGAAGAAACGACAGGTCCGGGTCAGGCACAGGGGCGTCGGTCGGCAGGTCGTAGATGTCCACGAAGAGCCAATCCCACTCGTTTGTGTTGCATGGCTTTGCTTCGTAAAGAATGGGGAGAGGGCAAGCCACCGGGTGCACTGGTTGGACTTCTCGAACACATCTGGTGTCGGACAGCACGGCTACCGCATGGCATTGTCGACGACGGGCACGGCTCACCAGTTTGGCTGGAGTGAAAATAACACAAAGAAAGAGCTTGTTAGCAAAAATGTTAGTCACTAAATCACACTGGCTCATCAGCTTTCTTGGCGAAAAAATTCATTGCAGTTTGGTATAAGAAGCAGTTAATTGTTTCACCATTAGACAGAAATTCACTCCGCTGATTATGAAAGTTCGAACTTACACCGCAGTTTCTTTTTGCTTAGTCAAGGCATGCCATAGTTGTCACAAAATATTATGGTTATATCAATATTATACATTATACTTTTTTTTCAATTATACATACTATGACGCAACACATCGCAGGAGAGCGTCGTAATGTTATGGCACATGTTAGGTCATCTTCAATGTAGCAGCATAACAGACAAATAAGGAAGAAGCACCTGGTGACGGAACCTAGCACGGTTGAGATTACAAGTGCCTCCCTTATTCAACATGACGCAATCTGCACCTCGGAAATGATTCTGCAACGTGTCCCGTAGGACAGATATTGCCTAAAATATTCACGCGCCATTGGGCTTGCTACGGCTTACTCAATATTTAAGTTAGTGACGACATTTCTGACAGCAATCGAGAATGTATGTAAGTATATGGAAAAAGTCGCAATGCGAAAGTGCAAAAGCGGAATTTCAAACATATCAAAGGACGAGTGATGTATTGTTTATATTGTTTTCACATAGAATACCCGCTCATTGTAAATATAAATATTTTGCGAATCGTGGTTGCCACTTTTCACCACTGGAAGCATTACATTTAAATATTGCCTTTGAACACAATGTTATGTGTCGGCAAGAATGCGCGCAGTAGGAGCAAGGCTTGCTGCTGACAGACAACGCTATTTGGTTCTGTCACAAAGAATTACTTTTAAAGCGAATCTTTTTCCTTCGTCTTTCCCACTGCTTCTGCTTTCTGGCACAACGCGTCGGGGTAGGGGGGGGGGGGGGGGGCGTCAGAGTGCGTGGCAGAGAATAAAGGCGACGCGAAAAACGCTTGGACAGTTGCACCGCGTCGAATGTGCACAATCCCCTCTGGAGCTCATCTATGCGTCGCGGGATTATTCTCTTGACAGCTGTATTTATCCGTGACCAGTCTAAAAGCACTGGGAAAATTACAGCGCTTATACCTTTCTGCGAACGTGCAAGTCTAGAGGGAAGCGAGATAGAATGATAGAAAAGAGGAAGAGAGAAGCGGAGAATAGGTGGAACCGATATGGTCGCGATACGAAAACAGCTCGCCCACTCTTCGCTCGAAGTTCCAATACAAAGAAAGGTGGAGGGGGGGGGGGGGGGGTGTACTGAGAAAAAGGTCCGTGAGAAGGCAAGGAAACGCTACAGACACGACAGCAGTGGCGGGCAAACGGGAAATCAGAAAGAGACCTTGTCACAAGATATAATAACAATATTGTAATTAGTGTACTCGCTATTGCAGTAGGCGGAGCGTACGCGTATATCTTAAATACTGGGAATGGCACACACGGGCGTTTTCCAGCTCATTAGCATTTCTTGGCCATATTTCAAACAGTTGTCTGCTCGGTGGAATACTCGTGGGATAAATAATTTTAAGGTGGGTTTGTAATGATCAGTTGTTTCTTTTAATGAGCACTCTGAAGAAAATAAACGGAAATTTTGTGCCACTTCATCAAGGCAAAACTATATCGCTATACCTACTGTTATGTGTGAGCCAGTAAAACTAGACCATCAAATTTGTTATAATATTCTAATTTTTTCTCCCATGGACCTGCAAGTTTCTAAAATGACTAATGCTATTGTAAAAATTCGTCGCTGCATGGCAGAAGCGTGCCGTTAAGAAAACATTGTCGCACTGTACGTTTGAAACTAGCTGCCGCTCACTCGAGATATGCACGGAGCAATTTCTACTACCAGAATTTTGACAAGTGAATGAGTAAAAATATTGAAATAATTAAGAAATGAAAGCTAGGCACATTAGTGCCTGGTTGTCACAACATGAAGACAGTCGTATGAATAATAGAGAAAATTCTCAAATCGTGTGACAGCTTTCAAAGGTGCTCATCACCCGGCTTAAACATATTGAGTTACAGAACCAATGAAGGATAATGTTAATTTCTATACTATCTGTGCAATAGAAGCGGTTGCATCGAATGGTTATCAGATCTTTGAAACCCCCATGTTGGCGCGAGATGCGAGAATTTCAATCACATTAAATTGTGCACTAATCGCGATATGACTGGTTGCGCAGCCTAACAAGACGTCTTTATTCCGATATAGTTGAGGCAATTTGCAAGCGTTCGAAACTTGTACTGCGTGTGGAAAAAATCATGCGAAAGCGAGGATGCAACAATGTTGGCAAGTGATTTGGAAGCACCTTCATAAAGTTCTGTCCTAAATATGTGGAGGAACGAGATAAGCGGACTTAGTTTAGAAAGTATTACGTTCAGTGGAGTGCTATTAAATTGCAGTAACCACTGCATGGAATCAATGACTAGTCGTAATTGTACAGCTGCCTTTAGCAGACATCGCGTTTGATGATTTTGTTATGTTAATACCATTGTATATACCGCCATGCAGTCTGCTCGACCGACGTGGCTGGCAAGATCTCGTTTATGTCCTTCACATCACTGTTGGAAAAACACGCGTATCGTAAGCAGTAGGTTACACGTTGAAGCTATAGCTAAATGGATTCCTAAAAGATGTATAAATAGGAGACTTCAAAAGTTGCCCACCTTTAGAGCGTTCTGCACGACGAGTCCTCCTATGGGGATTCCGCGAGGATGCCGCCTCTTTTTGCACTCGCCGCTTCTTGGCTTTAGGGCTCGGACTAGGGCTGCTACGCTTGCGGCTGGCAGGTTGTCCTGGCCCGGTGTCGTCGTCTTTAAGCCAGGACCATTCTTGAAGAAAGTTCGACAGCAGGAGGCGCTTGTGGATGCCCAAATCTTGACTGCTCATGTCAATCATGGCAATCTTCTCCTCGGCTGCATCGAGTAAACCATCGACGTCGATGCCCATTGCGAAAAAGTAGTGCACAGAGCGCTTGAACACCGCACCACAAGACCTCAAACGTGGCCCACTCCACGGTTGGTTAGCGTTCAAATGACTGCCTCTTCGGTGCTATTTCCACATACCTCAACCATACGAGAGACTGCTGCTGCGCATGAGCTGGAAAGACATGACAGACTGCATGCGCAGTATTGTTCCTTCTCAGTAACTACCCGTTTACCATCGCCTAACCCTGCCCACATGTATACTCTCAAAGTGTGGGTGGTGTTTAGGTGGCTCAAATTCCAACAATAGACTGCCTTTCAAGGCCACGAAGTGAACTATGAGGACATGAAGTTTCAGGGCGAATTTTTCGACAGCCTTTTAGTCCCACTTCGTGGGAAAGGGGATGAGGTAGGCGGGTGATTGACCTTGAAAGAAGGAATGTAGGTTGCGGTGTAGAGTTCAAAAAGTCTACGCACTTAAAAAAAGCTATGTGTCGGTATCTGGGCTTCTCTTTTGCATAGAGTATAAAAACACCAGTCCACAGCATGATGTGCAGAATTGCACATACGTTTCCAGGAATGTGACTAGGTCGGAGAAAGTGTCCTGGTAAGCTGCTTTGGTTTTCTCTTTGGGGAAGGTAGAACTATTTGTTCGATGAAGTTGAGAAATGTGAGTCTGCGAAATGGCCGTGAAGTGAATGATTTCGATGAAGCATGAATTTTAATAAATAAAAATTTCCTATAATAAATTGGTAAACGGCACAATTTTTCGTGCGTGTTTTATCCTGAATGCTCAGACGCCATAATTTTATTTCCAACCATACGTTCGTCTGTTATGCCAGGCTTTTTAGCATGGACCTATCAGAATTTTTTAATCTGTGACCTTGAAGTGTGATCGCTGCGTCGACAGAAAAATGTGTTTGCACTAGTTTGGAAATGTGGCTCTCGAATCATGATTCGTTCGAGAACAATTGATTTTTGCAAGGTTAGACTAATCTGTGGAAACTTCTTCTTGAAACTCGAGTGTGCTTTCGAATATTCTGCCATAGAGACTATGGCAGATAATTGGAAGGAAGACCAATTCTTTTGGATTTGGTCTGCCTTAGCTCGAACCTCGCAGCGAATGATCACACTTGTGAAGTGGTAGAAGGCATTTCTGATCATAAGGCTGTTTTTGTTTCCCTTCCGTGCATTGTTCCTAAACCATCCTTCGTTCTTACCACATTTCGCGATTTCAATCACGCTGACGACACCTCTATTCTAGATACATTGGCTGATGCCTTCGACACCTTTGACACACTCAGTATATTAAGTGACGTCAATGTTCTTGTGACACATTTTGAAAATATTGTCGTGTCATGTATTGTACACTTCATTCCCATAAAAACAAAAAAAGAAAAATACTAAAATCGCTTGGATGAACAGGGATATACTACATCTTTCACGTCGTGTTCGCAGGCTTAGACGATTGAAGGACTCCCATAACCCCGTACACACTGCTAGGTTTGCTAAGGCGAAAGAGGACCTTCGTACAAAAACCAAATCAGCTAAAGATTTCTTTTATAGCGTGCAGCTACCACTTCTGTTGAAAAGTAACCCGCATAAGTTCTGGGGATTCATTTTTCCTCGTGACAGCTCTTGTACATCATTATGTGTGAACAACGAAATGACTAGTGATTCATTATTAATCTCCAACGCCTTAAACGCATACTTGAAGTCCGTTTTTACTTCGGATAATCTTATTGTTCCTCCTTTTCCAAACATTGATCCAACTTGCCCCATTAATGACATCTTAATTAGCACAGAAGGCGTCTTAAACCTCATACTAAACCTTGATACAAAAAAAAGTGAAGAGCCTGATGGAATCCCGAATTTTTTTCTCGTTCAGTATGCCTTACGGATTTCACGATACCTTACTCTTATCTTCAATAAATCACTAACTTCCGGCATAGTACCTTCATCATGGAAGATGGCTAAGGTGCTTCCGTTACGTAGGTCAGGTAGTAAGCAGCATCTTTCTAACTACCGGCCAATATCTTTAACACCATATTCATGCAAAATACTAGAGCATATAATATACAAACACATTATGGAATTCCTTGAATCCAAAAACATTCTCTCTAATGTACAGCATGGATTCAGACGCTGCTTTAGCACCGTAACACAACTTGTCGAGTTCACGCATGACATAGCTTGTAACCTGGATAAGAGATTTCGAATGGACGCTATATTCATAGAATTTTCCAAAGCTTTCGATACCATACTTCTCTCAAAACTACTATCCAAATTAAATGCCATTCTTAACAACCCTCAATTAGTGAACTGGATAGAGAGTTTTCTGTCTCACCGCTCTCAATTCGTAAGCTTTAACTCGATCAATTCCTCGGTTGTGGATGTGTCATCAGGCGTCCCTCAAGGATCGGTCCTCGGTTCTCTACTTTTTTTTACTATATATTAATGATTTACCACGCGAGATATCACCTAAAATCCGAATGTATGCAGACGACTGCGTATTGTATGACATCATTTCATCTCCCTTTGAGCATCTTCGCCTTACTGAATCATTCGTCAGATTTTCCATATGGTGTGAAACATGGCAAATTAATATTAACTTCCGTAAGACCGTCGTTATGACCTTCTCTAATAAAGCTAGACCGTTCTTTTTCAGCTACGAATTTATTGATAATTTAATTCAACGCGTTTCTGAATATAAATATCTTGGTCTCACGTTCACCACTAACCTGTCCTGGTCAAAGCACATTGATTCCATTACGACTAATGCTCTACAAAAACTCGGCTATTTACATCGTACTCTGTCTAATTCTCCGCGCGACACTAAATTACTGTTAATTAACTTATTTTAATTATGGGGTTTTACGTGCCAAAACAAAAAAACCATAAATTACTGATATATAAAACTATTGTTCGCCCTATACTTGAGTATGGTAGTATCGTTTGGAATCCCTACAAGCAGTACGAAATAGACAGTGTTGAGGCCATCTAAAGGAAACCCATTAGATTTGTCTGCCGACGTTATGACCACCAGTTCTCACCATCGTCAGTCATGTCCTCACTCAACCTAACATCTCTCGCCGAACAGCGACACGTTAATTCTTTAAAATGTTTTCATGGTATTATTCATTCATCTTGTCGCCTCTCCAGTAATGAATATATCACCTTTGCAAAAATCTCTTCTAGTAGGAGACATCACGCGCTTAACATTACGCCATTTCTTGCACGTACTAATACTTTTAAGTATAGCTTTTTCCTAGAACAATTGAAACATGGAATTCGCTACCAGGAACCGACCGTTCTCTCCCATTAAATGAATTTTTGTCTGTGCTCCCTCAACATTGCGCCTAAACTTTCTCTGTTGCCTATTGCATTTATTTCTTGTATTATAGTGTATTATACACTCCTGCTATAGCCCCACCAGGGGCTGCAGTATGTATAAATAAATAAATAAATAAATAAATAAATAAATAAATAAATAAATAAATAAATAAATAAATAAATAAATATGTTGGAAACGGTGTCTGAAGCACGGTATCTGAAAAGACAAACGTGTCTATATTTTTATTGTGTTACTACTAAAACGTACGTGGGAACATGCTTTGAATACTTATATGCATCAGGAAAATACACACAATCGTGAAGGTTTCACAGGGGACTGATAACGCGGCCGTCAAGGCTGCAAAGCATGGATTGCTTAGGAATGTATGAGTACCCTACTGAAACGGTGTCGTGGCGGATGATAGCAGTTTCGCTATTCTCAACCTTCTGACCGCTATTTCTTATTGGGAATTTCGACTCATGGCTACATAGCTTCTGGAGAAGTAATGTGTGGTGCAACCTTATTGTAAAACTTCAACATTGGATGCAAGACTAACATAGCTACCCTTCAGGAAGTCAAAATATGGATAAAAGGATGTTATGGAGCAGACGAATATAACAGTCCAGTTAAAGCCAATGACAATTTCGATATTTTCGCATTGTTTCTGTATATTGTGAAGGATTCCACGGTGGAACCGATCATACCACAATAAAGGAAGTGCCTTGTTTCTACTTTGCCTTGGCACCGTAGTCTTCTTCTGCGCGAGCATCAATTATGAGTTATGGTTATGTTTAACGCTAATATGGAGTGCCTATTAAGTCTAATGCTGTGTTTTGTGCCTTCAATAGCGTATTTTTGAGTTTAGAATCTGTATACTTTCGACGTCCCATCATTGGTGCAATTGTGTTCACAGTCCATGGAATCCAAAGTGAATGGCTTAGGCTTCCTAAAAATAGTGATCTCGGACCATTCTCGAATTATTTTTTGGCGGGCGTTGTGATTAGTGATTGTTTCAGTGATTATTTTCCACGCCCAATGAACCGTTGGGGCCGATCGAGTAAAGCGTGATGCCGCTTTTCGTGGCCAGGATTTATATGCGTTAAATTGAGCGAAAATGAACTCATGGTACGCGTGCAATAAACATATTCTTTTATTTCTTCGTAAGAAGAGTATATTAAAGGCGGTCTGTATATGTGAGTGCACTTGTTGTTATTACATGCCATGAGATTCGGACGCCTTGCAGACCCTCTTGCTCGTGGGAACGTCGCCTAGCAACAAATGCTTTCCACTAGCAACGTTATTTACAATGGTATATTATGGGCATTTCGCCATCTCTGTGGCATACGGTGGAGGGACAAGGAAGAGGATTGCCAAAAGCTCCCTTATTTGGCATTGTGCACAGTAATATTAAGGAGAAAAGGCTCGCGCTGACGGTAGCTTGATGACAACCAGAGTATGCGCTTGGCTCGTGGTATACGGGAGCCTGGAAAGTCCGGTGGCAGTGTTGTAGACCCTGCTTATGCGTTTCCCGTTGCACCAAGATACTAAGTAAATAAATGGTCAAAGAGTACCCTGTTGTAATCATTAGTTTACGCCTTTGAGGCCACAGGATTGTCCGACGTTTCGATCCAAGAGATGCGCCACGCGGATAGCACAAAAATATAAGACAACAGAAAACAGTGCCATGAATCGAACTACGCAAGATGCTAAACGACCGTGCGCTTGTTAGCTTAGTGCATAGCGTTGTATGGTGAGTTCGTCAAAGATTTCCCTGCGCAAGGAGAAAACTTCTTCCCTCATATGATATCACAATTCAAAGTTGAAGCCCATTATGTTATTCATCGCTGCCATCCGAAGGACTGTGACAAGTGACCGATGGTACGCGATAACAATACGCCCGTTAACACAAATAATTATGTGAGCCGATCCAGTTTCGTTTTTCTGCACGGGCCCTAGTTATCACGCCTATGACGCAGCATTAGCGCCCTCCCATTCTGAAGGGTGAACTCACACAAACATATCAGCTCTTACTTGCCCTATCTAGTTATAGTGAGCAAGAATGCTATCTCGAATAGACCTTTTCAGGCTATACCACAGTGTCCCGCGGGCACACAATGACATATTAGGAAAGGATGTATATCGAGAGAGCTGGCTCGCTCGGGCCTTTTGCATCCGTTGGACTAGGCAAAAAAAAAAAAATGCAGTTACAACGCGGCGGCCAGCATCTTCCCTCGCGCTCCTCACGACATAAGTACACATGCCGACAGCCATCGACATTTGTATCCATATGCGAGAAATCGGAAAGAAAAGTTATTATAAAAAAAAATGAAGGGATGGAAATTGCTACTGACCACCGCAGCGTTCTAGAGCAGCCTGCTGACAGCTGAACAGCGGTCAACAGCGGGAATGAGGCGAGGACAAAAGAATAGGGTGAGAGGTTAATGTAAAGTGAAAAAGAACTGTTAGCACACCAGCACACAGAGTTCAATTTGTAGATGTTTCTCCGTAAAAAAGAAAAGTGAGAGAGGGCAAACAGAAACGTGAATACAAACTTTGCAAAGTTGCGCATGTGCCGACAGTGTCATAAATAATAAAGAAGTGCGCCGCTAAGTTGTTTTTATTTTGTTTCCTAGTGTTCTGCATATGTATCTTTGAACGAGAAGGCCACCTAACTGGAAATCACGTGTTCGAAAACATCGCTGGACGTCGGAACACGTGACATCTGGTTTGTAGCGCGCGGCTTCAAATGCTACAGGTCACGTATACATCGCGCTTTTCACTGCACGCAGTCGGGAAAATTAGGCTCGCGCATTGTTTGCTGATAATCCTGCCGTTCAACCGGCCCCTCGTAGAGTAGGGTAAGCACAGAACCATTCCAAACACGTCGCACCTCACCGCGTGGAGAAAGCAAGTTGGTAGATGTCGTTGTACGAACCTCGTAAATAGGAGGAGGCGATGGCATGTTCTGTGAACAGCGGCCACCTGTGAACAAAAGTGAGCACGCAAGAAATTTATGGTATCTCACTTTATCTGCAATTCTCCTTGGTACAATGGCGCAATAGCCTAAACCGCTGGCTAACTGGCACGCACGGATGATGTAACGCGCACGGCGGTCTTTTTTCTTTTTTTTTCATTTTTTTTTGCTCCTAGAAGCCACAATTGAGTGAGGTCTGGTTGGACTGCATTGATGGCGTGGACGAATGTGTTGGAGGTGTGACGACTAGTCTGAGCTAAGCACTCAAATCTAGAGAAAGAATCAATTCGCGCTCTGCCCGCTTTGTAATGTTTAGTGGCGCCACGTTTGACAAATGTTGAAACTGACGTGAAACAGCTCGATATTTGTTTGCACAGATGGCGCTACCAGAAAAAATACGCCTATTAGATTTATTATTTATTAGAAATCTTTTGTACCAAGTACTGCTTATTAAAACTCGTGAGTGCAAGTAATTACAAAACGTTGTATGGCTCTATTAATATGCAGCGCTCGCTGTGAATTAGCGTGTACATGAAAAACATGACAATTTGCGTGGACCTAGTCAGGAGAAAAATTAGAAAAAATTACTGCTACGTTGTAGATGACGAGACATATACATACCGAGAAAAAAATGTATTTTCTTCTATCTAAATATGCAAAACACATCAAGAATGATCATAATAAAGAAAAAGAAGAAAATATTTTGCAGAAATTTTTCAGCCATAGAGGGAATACCCCAGCCAGGAAACTAGAAGTGGGCTTCACCCCAAACCACCTAAGGCTTCATTTTCAATTTGTATAGACAGCTTTCATCACATGTGAACCATAGGTGCACATTTTATTTGTTTTACATCACATGTGTGACACCACTGCAGCTGCATATGTTGCATAGGCCTGTCTCCTCTGAGCTTGCTTGCACAAGACAGTGAATCGCGTGCCAAACTTCTACTTCCTCGTCCAGTGTTCCTGCTCTAAACCATCAAATGACGCTTGCTGCCTGTCATTCAGTCTTGGCCGAAAACATTTAGATAGAAACTTCCTAGTCAATACTTAAACTCGGTTAGAAATAAATTCTTTTTTTGGTATGTTGCCTGTAGGCAACACTCGTCAATAAAAGGTTAATTAATCAACATAAGACAATTTTCTCTTCATAGAATCGCAGAGAAGGGCTTCCTACTTGATTATTGAAAATTTCAGTTTCAGCATGCATAGCTTTGCATATTCTACCGTAATGCGTGACCAAGTATATCCACGACTTGCCAATTTGTAGTACTAATAACTCACGAACTGTTCATCGGAACATAAATCAACTTCACATCGATGATAACTGCACTGTAGCCTAGAAGATCACTAAAAATTGTTGCTTTGCGTCGAAAAAAAAATTCATTCATAAACTTTAATTGCTTTGCCCAATTTTATTAACTCCTATATAAGTTTCTAATTGGTTTACACGCAATATCGCTTCATAGAAACCTTGTATAGCACTTCATTTCGAGCTACAGCAAATATCGGAACCTCCATCGTTGGGAACTGTCGAAGATATGCGCAGGATTATACGGCGGTTTGCCTGGTGCGGAATGTACATTTTTTAATGTCTGCATATTTGTACTCGTTCTCCTCATGTACATATAGATATCAACGCCTACTACATCAGCCCAGACGCCCAGAAACATCGTTACTACTCAAAACACAATCCGCCCCACAACGACCTCCATAGAATGCTACGCATAATTTGGACAGTTCCCATGCAGGGAAGTCCCGCTTTATTTTTCTTTTTGGTCTCTTTTTTAGCGCTATTTACTTTCGTATACTTGTACCGACTCGCTCACCAAAGCATGTGCCGGCCTAACGCTTATGGCTAGGAACCCCCTTCGATTGTGAATAATCCTGCCTGATGCCGAAACTGAAAATGAAACGTAATATACAATGTGTGAATTATATACTAAACGCACAAGCATGTTTCACAGCTGCAAACTTGGAGGTAGACCGGGTTCATGGTCCATCTTGTTTATTATTCATTTTCTTACGAGTGAGCATTATTTGGCTTATTAATACGAGATCGAGGTAGAGAAATTTCGTTCACCACATCTGGCTCAATACTTTAAAGTTTAATACGCAGGATTCATTTGGTTCAGGTTTTGTTATGTGGTAATATAAAGTCCACCACTTCAAATATATCCAGTGCCACCTCTGAGAATAGAAATGCATTTTTTTTGCGCACCGCGATGTTGAGCAATTGCTCATAGGAAACATATCGCTTAGCTGCGAATGGTGATGTAATGTATAAACTATGCGGGTGTGTAGCACGTGCCTGTAAACGTTAGAAAAAAATGCGCTACTAAATTTCTTATATAGGTGAGCAGAAGAGATTGACTTTTAAAGAGAACGTTACCACGGAGCAGCAAACCACTTCACTGGTCACGAATACGCTCAAATGAAAAAAAAAAAATATATTGCGAACTACGGCCTAGTTTGGATGGATCGCGGCACACGATCGCAACATTCAGAAAATCCGGCCATGAATTCGATCCTAGAACAATATTTTTTGTTGAAGGAGACGGGACATAGCTGAAATTTATTTTTATTTTTGCTGTCTTCCAGAAAAAGAGATATTCACGAGTGCCCATCATGCGAGCAAACAAAGTTGGAGCATCCAAGTCGTTTGTAAAATCTTGAGTGTTTGCGCTTCCCTTAACAGGCCACTGCGGAGGCAAAACATACACAAACAGCTTTGCATTGATGTAGCCACGGTCTCTTTGTTTATGCGCCCTCTTACCGCACCATTGTGTAAACGAAGCTTTAAATGATGCAGGTGATATGTTTACGGAGGACTTAAGGTGGCGGTCCCACACCGGCGGCACGCAGTCCGCGTTTGAGTCATTGTTTGCGAAGGCAATCTGTTTTCTGCGTTCTTTGGACGAATGTCAATTACACTACATTAGAAAGCTTACTTTCTCCACTTTCCAATGAAACATAGTATTATCACCTAGCCTAGGTGCTACCTGACGGCAATCAAAACAGTGCGAGCGAAAAAGGGCGTTGTGCTGTACTAGCCTTCCTTGTACTGCCTTTCCGGCAAAACTGTTGAACATAACAAAATGGAGTTTGCTGTACCTTGAAAGTAAGTGCTGTACAACGTTTCTGTGAAGAGATAGTGAGTGTAAACTAATTATAAATTAAAAAAAAATTTAATTGGGAATGTAGGCGGTAGTGCAGCGACCCGACGCCTACATGGTGTGCAGGACATTCTGTGTGCAATGTGCGTAGGAAAGACAAATACGCTTCGCGAAGGTTGCAGAACATCGACATAGTTTGGAACTCTACCGCTACTGCCGAATCAGAGCAGTTCCTTTGCTTTCATATTTTGATGTAAAAACGACGAACAGATACGATTTGCGATGAACACCCTTTGATTAATTAAGTCAAATTATGGAGTTTAACGTGCCGTAACTACGATCTGATAATGAGGCACGCCGTAGTGGGGGAAGCCAGAAATTTGGACCACCCGGGGTTCTTAAGCTCGTACCTAAAACTAAGTACACGGGTCCTTTCGCATTTCGTCCCCATCGAAATGCGGCTGCCGTGGCCGGGATTTGATCCCGCGACCTTCTGCTTAGCAGCCAAACACCACAGCCATTAAGCAACCACGGCGGGTACCAGCTTTCCAGTAGACATGATCTGTTTTAAGATACTTGCTTCGCGAGTGCAGTTATAAAAGGGGAGCTTAGCGTTCTTGTAAAAATGGTATGCAAGCCATCTCGCAGATTGCGCAGTATGAAGGAGATTTCATGATTTATGACAAAATTGTCCTATTTTTTTCTCGCGTTATTTGTTTATTTGCAATACTGCCACACTAATATCGACACCGAAACTGGTGCGCATTGTTATTATTATTTGTTTTGAAAAATATATAGATTATTCAAGATAGGAGAAGCGAGGAGCAGTCTGGCAACTACCACTGGAAGGTTTACGACGCCTGCCTAACCTTACGAACATTCTCATAGAAAGTCTATAGACAGTCTATAGAAGAAAAGTATATACGGTTATATAGTTCTATCTTTAGACTGAAGTCTATGGAATGTCAGCAGAAGAATGTCTATATATAATCTATATACATTTGTTTATAGATATTTTATAGACTTCAGTCTAGAAAAATAGAACTGTATGTAGTTCTGCTTTTGTAGAGTGAAGTCTATAAAATGCATATAAGCAAATAGACTTCAGTCTAGAAAAGTAGAACATTATGTAGTTCGGCTTTAGTAGACTGAAGTCAATAAAATGCAGATAAGCAAATGTCTATAGACAATCTATAAACATTCGTCTATAGACATTCCATAACTGCAGACAAACAATGTTACCGAATCGACCTGATCGTGTTATACAAGTAGGTGCCCCGGGAACAAATCCAGGGGACATGCAGTACACACGTAACTTCTTCGACCCTCTTGAAGAAGGCCGAGGTTTCTTTGACCGCTGTAACTCGGCGCGGCGATCCGGGGCGCCGTCCCATTGAGAGGCTGAAACGTGGGCACGATTTACGCCTCGTGGGACCGTCACTTCTATGTCGAGTCTATCCAGGCTTAGTGAGAGCCTGATGCCACTATCAACTCCGAGGCTGAAGCTATTTACAGATGGTGATGATGTCAGCTGTGGTTGGTCTGCGAGATTGATGTAATCGCCGCCAACAGCATGAGCAGCCGGGGGCTCATTCAGATGCAACGGCGCAGTGGCTTTTGCGGAAAATCCACAAATATGATGCGGCGATGGAAGATACAGCACATTTCGCAGATGTATTAAGGACCAGATATTTTAGCCATGTTTAGAAACTGGGTGCGATCAGGAGTGATCGTAGCTGCCGAAGTGGAGGCGCTGTTGGCCACAGCATGCGTGTCGCTCGCTGTTTGGGAGGCCAGCCTACATGGCATGTTGCGATCGGCCACGTCATCAATAGCGCGGTCTTCTTTTTCGGTAGAGGAGGCCGGCGAACATGGCGTGTTGTGATTGCCAGAGCTGCATGCTTCTTGTTTGTCCCAATTGCTCACGCTGGCTGATGGGGTGTCAAGGCAATTCCTTTGGTTGTGGCGTCACGCGCACTCGCGACCGCAGCTTATGCCGGTGGTAAGGGGGGGCAAGGCTCCAGCAGTAGAGCCTGAGTATCAACGCCGCACAGGGCACACGACCTTAGGGTGACCATCCCCGCAATACCGACAAGGACGGTCACATCCATCGCTTTCTTGGCCATGGATACCAAAACAGCCACAGAAAGTTGCGGGGCACTGTGCATGGTAGTTGTCGCTGAAGCCGCATCCACGACACGCGTTGCAAGCCACGTTATATAGTCAAATATTACACGATAACTAGAGTGTCGCAGGTAATTGGGTGCCGGGGTTGTGGTGCTCATTTCTATCCGAACGAACCGGGTGCCTGTGGGCACGCGATGTCGTCCGCTCAGAAGACCAGCATTGAATGGCAAAACCTTGCCGCATGGTGATAGTGCCTGGACGAGGACTTCGTTCGGAATGAAGGACGGCAAGAAGAAGAAGGTTACGTTTGTGACCTGCGGGCCGACGGGAACGACAGGACAACGCTCGCCACCGATGACAAGGCAGCAAGCATTGATGATTAGAGTCATAGAAGCCATGCTCTTGACCGTGACTTGGAAGTTGAAGCCTCCGATGTGCTGAGTGCTGTACACTTCAGGGAGGCCAACTGCTGAGGCCGTCGCGTCAACGATGGTCTCGGGACCATTTCCCGCAGGGACAACCGCATCGAAGACATGGTCATTTGAAGGAGTCCAGGTCACTGTAGGTGTCTAGGCGTGAGCGGTGGACGCCCCTGACTTGAAACATGCATGGATTTCAGCAAAAACTATTCTCCGTCTTCCTCAATCCGGCGTTGGCGTTCCGCGTCAGAAATTATATGGTTAACGTTTCGTGTGTTTAGAAAAAGTTTATTTCAAGAAGAGACGGTACGGACAGTGAGTCACAATGACGTTTCGAGAACAATACGGCGTCATCCTGGCAATCAGAAAAATCTTAATACTTCGGTCTCTGGCCCATAACTCTTTGCACAGGACGGCGTTACATAGGTTAGCTACTACCCAAAGAAATTACAAGAAATATTGCTGCCATTTTCTTCAAGAAGTTTTTCCAGAATATCATTCAAGCTGTAAATTCCAGGACGGTGAAGATTTATTTGTCATTTCCAATAGCGACGTTGAAAAGGCAGATATACAGAAGGCACCATACACTTGATTGTCATCTTGTCAAAACGCTAATGTGTTAAAAACAAATGTGCCCGTCTCGCTGTTTCTCATTGTGCTTTTTCATTTTATAGAAGATCTGTTTGGCAGCTTTCTTTTTCCTTCATCAACTGCAAAAGTAAGCGAAAATAAGCCGTCGCAATCTCAGTGAAGCCACTACTTGTAATCCCACCTGTTGTTCCTGCTCTCTTGCATTTCGCCCTTTTCATAGCAGACGCCTGAAAATTGGGGCACTTGATGTCGCGTGATAGCCGCTCTGGTTCCACCGCCGCTCCATCGGAACAGAGAAAGTTCAGGACCAATGGGTGAGGTATGCCATGGTGATCTTTTTCAAGATTTCCCGAATTTTTAAAAATAGCTTTCGGCAGAAAACAGAATTCTTGTCTTCGATATTACTAACATTAGAACCGGAAACCCATATTTTACAAATTCAATAAACTCGATATTTTCAATACATAATTACTTTAGTGGCAAAATTGCAAGCCACGCAGTTTAGCCGGTCATGTTGCTACACGTATCCGTTTCAAATGAATTTCAAGGGTGACAATAGCTTTCATATACTTTTCTCAATGTGTTGGACCAGGTACATTGGCATTACAGCGAATTCTGAGTTCCAATGCGAAATGAACGTTTTTAAATTTGAGTGGTACAACCATGCATATTTGAGGCGACTTTGATAGTGCGTATCTCTAAACTGCTGCCATTGCGTAAAATCATTCCAAGTGGATACGCCTTGCGAACTCAACGGCAACAATTCGTAAATTCTAATATATGCCGTAAAGTAAATAACCAATAGAGGAATTAGTAATTTTTGTTAATTGAGTGATCTTCCAGATCAAGGACTAGAATTATGTTATCTGCTACAGGCGATTTCCAAAAATTAGGTAAATACTAAAAGTGATTCAAAGTAAATACTAAAAAAATTACAAAATTTTTTTTCTGGATGGATTCCTTGGAGGCGCCCTACTAATTTAGTCCTACAGCAAAAACTACCAGTAAACATTAAGAGTGACTAGTAAAATCGCACCTAAGTGAGCTTTGAAATTTAGAAGACTCAAAAGTGTAAACTTTTTTTATTATTTATTTCAAATACTGTTGGCCGTCTTGGCCGTAACAGGGTGGGTACATCAAGTTTGCACATATCGTAAATGATGTAAACACCTTACAAACGTAAATAGTACATGAAGTAATGAATATTGGAAATACAATGCAAAACAAATAACCAAATACAAATACAATATTTTAGCTAAGAAATACATAGTAACATTGTGACAGTGATATCGGAAGCATCATAAAAGAAAGACTATTGTATGTATTTCTTGAATAGTGTAACAACGTTTGCACCACACTACCAAGATTCAATTTCATAAAAGGTGTTTAACGCGTTGCTCAAAGATTTTAATGCTACTCGACTGCAAAACAGACGCCAGCAAACTGCTCCATCCTTAATCGTTCGCAGAAAAAATGAATAAGCGTACATGTCCAGATATGCTTTAGGAATTGAGAACATGCAATGATTGCTTGACCTGACGTTTCCAGCCTGCCTGGGAGCAAGATAGGGTGTGGTCTCAATATTGAAGTGGCCTTGGTAACAAAAAAAAAAGAAATTTAAGTATAGCCAACTTCCGCCGTTGAGCCAGTGGAGGTAAATCAAGCAACCGAAGCATTTCGGAAACAGAATCAATACGATAATACCTGGAAAGAATGAACCTTGCAGATTTTCTCTGTATCTTCTCAATGCGGTTTATTAATCCTGATTGAAACGGATCCCAAATGACACTGGCATACTCTAACGTCGGTCTAATGTAAGTTAAATATGCAAGTAGTTTGACGGGTGTGGTTGCTAGCTTTAATTTTTGGCGAAGGAACCATAACTTCTTTTCTGCAGCTCCACAAATTCTTTCTAGTGTGATTTCCAACTTAAGTCTTTCGAAATTGTTAAACCTAGGTATTTGATCGTTTCAGCTTCGGTTAGAATGGTTGAGTTCATCTCATAATTACACTCAATAACATGCTTTGTTTTGTTTGTAACTCTCAGCATGACTGATTTAGATTCGTTAATTTTCATTTTACGTTTTGCGGCCCAGACTTCTACAGCTTAAAGGGCTTGACTAAGTGACGCCTGATCGTCTTGGTTATTGATTTCACGATATAATAAACAATCGTCTGCAAATAACCGGATGGTTATATCGTTACTTATGTGATGAGCAACACCATTTATGTAAACTAGAAAAAGAAGCGGCCCTAAAACAGATCCCTGTGGAACGCCTGAGGTTATTTTTAATTGCTTAGAGTTGTTACCATTTATTTCAACGTATTGTGTCCGATCTGTAAGATATGGACGGATCCGCATAATAACATCATAATCTATATTCATTCGGTCGTTTGGACACGAACCCTGCTCGCGCCTTCGTGGAAAGCGAACGGCGACTTGTTTTCGCTGCTTCTAGATTTAAGATGAAGCACCACAAGAAGTAGTTGATAAGGTGGCGGCAATATGTGTCACAGCATGTTATCAAAGTAGCGGCGTCTGCCTGTAATATTTAGAAAGAACATCCATGACAATTTCTTCGAAAACAGATGTATATTGTGTCACGACGGCATGACGAAAATGATTTGCGAGCTTGGCGCTTAATTAAGCGCACTGGCACCGTGGCTTCACCTATCGGGAATGGAGGCGGTAGAACGGCGGCGTGACGCCAAAGTCGTGTGGAGGACATTTTGTGTGCAATGTGAGTAGGAAAGATAAACTGGCTTCCATAAGGTTGAGCATCACCGACATATGATAAAACTGTACCGCTACTGTCACATAAGAACCATTCTTTTACTTTCTAGCATACCACTTGCGATCACCAGTTTTCGGCTAGGAGTGATGTCTGACAAGATCAATGCCTCGTGAGCGGAGTTATAAAAGGTAAGACTTACGTTATTGCAAAACGAGTATGGAGGCCATCTGACATATTATATGAAATGTATTGCGCGAGATATGACAAATTTCTTTTTGTTCTTGCGTTATTCATTTATTTACAATACTGACAGTCACGTATCGAGACAATACCAAGTGGACATTGGTATTATTTGTTTTGAAAACATATATAATGTAGACACGAACAGGAAAGCAAAGAGGAGGCTGGCAACTGCCCTCAAGAGGGGTCTGGCGCCTGCTTCTCTTTTGAACGGAAGAGACAGAAAGATAGAAGGATTACGCATATAAAGAATGTTTTATATAACGACCGTTAAACGCATATAAAGATGTGCAGCAGCGTTGCGATATCAAATTACAAAAAAAAAAAGAAAACAAAGGCGCTATAACGTAAAACTATTCCAAACTTTTCTATTCCAATTCTGCAATCAGCCCTCCACGATTGGTCAAAAACATTTTTGGACCACTCCCACTTAACCTGTCTGTCACGCGACGTAACGAAAACCGCGATAGCTCCCCATCTGATAGAACGTCTACAGACTGATTACGCATGATTTATTCTAACAAAAGAAAAATAGTTATTTCTGATGCGATCGCTTCTCCCCATTAGCCCTTGGCTATTCGTCAAAAGTTCTCGGGCTGCACCCACTTCACCTGCCTGTCACGGGACGTCACAAAACCGCAAGAACTCAGCGCGTCAAAGTGACGTGTACGCGATAAATATGCATTAATATGCCGAACAAAACTGAACATTCTTCGGAATAGCCGCAGGCTGCCCCTTTCCGAAAGGAATAAAAGATGGCTGCCGCTGATCGCTCAGGTACTGGCGACTCTCACCTGCCGGAGAGCATGGGTTTAATTGCGTATAACAAGACTTTTTGGGTGGCCGTGTAACGTTTTCGAGCACTTTCGACACGTTTACGTCCTCGTTCTGCCAACTCTTCTTTGCCGAGGATCCGTTTCAGTGTCATTTTTAAGCTTCCGTTGCATGCCGCCGCGATTTTCGACGAGCCACCGCAAGCTAAGTAATGAAAAGCGGACCAACCGCACACGCCGGCACCACCCTCTTGATACGGTTATCAATTTTCAGTGCAGTGGCTCGGCCCCATCGATTCCCTGTCCACTTGAGCGTGCTCCTCGCCTCTTGTCAGCCAATTAGATAAGACGAGCCAATCAGTGTAAGCAATGTTATTCGTTTTTCAAGCAAACAAAAGAGACCTCCTATGAACGAGGAGAGCGTTTGATTGGTCTATTTAGAAAACCCTGCGGGTGACCGCCCGATCCTTGCGTCGGCGGTCACGCAAATTTGACGTCAGGAGATTGGAATAAAACATATTGGGAGAGCGTTACGTTATAGGGCCCCAGGTTCAGTGTGCACAGTTATAACAATACTAATAATAAAAAGCGCAAGCCGCGTAAACACTGCACTTCATATTACTTCTGTACAGGTTGTTACAATATTCAATAAACAGAAACAAGGAAGTCATATTAGCTGTAGTCCATAAGGATGGAAGTCCTGAGGATTAGAAGTACGCAAAAGCTATTTTTCCTAACTACGTATTACATCTCCCATTATCTTAATAAATTCACACTGCGATACTGTGTTAGCTATAGGTGCATCTACGTTATTCCACACTGGATCAACCGGGATACATATGGTGGCTCTCCCTTAATCGAGAGTAGATGCAAGCATGAAATTGCAGCGGGCAAAGCAGCCTAATTGGAGATCATACTAGCCAGAACATTACAACGGGTGTAGCGTTAGTTCGCAACGGCACACCACACCGCGTCATGCTGTGCATTGGTCCACATGGACGCTGGCGAGCTAGAAAAAGCAAACCGGCTGAAAGCGGCGCGACAAGCAGCGAAATGCGCGAGAATATAGGACGCATATTGAAGAAGAAAAGCGCGTCCAAGGAAGCGGCATGCAGCCTGGCGCCATCTCTCGAGGCGACGGAAAAGTTGCACCGCGGAACTCGTAGATCTCTGGAGTTCAAAAGAGCACAAGCAACCCTGTCTACGTGCCAAAAGATGAAAATCAAGTGTATGGCGCCTTATATCTGCATATCTGCCTTTTCAACCTATATCTGCCTTTTCAACCTATTGGAAATGACAAATAAATCTTCAGCGTCCTGGAATTTACAGCTTGAGCAATATTCGGGAAAACATTTCTGAAGAACGTGACAGCAATATTTCTTGTAATTTCTTTGGGCAGTAGCTGTCCTATGTAATGCCGTCCTGTGCAAAGAGTTATGGGCCAGAGACCGAAGTATTAAGATTTTTCTGATTGCCAGGATGATACCGTATTGTTCTCGAAACGTCATTGTGACTCAGTGTCCGTACCGTCTCTTCTTGAAATAAACTTTTTCTAAACACGAGAAACGTTAACCATATAATTTCTGACGCGGAACGCCAACGCCGGATTGAGGAAGACGGAGAATTGTTTTTGCTGAAATCCATGCGTGTTTCACGTCAGGGGCGTCCACCGCTCACGCCTAGACACCTACAGTGACCTGGACTCCTTCAAAGGATCAGGTCTTCGATGCTGTTGTCTCTGCGGGAAATGGTCCCGAGACCATTGTCGACGCGACGGCCTCAATAGTTGGCCTCCCTGAAGTGTACAGCACTCGGTATATCGGAAGCTTCAACTTCCAAGTCAAGGTCAAGCGCATGGCTTCTATGACTCTAATCATCAATGCTGACAGCCTTGTCAACGGTGGCGAGCGTTGTCCTGTCGTTCCCGTCGGCCCGCATGTCACCAACGTAACCTTCTTCTTCTTGCCGTCCTTCATTCCGAACGAAGTCCTCGTCCAGGCCCTATCACCATGCGGCAAGGTTCTGCCTTTCGACGCTGGTCTTATGAGCGGACGACGTCGCGTGCCCACAGGCACCCGGTTCGTTCGAATAGAAATGAGCACCACAACCCCGGCACCCTATTACCTGCGACACTCTAGTTATCGTGTAATATTTGACTATATAACGTGGCTTGCAACGCGTGTCGCGGATGCGGCTTCAGCGACAACTACCGTGCACAGTGCCCCGCAACTTTCTGTGGCCGTTGTGGTATCCATGGCCAAGAAACCGATGGATGTGACCGTCCTTGTCGGTATTGTGGGGATGGTCACCCTAAGGTCATGTGCCCTGTGCGGCGTTGATACTCAGACTCTACTGCTGGAGCCTTTCCCCCCTTACCACCGGCATAAGCTGCGGTCGCGACTGCGCGTGACGCCACAAATAAAGGAATTGCCTTGATACCCCATCAACCAGCGTGAGCAATTATGACAAACAAGAAGCATGCAGCTCTGGCAATCACAACACGCCATGTTCGCCGGCCTCCCAAGCAGCGAGGGACACGCATGCTGTGGCCAACAGCGCCTCCTCTTCGGCAGCTACGATCACTCCTGATCGCACCCAGTTTCTAAACATGGCTAAAATATCTGGTCCTTAATACATCTGCGAAATGTGCTGTATCTTCCATCGCCGCATCATATTTGTGGATTTTCCGCAAAAGCCACTGCGCCGTTGCATCTGAATGAGCCCCCGGCTGCTCATGTTGTTGGCGGCGATTACATCAATCTCGCAGACCAACCACAGCTGACATCATCACCATCTGTAAATAGCTTCAGCCTCGGAGTTGATAGTGGCATCAGGCTCTCACTAAGCCTGGATAGACTCGACATAGAAATGACGGTCCCACGAGGCGTAAATCGTGCCCACGTTTCAGCCTCTCAATCGGACGGCGCCCCGGATCGCCGCGCCGAGTTACAGCGGTCAAAGAAACCTCGGCCTTCTTCAAGAGGGTCGAAGAAGTTACATGTGTACTGCATGTCCCCTGGACTTGTTCCCGGGGCACCTACTTGTATAACACCATCAGGTCAATTCGGTAAAATGTTTTGTATGCAGTTATGGAATGTCTATGCACAAATGTCTATAGATTGTCTATAGACATTTGCTTATATGCATTTTATAGACTTCACTCTACAAAAGCAGAACTACATACAGTTCTACTTTTCTAGAGTGAAGTCTATAAAATATCTATAAGCAAATGTATATAGACTATATATAGACATTGTTCTGCAGACATTCTATAGACTTCAGTCTAAAAATAGAACTGTATAACCCTATACACTTTTCTTCTATATACATTCTGCAGACGTTTGTCTACAAACGTGAATATTTATTAATCTGTAGACAGTCTATAGAGTGCCTATAGATTCAGACTTTTTATTGTCTAGTTTACAAGAAGTCTAAGGCCATAATTCCATAGATGGTCTACAGAAATACTCTATAGATAGTAATAGACGTTCCATACACTACAGTCTACAAAAGTAGATTGTGTAGGGTTATACACTTTTGTCTATACACGTACTGCAGCCAATTTTCCACAAACGAGAATTTTCATTAATCTATACAGTCTATATATGAACTTTGCGACCCCCCTTTTCCCATGTACACTTATCCCCGCCCGCTTCTGCGCACGTCACCCTCCTATTTGTTATTCCGGTTTCGGTTCCCCCTCTCTTTCCTCTTCCTTTATATATTTTTTCAGACGCCCTCTCCAACACATTCCGAAGTCCCAGTCGTCCCAGCCGAAGTCCCAGCCGATAACCCAGGGTATCGCCATTTCTGGATGCCGCGGTAACGACACCTACGTTGAGCGACTGGGCCGAATGCCCCTTGAAAGACCATGCCGCTGCCTTTCAGTCACCCCATACATTTCACCGCAAACTCCTTGTCGCCATCCTAACTACTTCAATATTACTCGACGTATGCTATGCTACTCAAGTCACTCTTTCAACTCATTTCTTGGGTATATTGTGTTACTCGCGTACTGACCGCCTGACCGGCGCTTCTAATGCGACAAAATCATGCCGCCAACGACACCACTGAATGCTCCCTAACCTCTCGCTTCTCCAACGCCCTCCCATGCCCCTTCCTTTCTTCGTCTTGATGTCGCGCGGTTTTTTTTCGTTCTTTGCTTTCTTTTCATTTCTCCCCGCCTTCCCACTCTCCCGTTCTTGTCGCCTCGTCTTGGGAATGAAGCTCACAGACGTCAGGCGACTCATTACCTCTGAAGTCTCTCCCTTTGTAACCAAACGCCACCGACAACACCCGCATGGGACGTCACTGCACTAAACCTTTAAAACTAAAAAGCCGAGGATGACGAGGCCGCCTTTGACGAAGATAGGTCTTCCGATCGAAATGTTGGCCTGAGGTACCACATCCCTGTTTACAAACTTTATACCACAGTGTCACGTTTTGTGTCATTCATGTGAAATCCGCGACGCACTGCTGTCAAGTATCAGATTCAGAGACCGTCATAGGGAAAGGATGTTCTGCTTTATGGCCAATCTGGCAGGTGCTTGAATGTGCTTCTGACAGAGCACAAGAATAAAGTATGCAATATTGCTAGAGATGACCAACCGGCTACTCATTGTAAAAAATGCGACGTGTCGCCTTCTTGCCGTCCTTTTTTCAATCGGCCTGTTGTCATGTGTCACCAAGGCAACAGGTTTACCAGGGAAAATCTGAAGGCCACTGAGATAACACGGGCAGGAGACAAGTGCGTCAGTTGGCCGTCAATAGCTTTATCGTACAAAGAGTTTGATTTCCTGGCACAGACTGTACGTGGTAGTTTCTCTCCGTCCTCTCTGTTCGTACCTTTTAAAGATTCACATGGGTTTGTATATGTACTCAGGATCCGGAATAAAACCTTTGTTGAAGTTGGCGCTTGTCCGGTCTCCACTTTTCCGTTGTACTTTGTCCTTCCTGCACTACGTTTTCAATATTATGATAAATAACAATCACGTGCAAGCTTATTTGCTTCCAAAATACTTAATCATAAACTAAATAATTTCTGTTATTTACCACGTAATCAAAAAATATTAGTCAGTTTTATCATTTTTTACTAAATGAATTATTTATCTATATATGCGTCTAAATTCCGCACTGTGTGGTTTTATTTTAGCGCATTGAGGCTCCTGCATGTGCGTGATAGCTAAATATGTATTTTTAATTCATTTTGCATGGTATGTTCCGATAGTTGTTCTTTCGGTATCAAATTTTAGTATTTTATGGAGTATATTTTACTGTCCCTACGTATTGCACGTACTTTGTATATTGTCACGAGTGGTGCTACACACCGGTAATTAGAGAAGACGAGCGCACAGCAAGACAACCATTTATTGAGGCGAACTTGTGCCCCACATAACCAAAAACAACTAGCCCAATAGCACCAACATGTGTCCATCAGGTTGAAAATTATGATGGTGTAGGGCACCCTCCTGAATACCAAATTTGCGGACGGATGCGTCGGAAGGTGATGATTCTAGGCGATTATTGATTTCTTGAAATGAAGAGTTGTGGTCTGGTTCACCACCCATGTGAATCAAGTCCGACACGGAAAAAGCAGAGTTGCTGTTGTCCTCTTCCCCCGCAGGGGCGTCTGCGTCAGCAGGCGTTTGATGTGTTGCGACACCATGGACCCGAGCACACGAGGGTTGGACCCTCCCGCGTGTAGCCGTGCGCGGCTTAGCCGTGTCCGGGGAAAAGGGGATCCTGGGGGTTGAGCCAATGCCGGGTGTTTGGACCTTTACGGCCCCTCGGCGGCGCCAACACACCCCTTTGGCCTCGGCTTCACGTAGACGGCACTCCCGGACTGACCCAGCCGGGGGAAATCGGTAGTTGCCTTTTCCTGTCCCCCTCTCCATTCTGTGTCTTTTTCTCTTCCTTTCAATCTTTCCTGTCTTCTCCTCTCTTCTATTTACTTCCGACTTTCCTGGCAGCGAGGGTTAACCTTGTGTGGGTGGCCAACCTTGGGTACTCCAGATTGGGTGATAGTAGCACCGTACAACTGGCGAGGGCTTGTCTTACTCGTAAGACCTGCTCCGTCCCCATGTTGGGCTCGGTGGTGGGCGGTTGGCGCTGCTGCCGAACTCATGACCTCTATATGGCTTCTAATAAACCAATTTCCCTTGATCGACCTCTAAAAAGAGGGCGTATCGATGCAACCTTTCAGTTCTTTTTGAAAAACAATGAAGAAAATTTCCCTAAATGCCATGTTATTCATAGTGAAAGCAGCACGAGCGCACGTGAATTCTCCCCCTTCTTGGTGGCGAAATGCCTTGGCAACACGATAGGAGCTGGCTACAAAGTCACAAAGATGAGCAATAGAGACCTGCTGATTGAATTGAAGGATAAACCTCAATATGATAAAATCAATGAATTGAAATGCATAGGCGATGTAGCGGTCACTGTGTCCGCACATCGAACCATGAACACGAGCCGTGGAGTAATCTCCGAAGACGACTTCATGGACCTTAGTAACGAAGAGTTGCTTGAAGGTTTTGAGGACCAAAATGTCATCAAAGTAGAGCGAATTCTAATCCGCAGGAACAACGAACAACTTCGAACAAAGCACATTGTACTAACCTTTGGTACCAGTGTGTTACCAAGTACAGTGGATGCAGGCTACATCAAAGTACGTGTAAGGCCGTGCATCCCAAATGCTCGACGGTGCTTTAAGTGCCAGAGGTATGGGCACGGATCCCAGACATGCCGAGGAAGGCAGACTTGCGTGAAATGCAGCACGAACGATCATCTATCAGACACTTGCGACTCATCTCCACTTTGCGTGAACTGTGATGGAAGCCATCCAGCCTACTCCAGGACATGCCCTAAATGGAAGAAAGAAAAAGAAATCATTGCACTAAAGGTCAAAGAAAATATTACATTTCACGAAGCAAGGAAACGTCTTTCGTACTTAGATCACACAAGCTTTTCCGATGTGGCGCGATGGGGGGCAGCGTCACAAATCCCTCGGGAGTCTACTGCGGTCACTGATAGTGGTCCGGTAATCACTCCGCCTGCCCCCCTGATGGCTGCAGCAAGTGCTGCTCCATCAACATCGAAGGTGGACCTGCCGACTCCGGTTCCGCAGGTCCCCAAGCTAATCCGAACTCCACGGCCTGGGACGCGAGTTTCAGCGCCTAGTTCACGATCCTCCAGGGCCTCTGAGAAGGCTATGGAGGTCGATCAAAAATCCCCGGCGTCATCGACGCCGAAAAATCAGCGCTCTCAAGAGCGCACTAGAAGAGATAAAATACCTGTAACTGTTCAAAGAAAGGGACCGGTAACCTAAACGGTTACCGCCCTAGTATACATATCCATCTATCTTTACTACGTGCTCTTGAACACAGACAACCAAAATCTCCCTCGATATGGCTACACAAATAATTCAATGGAATGCCAGGGGCCTATTTCGCAATCTAGATGATATCAAAGATCTACTAGCGGAATATCAGCCACGACTGTTCTGTGTTCAAGAAACACATTTAAACTCTACACACCACAACTTCTTAAAACAGTACACAGTTTTCGTAAAGATAGAAATAATGGTAATTCTTCAGGTGGTGTGGCAATCATAGTCCAAAAGTCAGTAGCATGCCAGCATGTATCACTCCAGAGTTCATTTGAAGCAGTGGCTGTTCGGGCTATATTGTTCAATCATCTTATAACGATTTGCTTCATATATATATCGCCTGACGTACGGTTTGACACAGCAGAATTTGAAAAACTGATTGACCAGCTTCCCGAACCCTATATAGTAATCGGAGACTTCAATGCTCACAGCACATTCTGGGGTGACTCAAGATGTGATGCGAGAGGACGGGCAATAGAAAACTTCCTTCTTTCTTCTGGAGCCTGTCTATTTAACAAGGCAGAGCCAACCTATTACAGTTCCGCACACAACACGTATTCATGTATATATTTAGGCATAGGGTCAGCATCACTTCACCCATACCTGGAATGGAGAGTTATCAGTAATCCATATGGGAGCGATCATTTCCCAACACTCCTAGAAACAACAAAGTGGCACGATGGACCAGCTTACCCCAAAAAGTGGAAACTTCATAGTGCAGACTAGTCAAAATTCAGAAACATATGTAAACTGTGCCTGGAAGATGTGGACCACCTAGGTGTTGAGGAACTAATCACCTACATCACTGAACATATCCTCGTTTCTGCTAAAAACTGCATACCTCAGTCCTGCACAAATAAAGTAAATCCAATACCGTGGTGGAACAAAGACTGTGAAACTGCAAAGAAACTCCAGAACAAAGCATGGAGTAGATTTTCACGCTACCCAACCACAGAAAATCTAATAGAATTTAAGCGGTGCAAGGCAAATGGCCGCCGTATCCGCCGAGTATCGAAAAGAGAAAGCTGGACACGCTACGTATCCTCCATAAACTCATACACGGATGTTAGCAAAGTGTATAATAGGGTACGTAAACTAAAAGGGCAACATCCAAATCCTTTTCCTCTCATCACTGGCTCTGGCGATACTATAGAAGATCAAGCAAACACCCTTGTTGAGCACTTCCAGAGGGTATCAAGCTCCGAAAATTATACCGAAAAGTTCTTACACCATAAAAAATAGCTGAAAATATCCCTCTGCGTCCAACTAAGTTGTCATCAGAAGGATACAACAAACCACTAACAATCCATGAACCCAAGCTTGCCCTAGGCTCTTGTGGTAGCTCGGCTCCAGGTTCTGACACCATAACATATGAAATAATCAAGAATCTGCCTTCTGAGATCCTGAACTGTATCTTAGGTCTCTATAATAAGATTTTTGCAACAGGTCATATACCTTCGTCTTGGAAGGAGGCAATATTCCTGCCAATACTCAAACACGGCAAAGACCCTTCCTTAGTTAACAGTTACAGACCGATTGCACTCACAAGCTGTTTACTTAAGGTATTTGAAAAAATGATTAACCGTCGCCTTGTGTTCTTTTTGAAATATAATAGTATATTGGATCCTCAACAATCTGGCTTCCGAAGAGCAAGGTCTACAACCGATAATCTTGTTCTCCTTGAGTTATATATACGTGATGCATTTATAATCTTGTTCTCCTTGAGTTATATATACGTGATGCATTTGTACACAGCCAATACTGTCTATCTGTATTCTTTGATCTTGAGAAAGCATATGATACAGCCTGGCGATACGGTATTCTGCAAGACCTGGCGTCCTATGGAATTGGTGGTTATATGCTGACAATCTTGCAGAATTACCTGTCTGAAAGGAAGTTCCGCGTAAGAATCGGCAGTGTACTTTCGCGCACTTTTGTTCAAGAAAACGGCGTACCACAGGGAGGAGTGCTAAGTTGCACACTATTCCTAATTAAAATGAGCTCTCTCCGCTCTGCTATGCCATTCGTGGTGTCTTATTCTGTCTATGTGGACGACATCCAAGTCAGCTTTAAATCTTGCAATCTCTCCATATGTGAACGCCAGATACAGTTAACTGTTAATCGGCTCGCCCAATGGGCAGACGTAAACGGTTTTAAATTCAGTGCAGAAAAGACTACCTGTGTGCTGTTTTCCCGACGAAGAAGGGTATGTCCTGACCCTTGCATTATGATGAATGGGAGAAGCCTGGCAATTAGAAAGGAACAAAAATTTTTGGGTGTAATCTTCGATACCAAGCTAACCTCATGCAGCATTTAAAAGAGTTGAAGCTGAAATGTGTTAAAACAATGAACCTTTTAAAGATTTTATCTCACCAGTCGTGGGGAACAGATAGGCACTGTCTCCTATCTCTTTTTAAAAGCCTTGTGTTGTCACGCATAGATTATGGATGTATTGTTTATCAGTCGGCTTCAAAGACAGCACTTAAGCTACTCAATCCTATCTATCTCTTAGGTATCCGCCTAGCACTTGGTGCCTTTCGCACCAGTCCTGTGCGAAGTCTCTACGCAGAGTCGGATCAATGGCCACTGGATTATCAGCGTACATATCTCGGAGTCACCTACGCAATAAGAACCATGTCCCTTAAACAACATCCATGCAAAGCACTCATAAGTGATCAGTCCACATGTCAGTTGTATTCAAACAGGCCTTCACACGCACCGCCGTTCCCGTTAGCAGTAAAATCCGTTGCAGAAAAACTAGAAGTAGATTTCATAGATCTGCAGGAAAGCGACTACGTTGAACCCATGCCACCTTGGGATGAATGTACAGTCTCCTGTGACTTGTCCTTTACAGAACTTAACAAAAAGAGTTGTCCAAATGCCCTCATTCAGCAACATTTCTTGGCCCTCGAAGACAAGTATAGATCTATGGCATTTTTCCCTGATGCTTCAAAGACTGCAACTTCGGTATCATGTGCAGCCCATGGCCCAAACTTCTCCATCTCTAAAACCTTACATAAACACAGCAGCATCTTTACAGCGGCAGCGTACGGTATTCTGACCACTATTGAGTATATAGTACAACACAAGATAGAAAAGTCTATAATATACACAGATTCTTTAAGCGTTGTCACAGCCCTGTCCTATGGCAAACCAAGCCGAAACCCTCTAATTAACCAGCTCCCTAAATAGATCCACGCAGCGCATAAACAAAACCTTGCTCTTGTTGTATGCTGGGTGCCAGGCCACTCTGGGATCACAGGCAATGAAATGGCAGACAGAAATGCTGGACAAGCGGCTCACCAGAATACCGTTGATGTAAGCTGGATACCCGCTGTGGACATGAAACCTGTGGTACGAAAGGCGCTCCGTAATCATTGGCAAGCTGAATGGGACAAGGCAGTTGAAAATAAGCTCCACCGGCTTAAACCGCAGTTAACGAAATCTTTCCCATTGAAGCTTGATAGACACACTGAAGTCACACTGGCACGACTCAGAATCGGACACACTTACGGCACACACAAATACCTCTTGGCTGCAACTGACCCACCGACGTGCACACGCTGCGGTGAGAACTTAACCGTCCTACATGTCCTCATTGAATGTCCTGAACTTCACCGACACCGACTGACTCATTTTAGAGAACTCTACTCACACCATATACCACCCCATCCCTCGATGTTCTTATCAGAGGACGCACTTTTTAACTATAAAGGAGTGCTTAATTATCTTGCGCAAGTTAACTTTCTCGACATCATCTCATACCATCCTAACCTTCAGATTGCGCCTCACAGGTGAGGCACAGTCTGATGCGCAAAAGTATGTCTGAACTCTTGCGCTTCTTGCGTAAGCAAGAATTGTACACCAAGGGACTTGGACAATCCAGAATAATTTAACATGTGTGCCTGTAGCAAATGCATTTAAAGCCATATATTTATCTTAGTAATTATTTTAGAATTCATCCACTAGTATTTAAAGATATATCTTACGTGTAGGCCTCTATACAGCCTTTATATTAAATCATAGTCCTAATCTCACAATTTTACTAAACCGTAACACATGTCCTGGCGCTCTTTGGCCTTAGATGCCCTTGCGCCATTAAACATCAATCATCATCATCAAGCTGTTGTCCTCTTCAGCGTTCTCAGTGCTGGCGACCGGACACCTAGACAAGCAATCTGCATCGTGCAGGCAGCCTCATTTGTAGACGACCGAATATCAAAATTCTGGAAGGATCTTTCACTGTGAAAATTCGTTCGGAATGATTTTTGAGAGAGGGCAACCAGCGCGGGGCGTTATGGTCACTAACTACAGAGTAGGGTCGTCCGTGAAAGCAGGGTCTGAATTGCCCAATCGCTCAAAACGAGGGTCAAACACTCGCTCTCTGTAATAGAACAATTGCGCTGAGTAGCTGATAGGAGGCGGCAAGCGTAGGCGATGACACGGTCATGGCAGCGTTGGCGTTGGTCTAGTACTGCACCGATTCCGTGGCCGTTGTATGGTACGGACCTCCGTAGGCACAGCCGGGTTAAACTGGGCAAGTATGGGAGGTGTCGTAAGAAGGCTGATTAGGTGGGAGAACGCAAAGGTCTCTTCCACGCGGCAAAAGGTCTCTCCTATATCCACAAAATTGTTCACGAAGCGCTGGAAGAATGAGCATAGGCCTATAAATCTGCGGACAGCCTGTGCAAATCGCGTAGCGCAGATTTTTGCCGGGGTCTGCTTGTATACCATTTGCGTCTGTGGTTAAGATGGTAAGGCACGGTGATTTTGCGGCGACCAAAGTGACATTTGGAGGACTTCAGCTGCAGAGCGGCCCGACGAGAAACGACGAGGACGGCTGGGAGGCGCTCTATATATGAGCCTTGGAAGCTGATTAACCCATTAGGGACCGGTTTCTTTATTTTCTTGCTATCTTCAAATAAATGTCATATCTTAACTTACATTTATACTAATAATTCACATGCAAAGAATTATTACTCTTGCCTAATTAGTTTTTGAAATATAGCCCGTGACCATATGGTCACACTGGGCCCTTACGCTACAGCAAAATACGCGAAGTTATATACATTTATTTCAAGCCATGAAACATCACAAAAAACATACATAGCGAACAGTCGAGCACTTATTTGGTGTGATATGGTTTAACTCATGGAATAAACATGCCGACGTCATACTTTGTGCATTGTGTGTGCACCGCGCTGTTGCAATTATCTCATGCACACCTCCACCTCTTGCCATTAGGTATTGGTGCAACAAAGTGGGCCACTTGGTCATACCGTGTACCAGTCAGCACATCACCAGTCTTTGGCATTCTGCGTTGACCAGGTCCTCTGGGCTTATTGTTCCATCGCATCAGGTAGCTTTGTGCAATTTGCCTGCGGAATTCCACCTGCGTCCCGTGGAACCCTGTGCTACGAATTAGCGCCCAAGCGTTGCTGATAGATACATCACAAAGTGAAGTGAAACTCGGCCACCACCACTTTTTGCCACGGATAGCAATCCTTTAGGCGCCTGCATTTGCATCCATCTGGTCCGTACCTCCTATAAATCTTGTACTTAGCAACAGTGTTTGGATGGGCCACTTTGATTCGCTTCTTCTCAACATACGAGTACTTGCCCTATCGAGTACGGCGTTGTCAAAAAGATCGAACAACTCAACAGGTGAAAAGTCCCTGTAAGCAGCAAAGTTTGGGTCGGGAAATATGCCAAGGCTTGTATGGAGATCACCCTTCGTCCACTTAGAAGCAGTGGATAATTTTGCCGGAATGGCCGCATCAACTACAGAAGAAGAAACCTCTGATATTCTGTCACCTTGCTCGCCAGGGTCGTCATCGTCCGAGTCGCATCCACCAATGCGGCATCCGTCAGATAAAACAGTTTCAGCGCCGGCTAATAGTTACCACCTGCTTAGAATGTCCATGAGCCCACCTGAGTCTTCATCGGCCGAGTTTTCATCCGAATAGGTGCTGGCCTCTGGCGGCTCGATATAGATCACTGACACGTCGTCATGTTCCTCTACGAATGCTTCACTATTTCTTCCAACATCAACCTATAAGACAATAAAATAAGAAATAACCACTGCGAGAACGCGCCAGCAGCCGTGTACGAGATGAGAATGCAGTTGAAAAAAATAAAAAGTGAGGTAGCCTAAAAGCCCAGCGTGACCATATGGTAACGCGCAAGATAACGCACTCGTTCATGCATAAATCAAACATTAATCTTTTACAAATGGTCATCGAAGGTCACATATTCAAAGAGCAATACGGAGGTAAGGATATATGAGTATTGCTTAAACAAGTAGTAAAAAAAAAAAACACACACTTACCCCTTGGAGCGATGCATGGCAACGCTACTCGCAGAGCAACACTTATTCCTGCCTTTGCGAGGAGCTCCCACAAAACGACTGACAGCTGCTGCCACTTGGTATCTATAAAGGGAACTCTAATCTGTCAAACGGCACGTCAAAGGCGATTTTGGTGCCGTTTTGTTAATCTTAATTAATTGAAATCCACTGTGCAGACTAACGTGACCATATGGTCACGCTGGTCTTTAATGGGTTAAAAAACGATAAGATCGTCCAAGTAATATAAACACCATTTGAAGCCTATGAGCAGAGGGTCCTCACGCACTCAGAAGGGCCGCAGCGTTAGAAAGTCAGGACGACATTACCTTGATTTGGTATATGTCATCAGGCATTCGAAATGCAGTCTTTTCATGCTCCAGGGATTCACGGTACTGGCATATTGTCCACAGCAATCTGCCAGCACCCGGGGCTTAAAGATGGAGGAGAAATAGCGGGCGCCGTGCAGGGAATCAAGCGCATCATGAATGCGTGGCAGAGAGTACACGTCGTTTCTCGTATATCTTTTAAGGTGCCGATGATCCATACAGGATCGCCATGTGCCGCTTTTGTTTTTGACCAACGTGGCAGGAGAGGCCCAGGGACTGCATGATGGCTCGATGATGATCTTGGCGAGCATGTTGTCTACTTCACTTCGAATAATATCATGCTCTCGGGCGGACACTTGATACGGGCGCCAACGAATAGCAAATACATCGCCGATATTTATGAGATACGTTACACCTGAGGTATACCCATGGGACGGCTACTGACGTCATATATGTGAAGGTGCGAGAACAGAACGTGGTGGAGTCCTTCAGTCTGCTGAGGTGTTAAGTCCGAAGATCGACTTAATGATGCTGTCGGGGAAAGAATCGGACTGCTGATGAGCTCGGGAACCCGCAGGCGCGCCCATAGTGAAAGCTTGCACTTCGTGTCCTTGCAAGGCGGAAATGATGGCGAGTAAGATCACTTGTGACAATATTTGAGCTATCAAGCTTATATTCACAACAGCAAGGCCGATGCAGTTCACCAATATAGTAAGAAAGGTATGGGGTACTGGTGATACCGTAGGTGAGTGTGATATCAGTGATGGGCGTCAAAACGTAGCCACGGTCAAGAACTGGCGGCGATGACATGAAGTCGACGTAAGTGAATGTCTACGGTGGCAAGGAGACGTACTCGAAGGAGCAGAGGTGGCTCGGAGGTGGGTCGCTCGGAGGTTGGTCAGCGTGGTCCAGAAGGGGAAGATCAAAATGGAGGGTACTGGCTGGATAGTCGATAAGGGCGTAGTGCGCGGCAACGAAGTCGAGGCCTAGCATCATGTCATGCGGGCATTTGGCAGGGACGGCGAATAGAACAACTGACGGACCATCAGGGAGGCAAACACGAGAGGTGCCTTTTCCAACGACGGCAGTACCGCCATAGGCGACACGGAGGACTTGAGCCATCGCAGGGGTCAGAAATTTCTTAAGCTTTGCCCGGCAATGTAGCCTGGCAAAGTAGCATGACGTCGTGAATCAAGAAGCACTGGTCACGTGCAATAATGGAAGCGTTGGAAGAGCGAGCGAAAGCGTCACCTGTTGCTGTGTTACCACACCAGGGAAGAGCGAAGAGAGCCGGCATTGCCGCTACGCGTTACCCGATGGACACCACCGCACCGTGGCACTCGGTGTTGGCATCGCGGCCTGTAGCTGTCTGCTGGCTCGGGCCGCATGGACCGCTATTCTACAGTATTCGCAGTAGAATACGCGGACCACTCAGCGCTGTTCACTTGGACGTTAGTGCTTTCGCATTCACAACTCATAAGCGCTTAGGTGTCCTCGCATATTTAGTTTGTAGTATTTTGGTCGGTGTATTTGTGCTTAGGTATCTAACACTTCACCTCATGTAGTTATTTTCCGTTCTTTCCGTTCTTGCTTGCATTTTCAAATCAGCGTTATGCAAGATATGTACTTTTGTATCCCTCCCTATTATTTAATACCCTTATCAATGGATCTTTAAAGTAATAAGTTGAAGTGAATTGAACTTTTCTAGGAACAGGCGTGCCTGTCCATGTACATCGGCCTTGTCATTCATTCTTGTTTTTCCTTGACTTCTATGAAGGTAGCTATGAAAAAACAAGAACCTTGTCGAGGATTTGTGACAAAGCTGAAGTCGAGAGTGTACAGTACCATGTTCATGATGTGTGTAAGGGCTGCTTGAGCTCCAGTCGCAAGGCGTCCATGCAAATACGAAAAAGATGATAGGCGTGATGATGGGAGGTCTCGCAACGTCTTTGTATGTCAGTGCAATCAGACGGTATGCGTGGACAAAGTTTTCGAGAGTATGCCAGCTCCATGGAGGCTCCTAAGGCAGCAATGCCGAACGCATGTGCAAAACTGGACATGTCATTAATTATGCTCTAAACCCCTAGCTGGTAATTCCAATGGCGCATATGCAATGTCAGGGGTGGGCAAAAGACACAATACAGACGAGGCAGATTGAGTATTTTAAGTTTCCTCAAATGGTAAAAATCAATTGTAAAACTAAAGAAGACATAATACATAGTAAATCAACAAATAAACTTACTTTATTGGCAATGGACTGCATTGTGGTGATACGCTTTGAACAGCACCACCTAATCATACAAATATTTAACCGTGCATGGGACCCTGTAATGTATTTACAAATTTTCTCTTTTCGCGCTATGTACGAGGGTGAAGCAGAAAGTCCTTGTTTGAATTTTTTATTATCCAAAATAACGTACACACAGGTAAATGCAAATATAAATACTGTTCTACGTTACAATTTTTTTTAAGATAGGCCCCACACCAGTTGATACATTTGTCCCATTGCAACGCTAAATTTCAGGCGCCCATGTGGTAGAATTTACCCGCTGACTATGGAAACACCGTCTAACTGCTGTTGCTGTTGCGAACTCGCAACAACACCACCACACACTTTAACCGAGACACCTTTCTTCACACAACGGCTCCATTTTCAAGTAGGTTTCAATGGACGTTCGTCCCTTGCTCCTTAGAAAACAGATCACCCCACTTCGTTGCTCGTTTGCAGTGGACATGAAAAGCACAACCACCATCTTCAACAACTGACAGCAGCGTCGTGCTGCGGAGCTACTGGTAGATAAGGCCGGGCCGGTACAAGAAATGTCTACCACTGGCAAGGGATATGATGACTTCGCAAATTGTATACTAAAGTATAGCTTGCATGTCCTGACTGATTGTAGTTTATGCTATGTGTTTTAATTTAATGCATCTTTATGAAGTGATGCATGTTGTATTAGCTTAGCATACAACAGATTCAGGTGCACAACACTTAGATGCACTGCAGCCTTATTAGCATGCTTTGAGACGCTTTGGCCTGTATTTCTGGCCTGTCTCCTGGTAATTCAACTTTTCCATGACAAAAATATTTCGTCACCTTATGTATCACTGGGATGGATCTTCAAGAGCCATGCAGTTCCTTTTTATATATGTCCCAGAAGCCAGCACAAAACCAGACCAACCTTATTTGTTAACCGCCTGTAAAATGCAGAAGACCTGGTGCACTCCTAGGGCACAGTCCGAGGTACGTCGCTATTATGGTAATTTGTAATCAACTGGACGTCCTGTGGACATCGTAAATCCACAACCAAATGTAGCACAAACGCCCTTAGAGCGATTGGCAACAAAACATGTCCCAGAAACGTTCTGCATTCTGAGAAAAATGTCTTTCGGACGTGCTCTGGAATATGCAATAACAATAATCCACATTTAAACGTATCTTTGAAGTCCGAATATCCCATCATGACGTACGTGGTACGTTTTTATGACCGTAAATTTGCGTGCATGGGACAATCCCGTGGACATTCAAAAAGGAGCCACAAGATGACGTGGGTCCTAGCGACGTTTGAATGACCCGTTCCTGACATCTTTTGGCAATTGTATGACTTAGGTAGATGAAATATTGAATGTTTTTAGCACCTGTTTATAGCACATGGGGCAGAATTCACTAAGCTGCGCTGTTCGTACGCAATCTTTTAGTGAACGTTTCTTCCGCTGATAAGACCCCCCCCCTTTGCTACGCCTCTGATGATTAGTGACAGTCACTGCGGAAACACGCACCATGAAGATGCACTTGTGCTTGTTACTTTGCCTCTCTGGCTGGGCGGCACTCGTTAAAGAGGAATACGCGTGGCGTTTGCTCTTAATTTTCAGCTGTAGCCGAAGGAGGCCCGCCGAGTCGTAACACTCTGGAGAAACTCTCGACAGAGCGTCATATAAATGCTACACTTGCTTGCTTAAAACGGTTAAACTTCTTTAGGGGCACTTTCACAATTCTTAAATCTGCTGACTGACCATGAGGCCCACGTCTGGGAACCGCTGGCCAGAGACTTAGGAGTTTATCAATAAAAATCAGACGAAGGAGCATGAAATACCTTCCAGACAAACTGCAGAGAAAGGTGGAAAGCTTAGTTGAATGTGTGCAGACAACAAACAACTGAAAAACGGGTCTTGAGACTAGCTCAAGTCTCCCCTGTGAGGATTTGCGATAGAATAAAAAATAGAAGGAAAATCTTTTTATTCACGCCATTAACAAGGTAAGAATCACAAGAGATGCATATACACTAGCAGCTGATCTGATGCAATCAAAATATACACACGACACTACACGCGACAACTCATACAGTGCAGGAATATAAAGAAAGTGACACACGACTATCGTTCCACGGAGAAATAAGCGCAAAAAGAAAATGACAGTCAACCGAAACGTTCTCACACAAGGTTTGAGCACGTAGGCTTGTCTCATGTGTGCTCGTCGATGATGCCAACTGGAGAAGCGTTGGGTTGCTGGTTCGTCACTGCTGAAAGTCATTGTAGACTCCCTGTAGCTGTCCGTCTACTGCTGAAGGCTGCGGTCTGGTGGGGGCCTAGCCTGCGGACTTGATACTTCAGCTGTCTCCCGGTCCACAAACACCGTGAGTTCAAACCCATCTGACCCCTCCTCGTAGCTTTACTGCCATGTTTTCTTTTGCCACGCGTCGGATGTCACATGTGGGACCGGTCAGGCGACGCAGGAGAATAGGAAATTTGCTTCCCCATAGCGGTGTAGTGACGCAGTTGCGGTAACGGCGGCCATGTTGGGAAGGGTCCACGTGCACGCACTTGGTTACACCGTTAGGACGGCGCATAATGTTACATAAGGTACACCAACATACACAAACACGGGTCGGCGTATGGTTGTGACGAATATAAGCAGGTGGCGGAATGTCTTCCTTGTCCGAACTTATCCACTGTGAATGAACGCCAATGTTACAACTCACACCACTAATTCCGTGGAACAACTTCATCATAACAATCCTCCGTTTTTCGATCTCATCCATTCAAGCGTCGCATGCACATTCCCCCGAAATACGTGCTCAAGGGGGCAGCACTCTCGCACACCTATTGTAGTGCAGAAAACCGCGCTGAACTAGGCGAGCAGGGAAGCTGCACGTAAGCGCAGGAGCTAGTCTCCATTGATGAGTGCACAGGGTTACAGGGGACTGAGTTTTTATCAGATGAGCAAAGTAAGGTAAACGCATATAGAACATTTCAAGTGCGTCGGGTTCCGCCATCAATGTTGCTGCAATATTGGGTTTATTCAGAGTACACAGGCAAATCTTGCAAGAAAGGGAATTTTAGATTAAGTAAATGCACCTGAGCTACAGCTGCTCCACTGGCTCACCCAAACGCTCAAAACTTTTCTTTCGAAACAGCTACATCCTTGCTCACACTGCCCTTAATTCAGTGCAAAACTACATCGTAGACAAGAAGACAACAGAGAACACATGAGAAAAGAAAGGCACTGCAATATCCGTCAAGCTTCATCTATGCAAGAATAATGTGAGCCCGTAAAAGAGCATACGCCCCCGTGCCTCAATATATATATATTTATATATATATATATATATATATATATACAGCAGCAGCACTTCTTATGGACTAAAAAAAATAGAGGCGACACTCCACGCGACAACTCGTACAGTATATAAAGAAAGTGACACACCACAATCCTTCAACGGAGAAATAAATGGAAAAAGAGAGTCCCACCAGAACGTTCTCGCACCAGGTTTGAGCACGTAGGCCTATCTTATGTGTGCTCGTCGATGTTGCCAACTGGAGAAGCGTCGAGTTGCTGCTTCGTCACTGCTAAACATCATTGCGGACTCCCACCAGCAGAGCTAATGCGCTACTATTCTTAGGACACTTAACGCACTTTGCGACCTATGCCATGAATTCACTGGGTATGTGCCACTCTTCAATGAAGATCTCTATTGCTTAGGTCACTGAGAATGTGCACCTGAGTTTGCGGCAATCTACGCGAACAAACAATTATCAGAGCTCGCAGGTACCTGAGCGCCAGTTTTTTCGCCTCAGAGACCACGGGCGGAATTCTCGACACTGTCAGCAAATGGCACAGCCTGTCCTGAGAGCGTGAGAGGGGAGCCTGGTTGCTACGTGACATATTGCTCAGCGTTCACACTAACCGGCGTGCCCTGCATTTCGGAGTCCACGCTTAGGCTTCTCGGCGTCGGTGCTAGATGGCGCCTAGTAATATTATTGAATCGTGAAATAGGAATTCTGCTGCAGTACTTAGCTTATACGCAACTTGTTTCCACAGTGGCAACGCGTTATGTGGCTATATTGATTTGTAGCTGAAAGCATTACGGCGGACAGTAATGGTCAGACAGCTTCCATCAAATTTTCAATTGCCTAAATTCACGGGAAGCACAGGTTATGTTTTCCCGTTCATTTTGTAAAATAATAACGATATTGTTTTGCAAATGCGATGGCGCGAATGCCTAATATGTGCAAAGTAATTAAAGTACACGGCACAGACGCCTATTGCACGTGGTTTCTCCATGCCATAAAGAATAAAATTTGATGTGGAGTAAAAATAAGTAGAACATAAACACTTGTCGTCATTCTTAGCGAGGAAAGTTGAAGAAGCAGCTCTACCTCAATTGCGGCAGTGATTCTCTAAGGTTTAATAAGCGAGTGATGCTTTTTCACAATATCATGAAAAACTAAAAACTAATAATAAAAAAAAGAACACCAAACAAGCGCAGATGTCCATTTGCTGTCTGTTTGTGAAAACAGGAACTCCTGTGACTTTGAACAAATTTGATGGTGGGTTCATGGCACAACTAAACTCTCATTTCATACAAAAAATGAATACAAAAATATGACTACAACTTCTGAATGATCAACTCGAGCATTAAAACAGCGCTTGATGCTGATATGAGTAGAACAAAAAGAAGAAAAAAGCTACTAAGCTCCGCCATCTGGACTGCCTGGTATGCTGTATCTGGGCTCTCCAACTTGGGAGCCGTGACACTGCAGGCCAGCTTGCTTTCGAAAAATCCTGCTTCACTCAATCTGCGCACCATATTTTGAAGATCTTTCCTAAGGGCGAAATTTTTTCGAACCAGAATGCCACTCATTGCGACACTTAACGTATCTTTAGATTCAACGAATCCCTGAAGCTTGTGTTCCCAACACTTAGGAAGCCTACCTGCAAAGCATACACGGCCTTTCCATTTCGCACATGACAGGCAGCCGACACTGTCTACAGACAGTAGCGAGTTTCTCTTTTTGGCCGCGTAGAAGGCCAGGCTGAGCTTCGTGTGCAGGGTCGTGTAACTGCTGTTCGTTACAACGCTGTGATGGGTCAAAGTTCCAATCTGGAAACAAGGAGTGATAGATTTGCGGCTAAGTGCGTCGTCAACTTCGTCCAATGTATCCATAAGGTTCGCGGACGATTCTGCACTGAGGCGTGAAACAAGTTCACTGCGGAAATAGTTTGAGAGCGGTAGGATGGCGATAAGCCAGACGCTGCGCAGAAGCATGCGTGCCAATGACGAATTTCTTCTGCGTGGAATGGGTGCAGACGTTGCGTAGAATGAAGCGAGGAGAAATAGAAAGGAGTCTATTACTGAGCTGAGCCGCCAGGACTTTCTTTCTGCAAAGTCAGCGACTGTAAACATAAGTGAAAAGCACATGATGGCGGCCAGCAGGAGGCACATTCCAAGTTTTGACTCAGTGACAATGTTTACAAAAGAAGTCGATACAAAGCTCGCCCTTTTGATGTAGAACACTTCGCTGGTCTGAGAAATAAATAAATCCGTACCAAAATACCGTGCACTATTAGAGAAAAAGAATACCTTGGTTCCCAAGATATCGGCACCGCCATTCATGAGCGCATCCGACATAGTGGATCGACGGTTGGTCAAGAACAGCTTCACAGTGACATTGTAAAAAGCGAGTGCCTCAAAGACGATTCCAGTGGGCCATGATCCGCAAGCGAAGTCTGGATTATCCTGAACTACGCAGCCCACATATACTTCTTCATTTCTGAGCCTGCTTTGGTGTAAATGTTTTGAATGACCTTTCAGGGCGAAGAGGTGACATTCTCTAGTAGCCACAGGAACTGTGCGTGTTGGTAGCACATGTGAACATCCTGGTGCGCTTCCGTTTTCCACGCACAATCTACCAATTTTACATGCGAATGTTCTCGTGAATGACACATTGACGTAATTATTCGACACTGTTCTTCCTGTAGCACTCTCTTCAATCAAAAAGCAATCGACTAAAGAATAATTAACAGGATGAGTCGGACACATCGTGAGATATTCGATTGGATTATTTCCAAGATTTAGTGCAAGCACGTTTGTCTTGACAACCGCAGCCACATTTTCTCTAATGTACATAATAAAATTTCTACTGGGAAGCGTCCACAAAGTTGTAGCCAAAGGCAACTCGCGGACCAAACAACGACTGCATGAACTCCAGTAGTCTTTCGACGCAACCAGTGCTACCTCATCCTGCAGTGAAATGTGCGAGCGCAAAGTAGAAAACAGCTGTTCATATCTTTTATCCGGTTTGACAATGCGCACCGAGCAAGAAATATGTGAAGCAATCAAGAGCAAGCAGAAGTACGTCCCACTATTAAAAGCCATTTGAACGAGATGCGATGCTTCGCCTAGTTGGAAAAATGTATAAAGTCTCTGAAGCAGGATTGGGTAATACAGGCGTTTCACAAATAAATTGTTATCATATATTTTACGTGTTTCCTAATCTTTTCTGTACATACCTACGGAGACAAAACTAGGCTCTCTTGCGAAAGACGGAGCTGTGGTTTGAATAGCTTCGCCGAAAAAGTCGTATTTCTTTTCTACGTTGCTATTTGTAGTTACTATCAGTGTTTTCCCGCCAACGAATAGGAAGTGAAGTCTGGACTACAAACAAATTTCCAGCTGCCGTCAAGATTAGCCGAAGTAATGTCCCAATCTCAACTTTACATCACTACTTTAAGGATTGTCAAACTTTCCCGTTAGCGTTTGAAATATCTTGTTAATGCAATATTGATAAGCAGTTCACGTGCGAAATATCAACTACAGTGACTGTTCACCAGATGTGTTCTAATTGAATGATCTGTGGATCACACGTTTGCCCAAGAAGACGATTTTCCTGTTTGTTGATACGTGATTGTCACTTGAAGAATATAGGAATATGTACCTAACCAATGAACAATTGGTGACGCCTAACATACTTAGGTTACGGATGATACAGTAAATTGCACCAAATAGGCTATATAACTTTCTAGTGAATATTGCATCGAAATAGTGCAAGACAGGGCAAATTATTTCGCTCGTCTACATCCAAAGGAAGAGAAGTCCAACCTATCAATTTAGGTTACATTTTGTTCACTACATTATAAAATATCTGATATTCACCTCAGAAGCAACAGGCGTGTCATCCCTATCAGCGCCTCTAAGACATATGAGAAAAATTTTCCCTTGCTTCTGAGCTGCGCTGTACCTGTGAAGGAGCGAGAAACATGGGATAGTGCCGTGAACCGGACGGTACGTCAGGAGTCCATAAATATATAGGATACCTTGCGGATGTAAGCACCCACGCAGACTCGGAGGTATTGATTGGTTTCAGAGTAAAGAGAATTGATCGCGGCCACGGTAGCTGCAATTCCATGAGCGCGAAATGCAAGAAGGCTCATGAATTTTGAGACAAATAGACGGTGCACCGCCCAAATTGAGCGTGCATCATAATATAGGGCTTTTGGCGCGTAACACCCTCAATTTTTTTTCTACTGCACCGTACACGCTTACATGTGCAAAGAGGCGTTGGCAATTATGTGAGGCTTGCTTTTGTAGAAAACAGCACTACAGCAGGTTATAATCACATAAAAAAGCTGTGGTGATTTAAACCTTTAAAGCAAGATTTAAAGCAAGCTGGCAAAAAAAAAATATTTGGCAGGACATGTTGGGGAGCGCTACGACAGCTTTCTTGCACATGTTCTTTTTCTGGCGCCTTAATCGTTATACCATGGTGGTTCAATGTATTTATCAACATATGTTTAATCTGAACCTCGCGCTCCTTTACGCGCAAACCCTCAAGACGTTCTGCAATCGTCTCTACCTTGGTCGGGATCTTGAGGTTTGAAGGTTCCTCAGCGATGTGGAGTTCCGCGTGCTACCAGGGTGGTGTCCGTAAATTTCTAACATTCTCATACCAAGAAGTGCCTGTGGTGCTTGCCGAAGGAGGGCTGATCCTGGAGAAACTGTATAAGTTGCGTTTATTTTACATATTTAAATGTCAAATGTCATATGAAATGAAAGAGCAGCAGAATAGTGCGCGAATGATTGAAATAAAAATGCAAATGCTCAAGCTTCAACTTACGCACCTGCTTGTTCACGACAGGCTCCAACCTTTCTAACCGAAGGAAACAAAAAGTTTTTCGTTTTGCTTCTACTGTTTCTTGTTCCGCATGCCCTCTGGCAAGTGAGGTCACATTTGTGTTGACTGCGAGCACAGGTCCAGTGGGTGACCTTGCTCCTTTGTTGCCTTATTCCAGCTGACGACTCGCAATCTTGAACACAGCGTCGTGGAGTCTGGTGGGAGGAGAAGTATAGTGATACCGAGCTACAGGTTGTCGGGCAATCGGCATACCCCTTTTCAATCCCAACAGCGATTTCACACGCATTCCACAAGAGTAGTTAGGAAATTCAACGTTTCGCGAGATCTCCCGGAGCGTAAACTTTTGTGGCGGACTGTACGCTGGCGTTACGCACACAACTACACGATTTACACAAAGATGTTGTTAACGCTTTCCAGAACCCCCAAAAATACTGGGTTAGCTAGACACTTGCAAAATGAAGCGCATAACTTCCATAATGGGGCTGTTCGGTGGCAAACACCCAGCGCAACACGAGTGCGTGAGAGAGAACGCACGCTTTGTCTCCGTGCTGAAAGTTCGGCTGCTAAACGAAAATCACCGATCACGCAACTTGGCGAAAGTGCCAAGCGAAGCTCTTTGCTATAATAAAATAATTGGCGTCCACTTTTTCTCGCGAGATATAAGGGAGAACAAAGAGACAGCAATGGAAGAAGACGTAGCAGTCACCACCATTAAACGTAAAACCGAGAACGCTGCGATTGAAACCGGAGTAAAGAAACCCAAGCCAGCCACGACGCTCCAAGGAAGACAGGAGGAATTTGAACAGAAATTCGAAACCATCATCAAACAAAACGAAACAAAATTTGAAACTAAACTAGAAGAACTGGAAGTGAGGCTTGAGACAAAGGTAGAGGCAAAGATAGAGGTGCTAGGAAAGGCGATACTACAGCAAGTGCAACAAATGATGGCTTACTCCGAAGCGAAACTAGCAATATGGGGACCGCAAACAAGTAGGGGGGGGGGAGCGGTTAAGACGGCCATTAAGCCGTACACTAGGCCCCCGGTACCCGCCGAGGGATTAGAGAACCTGTAACGCCGCCATGGACAGACGAATTAGGTACACGATTTGGCAATAGAATTGTAGAGAATACGATCGAAAACGATACATTTTGCAACAACACCTTAAAGACAAAGAAAACCCGGATATTATAGTGATGCAGGAAACAAATGGGCTGGCAAAATTGTCGGGTTACAAGTCCTTTGGTACTGCCGAAGGGGAGAAGAAGGCGCTAACGACGTTGGTAAAGCGAAATCACTCGGTCGTTCAACACGACACGGAAGTTAAGTCAATCGATCACATTCTTTTAGAACTCATACCCATGCGGAAAACGAAGGACAGTCTATTTGTATTAAATATTTATAGCAGTCCAAAGTGCAGACACCATAAATTTCCATTGCTCTTTAAAAAAACCCTAGCCATAGCGGACATCCGAGCGGTAGTGATCGGAGGCAATGTTACAAAATCGAAACTCAAAAAGGCAGAAACCTATGGCTAGACGCGCAACATGAAGGCCTGACCCTCGTGACCAACCAATCGGTTCCCACGAGAATAGGTACCAACGTTTGCGCGGATACTACGCCAGATTTAACATTCACCAAGAACATACGGGACACGCAGTGGACAAATACGCAACATGACTTTGGGAGCGATCACAATATACTAGAAATAATGGTAACGGCAGGACCGCGCAAGAGTAAGGGTAGACCACTAAAGATTGTCGACTGGGACAAATTCAGGAAAATAAGGGAGGAGGCCGACGACACGACACAAGGTATTGAGGAATGGACAGAAAAGCTAAAGGGAGGTGTGGCGGCAGCTACGAAAACGGTCCCGCCGGAGGCGCATTTAGACATCGTAGACAGTAAGCTTCTGCACATGTGGGAAGCTAAGGCAGGGTTGCAACGGAGATGGAAAAAACAAAAACACAACCGGACGCTTCGTATAATGATAGCCAAATTGAACAGGGACATAGAACACTACACCCAGCAGCTATGCAAACAACAGTGGGAGGAAAAATGCAACAACATGGACAGTCAGATAGGAATGGAAAAAACGTGGAACATCCTTCGATATTTGTTAGACCCGCACGGTACAAAGTCAGCACAGAGGCAAAATATAAATCGGCTAATACAAACGTACCGAGGGACAGAGCAGGACTTCCTCAAGGAAATCGAGAAAAGATACATCTCGCAAGCGCTGCCCGTCATACACCCTGACTACACAGGGCAGGTAAATGACGAATTAGACAGCTAAACCGGCGAGTCAGAGGTCAGGGCAACCCTACAGAAACTCAATACCAAGTCGGCACCCGGACTAGATGGTGTAACGAATAAAACGCTAAGGAACTTCGACGATGAGTTTATAGCTAAGTTAACCGAATATATTGTCACGCGCTAAGGCAAGAATAAGCAGCAGTATCAGCAGCCAGACACGAAAATGTCAGACACAAGGAGGACGGTTCACCAGCTGGCGCAAGATCCTTGACTTCGTCGTCTTCAATCACCGTTTTTGCTGGGCACGCAACGCTGGCTCAAAACACCAGGTGGCATTATTCCCCCTCCCAATGGAGCATCGACTCGATGCTCAAACACAAAACGTACATGGAAACTAGACAAATTAGGTAAAACAAAAAAAAAGGGGGGGGGGCGCGCTAGCACACATACGGAAATGCACATGGAAAAATGTGTTCTGTGGTCGGGAACAAAAAAAAAATAAGAACGCTTCAAAGTTCTTTGGAGGAAGACGCGACGACAGCGAAAAAAAAAAAAACCAGAAGAGAAGAAGGTTGTTTCACTAGTACACTTCACCGTGTAAAATACGGCTTGAGGCGGACCACATGTACAGTCTCTGCGCGTGGTAAACAGCGCTTGGGCGATGGCAGGTCTCCGTCTGGAATCACTTCATAGTTCACGTCGCTTACACGCCTTAGTACTGTGTATGGGCCGAAGTACTTGCTGAGGAGTTTCTCGCTGAGGCCTCGCCGTCTAATGGGTGTCCAAACCCAAACTTGGTCACCAGGCTCATAGGTCACTTGTCGATGGTGGAGATTGTACCTTATTGCATCGGTACACTGCTGCTGTCTTATGTGCACGCGGGCCAGTTGACGCGCTTCCTCGGCGCGCTGAATGTACTCCTCGACGTCAGGAGCTAACTGGTCGAGCTGGTCGGTATCTTCATATGGCATCATGGCGTGTAGCATAGTTTGGACATCTCGACCATAAACGAGGCGGAATGGCGGGAAGCGTGTAGTTTCCTGCGTGGCAGTGTTGTACGCAAACGTTACGTACGGCAGGATTTCGTCCCACGTTTTGTGCTGCACATCCACGTACATAGCGAGCATGTCTGCCAGTGTTTTGTTTAGTCTTTCTGTCAAGCCGTTAGTCTGAGGGTGGTATGCAGTGGCCTTTCGATGACTCGTGTAGCTCAGCTTGAAGATGTCATCCAGAAGCTTTGCGGTAAATGCCGTCCCTCGGTCAGTGATGATGAATGACGGTGCGCCATGCCGAAGCACAATGTGATGCATAAAAAACTGGGCAACTTCAGATGCTGTCCCGCGTGGTAGTGCCTTCGTCTCAGCGTAACGCGTCAAGTAGTCAGTTGCGACAATGATCCACTTATTGCCGGAGGAAGACAAGGGAAATGGTCCAAGAAGGTCCATTCCAACTTGATCAAACGGCGTACGCGGAGGGTCGATGGGTTGTAGAAGGCCTGCAGGCCTGAAGGGTGGTGACTTGCGACGCTGGCATTCACGGCATCCTTTCACGTAGCGTTTGACGCAAGCAGTCAGTCTAGGCCAGTAGTACAGTTGCCGTACCCTGTCCAGAGTCCTTGAGTAGCCCAAGTGACCAGATGTTGGCTCGTCGTGGCAGGCTAATAGGATGTCGTCGCGAAGGGCTTGAGGTACTACTAGCAGATGTGGTTTGTCGCCGGAACCTGTGTTTCTTTTGTATAAGATGCCCCCTCGTAGGCAAAATGACGACAACTGTCGCGAAAGTGGGCGAGGAATGAACGCGATGCCGCCTTCTAAGTGATCGATGACGGGTCTTAACTCAGCGTCCGATCGCTGTTTAGCGAGCAGATCCGGCCCGCTGAGTGCTCCCAGAAAGGCGCTGTCGTCTTCCTCATCAGGATTCTGAGATTTAACAGGTGCCCGTGATAACGTGTCAGCATCTTCATGTTTCCTGCCTGACTTGTACACGATGGTGATGTTAAATTCCTGGAGTCGCAGACTCCAACGTGCCAATCGTCCAGAAGGGTCTCGGAGGTTGGTCAACCAGCACAAAGCGTGATGGTCGGTCACAACTTTAAATGGCCGCCCGTAGAGATACGGCCTAAACTTTGTGGTAGCCCAAATAACCGCGAGGCACTCCTTCTCTGTGGTGGAATAATTGGACTCTGCGCGTGACAGAGTGCGGCTCGCGTAGGCGATAACTCGTTCAGTCCCGTCTTGTCGTTGCACCAGGATAGCTCCGAGACCGATATTGCTGGCGTCAGTGCGTACTTCTGTGTCGGCATCCTCATCAAAATGACCGAGCACGGGAGGAGAAGACAAGCGACGTTGTAGCTCCGTAAAGGCGGTCTGTTGTGCATCAGTCCAGAGGAATGGCGTGTCGTCACGCGTAAGGCGAAATAGCGGATCTGCAATCTTTGAAAAATTTTCAATGAAGCGTCGATAATATGCACACAAGCCCAAAAATCGTCTCACACTTTTCTTATCGGTTGGAGCGGGAAAAGCTGCTACGGCAGCAGTCTTCTCAGGATCAGGCCGAACACCTGCCGCGCTTACGACGTGACCAAGGAACTTCAGTTCCTCGTAACCGAAATGGCATTTCTCTGGCTTGAGTGTAAGGTCAGCCGATCGAATGGCTTCGAGTACATTCCGAAGGCGTCGAAGGTGCTCGTCAAAAGTTTCCGAAAAGACAACGACATCATCGAGATAGACGAGGCAGCTTTTCCATTTGAGGTCAGCGAGAACGGTATCCATCATTCGCTGGAATGTGGCTGGAGCGGAACAGAGGCCGAAAGGGAGTACTCTAAATTCGTAAAGGCCGTCCGGAGTCACGAAAGCAGTTTTCTCGCGGTCACGCTCATCTACTTCAATTTGCCAGTAGCCACTTTTCAGATCGATAGAGGAGAAATACTTCGCGTGCCTCAGCCTGTCCAGAGAATCGTCGACACGAGGCAACGGGTACACGTCTTTCTTTGTGACGTTGTTTAGCTTCCGGTAGTCTACACAAAATCGAAGCGTGCCATCTTTCTTTTTAACAAGAACGACTGGCGATGACCAGGGACTGCATGAGGGCTGGATTACGCCGTCTTGAAGCATTTCCTTCACCTGCGTTTGAATAGCATGTCGTTCGGTCGGGGAAACACGGTAAGGCTGTCGCCGTATGGGGGGCACGTCGTCATAGGTGATGATACGGTGTTTCGTAATCGATGTTTGACGTACCTTCGACGACCGTGCAAAGCAAGAGTGGAACTCAAGCAACAGCTCGCGCAGGGGTTGTCTGTTCTCTTCAGGAAGCGTTGGACTAATGTCGACGTTGCGTAGAGGTGCTTCAGCAGTGCCGATTGCCTCGGAAACAAAACACTCAGTGACATCGGCGATCGGGTCGGCGTAGGCGATGACAGTACCGGGGAAAAGGTGCCGGTGTTCGTAGCTGAAGTTGGTGACAAGAACCTCACAGTGGCCATCGTGGAGATCGACAAGGCTTCTTGCTACGCAAACACCATGAGAAAGCAGGAGAGAGCGATTGCTTTCTACGACTGCTTCACCGTGTATGAGCTTGTCACATGCCACTTGAACCACGACACTTGCACGCGGTGGTAACGTGACAGCGTCGTCGATAACACGAAGAGGTGCTCGAGGGTGGATGGTGTTGGTCGTCGCTGTGGCGCGTTTTGTCGAGAAAGTGACGAGGCGTTGTCGAATGTTGATGATAGCGCCGTGCTCCCTGAGAAAGTCCATGCCGATGATTAGGTCTCGAGAGCACTGGGGGAGAATGCTCAAACTGGCAACAAACGTAGAGCCGCGAATCTGTATTCGTGCCGTGCACATGCCGAGTGGTGTGACGATGTGCCCGCCAGCTGTACGAACTGGCGTTTGATTCCAAGGCGTGGTCACTTTCTTCAGAAGGGTGGCCAGTTTTTCACTGATTATAGAATAATCCGCTCCAGTGTCCACTAAAGCAGTCAATTCACGACCGTCAAGCAGTACAGGAATGTCCAAGGAAATTCTTTTTCTGTAATCAGTAGGTACTGTCGTCGTCGATGTATCGTCGGTTCGTGTACGCGTCAGTAGGGGTCCTTGAGCACGTCCAGACTGAGCGGCCTCGCCCCCAAAGGTCGCTGTGGTTAGTTTTCCCGTCGTGGGCTGGGCGACCGACCCTGCACCACGCTTGAATACGTACGGCGAGTCGGAGAAAACCGCCGCGGCGAAGGGGAGCGTGACTGGTGTCGAGCTGATGGAGATCCGCGCTGCTGGGCAACGTATTCTTCAATTTCAGGAGGACGCTGGCCGAACCTATGTCGCGGCGAGTTCGCTGAGAATCCGCGTAGTCCGAGCTCTCGATAGGAGCACTGTCGGTAGACATGCCCAGCTTCGCCACAGTGAAAGCAAAGGGGACGGCGATCAGGTGCCCGCCATACGTCTGATTTCCTCGGGGCCTGTCGGTGGTCCTGGTAATACGAGGCAGGTTGGACGGGCTCTAGCATGGCCGGGCGCGCGGCGCGAAGCGGGCAGGGAGGTGGGGCAGGTTGCCTCAAGGCTTGCGAATATGACATATGTGGGCTGTCATTTCTTGGCGGTCGAGCTTCTGTATTGAAGGGTGGTTCTTTTAGCGCATGCTGGACTTCGTCACGGAGAACGCTGGACAAGGAGCTGAGCGTCGGCTGTGAAGGTACCGACAGTTTCTGGAGTTCTTCGCGGATCACGGAACGAATGAGCTCTCGAAAGAAATCGACGTGACCCCCGAGAGCTCCGAAGAAGTCCGTAGGTGAGGCAGTGTTCACTTGACGTTCGTATGATGGTGTCCGCTGGCGAAGAGTCTGCTCCATGGTGATGGCCTCGGAAAGAAATTCTGACACAGTCTTGGGAGGACTGCGCACGAGACCGCCGAACAGCTGCTCTTTTACTCCGCGCATCAGGTACCGCACCTTCTTTTCTTCCGACATGCTGGGGTCGGCTCGTCGAAAGAGACGCGTCATGTCCTCGACGTACATTGCGACACCCTCGTTCGGCATTTGTATGCGGGACTGGAGATCACGCTCAGCTCGCTCTCGGCGATCAGGGCTGGCATACGTCTCAAGAATCCGCCGTTTGAATTCTGCCCATGAAGTTAAGGCATCTGCACGGTTCTCGTACCAAACACGTGCGCCATCGTTAAGGCTGAAATAGACATTTTTCAGCTTGTCTGCGTCATCCCACTTGTTGAACGCGGCGACACGTTCATAGTGCACCAGCCAATCTTCAACGTCCTCATGTATGGCGCCGTGGAAGGGATTCGGCGTTCGCGGATTGAATAGCGTACAATGAATCGGCGTTGTGCCTTCCATACCGGTTGGGGTGGTCGGAGCTGCCATTTTCTCTGGGAGGAGTCCAAACTCAGGGGCTTGTCCACGGATCCTTCTGCTGGCGCGGTGTACAGGCGTAACCACCGGTACGGGGCTGGAGCTCCTGCTGCCCGGAGGGGTTTGGTGCATAGATTAGATTACCCAGCACCTCCACCAGTTTGTCACGCGCTAAGGCAAGAATAAGCAGCAGTATCAGCAGCCAGACACGAAAATGTCAGACACAAGGAGGACGGTTCCCCAGCTGGCGCAAGATCCTTGACTTCGTCGTCTTCAATCACCGTTTTTGCTGGGCACGCAACGCTGGCTCAAAACACCAGGTGGCAATATTAACGAATGCTGGGAGGCAGGACAGATTCCGCAGCAATGGAATACTGCACGAATCGTGTTAGTACCTAAACCGGGCAAGCGACTGCAAATTGAGAACTTGAGACCCATATCTCTCACTTCTTGCGTGGGGAAACTCGTGGAGCACGTAGTCCTAGCGAGGATAACCACCTACCTCGAGGACAGCGATGTGCTCGAGCCCACAATGATAGGATTCAGGAGAAACCTCTCAGCGTAGGACGCTCTGTTACAACTAAAACATCAGATCATAGACGATTCGGGCAGATCGACAAAGGCAATTCTCGGGTTGGACCTAAAAAAGGCCTTCGATAACGTAGCACATGCAACGATACTAGATAGAATAAGCGAACTAGGACTGGGAAAACACACGTACGATTATGTACGCAATTTTCTAACGGGCTGAAAGGCAAAGATCACGATAGCGGACCTAGTTTCGGAGGAGATCGAGATAGGCAGCGCAGGTACGCCACAGGGCTCGGTCTTATCACCTATGCTATTCATTCTGGCGCTAATCGGGCTGCCAGCCAAGCTGCAAGAAATCGAGGGTCTAAATCATACCTTATACGCTGACGATATCACCCTATTGGTGAGAAACGGAAGTGACGGGCAGATAGAACAAACGCTTCAAACAGCGGTCGAAACAATCGAAAAACATCTAGAGGGGACAGGGTTAACATACTCGGCAGAGAAATCGGAGCTGTTGCTGTACAGACCGACTCGCAGAAGTCACAATCCAGGCAACTACAGGGAAGAGCTCACCCATAGAGAGGAGATACAGTTACAGACGGCCGATGGGAAACCCATTCCCAAGGTCGATAGGATCAGGGTATTGGGGCTCCTCATTGAAGCCAAGGGCAACAACGGAGAAACCCTCAGGAGGCAGGAGGGAGCTGTAGAGCAAATCATGAGGCTAATCAGAAGGATAACAAACAAACATAGCTGGATGAAAGAGGAAAACACGATCAGGTTAATACAAGCTTTCGGAATAAGTAGAATAGTATACGTAGCGCCGTACTTAAAATGGCAGGTCACGGAAAATATCAAACTAGAATGACTCATTCGGAAAATATACAAACTAGCCATAGGACTACCGATCAGCACCAGCACGGACAAGTTGCTGCAATTAGGCCTACACAACACGATAGACGAGCTCATTGAAGCGCAATGTACGGCACAATATGAACGCCTCTATAAGACTAGAGCAGGCAGACACATCCTAGAGAAATTAGACATAGGTTACCACACACAGCACGGTGTCAAGGTGGACATACCGAGAGAGACGAAGGAAAGATTGGTAAAACATTCCATACCAAAGAACATGCACCCAGAACACAATAAGGACAGAAGAGAGAACAGAGCGAAGCAAATACAGAAGAAATTCGGCAGCGACAAGGACGCAGTGTTTGTAGACGCGGCTCGATACAGTCGCAGACGGGGGTTTACGGCAGCCGTAATCGATAGGGAGAAACGGTGCAAGACGTGCGCGACGATACGCACCACAAGTAGCGAGATAGCTGAAGAAGTAGTCATAGCGCTCGCAGTAGCTCAGACTAACGCAACCGTGATAGTCAGCGACTCTCAGACGGCAATAAGAAACCTTGCCAACGGTCGAATCTCCCCGGAGGCACTACGCATTCTACTTGCAGAAGGCCGAAATTACGAAAGAAAGATATACATCACCTGGACACCCGCACACACCCTCGCGGAGGACGGCAACAACGAGGCGGCACACGACGCGGCTCGAGGGCTTACGGACCGAGCCGCAGTCGCAAGTGACGCCCCGACACCCTCCGGACGTGACGGTGCGGTAAATCAGAGGCGCATATTCCCGCGACCTCACGCTAAATCGACAAAAAAGCCGTCTGTCGCATGGCGGCAGTTACAAACTAGGACGTATCCGAATCCTGCGCTCTCGCACATCATATATCCGTGCCAAACATGTGAATCCAGAGACACTCTGCAGCATATAATATGGGAATGCCGAGAAATAAATAACAATAAAGAAAACGTGGCCTCTAGCAGCAGCCTTCGCCCGCGCTGGGAAGCCGCGCTGCTCAGCCGCGCCCTCGAGGATTAACTATGGGCCGTCCAGCGGGCCGAGGATGTCGCCAGGACCCACGAACTCCTGGCCGTCACCTAGGCGGGGCCTTTGGCCCTCCCCACCAACTCGCAGGGCACACAATAATGTTCCTTCCTCCTCCTCCTCCTCCTCCTCCTCCTCCTCCTCCTCCACTTTTTCTTGCTATAAGCGAGGTATACGTAAACTGGAAGCGAAGGTTTCATACTAGCTCAGATTTCAAGAAAATGGCGGTGTGTTGCAAGCTTTCACCATCTGTGTGTCGTGCGGACCACTTCTCTAAACAAAATTGAATAAAAATTTACGACGTCAACTCCAGAAATTGAAGTGACGTTGAGATCATCTCCTGCTTTTTGTTACTGCTTGTATCTGTTTACGAATCTGCAGTTTGACCACTACGCCTGCAGTTATTTTCTTCTCCGAGCTTGCGAATCGCCTCAGCTAATGCGCCAGTGTTTCTTTAAATTATAGGGGTGGCGTATTTATTAAGGTCAACACAATAAGGCGGTTACTTGGCAACAATTGCTTCTGCACGTTCCTTAGGAAGGTGAGCGAACAGGAACGGAATGAATGATGGTGCACGGAAAGTTGAAAAATCAAGTTAAATTTTATTCGTCTAGAATAATGCAACCAATATTCAGCAACAGGGTCCTTCTACTCCAACTGTTCCTACCTTGGCACCCGAGAAATGTCCATTTCTCGCGAAGAATTACGAGAAAATACAACTATATGCGCATTACGTGCGCAGTATTTTCTCAACACATTTTGAGCGGAAAACAATGTTTTGGTCCTCTGAGGGCCATTTGATTGTTAGAAACGATGGAAACCCCTGTGGGAAATAAAATCTTGTGAAATATATACCGTTTCGCGCCTTATTTCAAACTTTGCATTGTTGCGTTGTCTGAACATTCTGGTTTCCTTAGTAATCCGTTTCAGAAAATGCTTTCATAATTTTCAATCCTTTGCAACGAGGTAAAAATTCGCAAATGATATAGCTTCCGAGAAATATTTTACGAAGTACGGTTACGGAAGCAAACTTGCAATGATTTCTGCAAACTGTCTATAAAGGTCCACTTACCAGGCCCCATAGCAAATTTGGTTATCCGTTGGAAGTTGTTTCGTGTCCTTTAGAGAGCGTTCTGCCGCAAAAGTATTTCAAGTCGGCGCATTAATAGCCGAGATAGATATACTTCAGTGTCGCCAACTTATGATTTCAGGAGGCAAGCTTCACCTCAAACATAGACACTCTCTCCACTTGCCCTATGTCGCCTCCGCAAGCGAAATTCCTTCCCTGCGTTCTCCTATACCGGACCTCGAAGATCTAGTGTCGCCTACGTCGCGGGCCCCGCCTTCATTTTTATTTATCCTCGCTTTTTCTCGGCGCGGCGCGCTACCGCTGCCGGCGTCGCGTGCGATCTGTTGCGATTCTCTTTTTTCGCGCAGCACAAGATTTTTCGCGCAGTGAACGAGGACGTCTGACTTGCGGTATAAGCCAGTGCTACCCGAATAGTGAGGCAGACGCAAGTGGATCACAGAGCGTCCTCCCGCTTTGGAACACGGTAAAAAATGACATAGTTTCGGTGTCTGAGCGCGTGACCGCACGACATGCGAACCAACAGACCAAACGGAAGTACATCTCTCTGGCCGCGGAAAGACGTGAAACAAGAACATGCTGACATTCGCTTTGTGTGTTTGTCATTTCTCCAAGCTTTAAGTCATCCGTTCAAGGAACATGTTACACAAATAACGAATGTTGCCTCGAATAATCCTTGATGTCACGTATCGCCATGAGCGACGCCACAGTAGATGTACGTAGGCGCATTAACACGTGTAAGTCATCCTCCTGCTTGGATAGCTGCAACCGCGAAGAGAAGGGAAAACGGCATTCGATTTGAAATTACTGATCTTTCCGCGGCACGTAGTGATGTTATACTTTGCAGGGATGATCGTTATCACGCATTGCATGGTCTGCGCTTGTCAGCTCAAAATGGCCAGACCTGGTGAGGGACCCTTTATAGCGTGCTATGACCGAGAATTTATTTTTGCCGATGTAATGTGCAGAGACTTTAAAATTATACCCTGACTTTGGCAAAAATTATAATTTGGGCTATGTTTAGACGCCGGCAACAGACTAAGGTTGTCTGTGGAGTAATAAAAGCGGGTATAAGTACGAAGCTGAACTTTCACCACGGACACTTCAATCGAAGTAATTTGAGTTTTCACCGAGAAAACATTTTTGAATTAGAGTCCCCCCATTACAATAATTAGGTTTCCACTGCGACTTAACTTCTCATCATGTTGGCCGTACTGAAATGAACCAATCAAATTGCCGCGTAAAGAAATGGGGTGTGCATCGGCAGCAGCATATGATTTCCGGTTCTTTCTTTTTCGTAGTGTTTTCGTTTAGTATTAAACGGGGTGATAATTTTTAATTATTACGTTACGTTTAAAAATCGCCAGCGGCAGATTTCTGGATTAATTATAGAGGTGGACATTACACGTCCGAGATATGAAAACACAAATTCAGCTAACAAAAAAAATTTCACTTATTAACGTGCTACTTAGTTTACAGCTCGATAGGCAAAAGACGACGTGAGAAGGCAAGAAAATGGCACTATTATTGACATGACAGCAGTTGCGGGCAAATTGGCTAAATTTAGGTTCAAGTAGCGGTACGGTACGTTCCTGCTATTTCTGAAAAAGAAACATCCTGCAAATTTTCAAGTGAACAGCGTGCGGAAGGGCGTGCAGACTAAGAACCTCGTTAACGCGCACCGTAGTAGCGTCTAGGCGACACTACAAAAGTGGTTACACATCAAATCAACAATTCAGTGCACGGCGCAGTAGGTTTGTGGCCATGGCCTTGCTCCAGTTTCGGGGTGGCATCCCGTCCGCCGCAGCCGCATTTCGACGGAGGCCGAATAAAAAAACGATCATGCACTTAGATTTAGTAACACTATAAAGGACGCCAAGGTGTCAAAATTAATACGGAGTCCACGATTACAACGCGCCTCATAATTGTGCCTTCGTGCCGACATTGGCACGGGTGAACGAGCGCCTATGTAGCTGGGGAGGGAAAGGGCAGCCATGTACAATTGTGAGAAATGTTTGGTTCTTGGCAAACTTATATTTCCCACCGGGCTTTCCAGCGTATCGTGAAATTTAAAGCGTTCAACAATTTTTTCTGCTCACAGGATACTATGAAAACACTGTGAAAATAATGCTGACATGTACGTCTAATTCTTCTGCAATTTTTTGATAAAGATGGATGTTGGTCGAACGCCAGGGTTGTGACAGTGTTGAACAGGGTTGAACAAGGCTGGACAGGGTTGGTGTGGATTGGCCCACCAACAAAACGTATCTTTCAATTGATGAAAAGTACCATGGTGTGGGCACAGTCGTAATACACAGTCATGTTTTGTACAGTCGGTGTTTCAGCTAATTTGGGCCAAGTAAGAGAGAAAGAAACATAGACGCTGTATGTGCATGAAATTTTTGCAGTATTGTTCTGAGCCATATTGAGCACGTCAAGATAACTTTATCAATCTGCCAAGCTGGCTCAATAACAAAGTTTGCTTAATTAACTTTTTTAAATATAACTATTGCGAAAGATCTGCAATAGAAAAGTCGTAGCTATCGTTCTGAAACATCGAGTGATTTCATCTGTAACGGCCCTGTTTAATTAGTTCTAGCATTTTTTTAAGTGCGCCACATTTAAATAAGATACCAGGTGACTGCCGGCTAACGGGCTCCCCTTTTAGGGCCCTCAAATATAACTTCAACGAAGTAGCAAAGGCTGTGCTGCACGCACAGATCAATTGAGCAAGCCGTAGACGACCGCGATAGACCGGAGGCATAATGGTATTTATCGACGTCTGTATCACACTGTCAGCCTCGCCGCCTCCATCGAGTTTCTTCGTTGGTGCGGAAAGAAAAAAAAATGTCTGCACTGCGTCAAATGCTTCCTATTGTCCCATATAGCCTTCACACTTGGCGCCTGCTTTTTCGTTAAAGAATTTGTTTCTTACAACGGTACGCCCCTTTTGTGACCTAACGTCCATCGCGGTCAGCGACAGCTTGTTCACTCGATCTCTGTGCGCGGAGCAGTCTCTGTTACGGAGACTGAACGAACATAGCGAGACGTTTCTTTTCGGGGTGGTGCGCATTTATTGTCACGAAGAGACACAGCCCGTCGTATGCAGCAGCGGTGAACTTGCATGATAAGATTTATCCACTCCATTCTTGAGACATGAAATGCTGTGCACCTTTATGTGCAATTTTGAAGCAAAGGGCACGTGATACTTTTAAAATATAAGGACGTATAGAAAAACATTGAATGATACCGCTGCCTTCAGGATCCCAACGCTCTTCCGCAGGACATAATTGTTGCTTTGCGCATGTCCGCTATCTGTTCGGTAAAACTAACTGACAGGCAGAGGTCACCATGAAAAATCTGATAGATGGAAAAATAGAAAAAAGTTTGTATTTGTTATTTTAGTACACTAAAAATACTTGAAACGAGATGTTTATAGGTCAGACATTATTCTGATGAAGAAACTTTCAATTTTTTTTCACATTGGTTTTCTTTTCACAGTGTTTGCCCATCCTGAGTTAGGGCTCGGTTCTCGATACGCGAGGCGGCAGCCCGACTGCCATTATCCGTGATTTCCTGCTGTCTGACTGGCTGTGGAGAGCTCGCGTGTTCCTAAATTTGTGCGGGGAAGCGAAAGTATGGCGAAATTCAATTTTTCGTTTACTTCAAGATGAAATGTCACGTGGCACCACAATCTTTATTGCCTAGTACTCTTTTTCTGGTCTGCTAGCGCTTCAATAATAAAGTATTCGGTAGCGTGCAGAAACCAGTGCAATGCATCTGCAATTTCGGGAAGATGTAATCGCGGTTGAAGATAGCCACAATGTTTGCTTCCATTTCAGAGATTTTACTCCGGGAAATGTGGTGCGACGAGTCCCGTGAGTGACTCTAATGAGCGTCTATATGCAATGGCGGTCTTCATGTATGCGCATCACCACATTCTTCCCATCAACTGGGGCCATAGAAATATTCTGCTTATAACGCGCGCTCATGCCATTTCGATCGCACTGGAGTGGTGTTGGAATTTTCGTTTCAGGCCATCATTGTTTTTAAACTAACACGCTTGTTTTAAAATTATATTGTGATAATATTGCAAACAACCGGTGGCATTTTCTGTCTTTCACTGCTGCATTTGTTTGATAACCAATTATCTTTGGTTTTCTCATAATCAAAAGGTATGGCAACGGTGGCTTTCGAACTGATAAAAAGAATCGCGCGTAAGGCTTGAAGTTTCCTCAAGCGGAGCCAGTAAGCAGCGAAGTGAACAAGAGATGGCAGCGCCGGCGCTTGCGTAGCAGAAGCGGATACCTGTGGCGCGCAGTACGCTGTCGGTGATATTCGGCCGCTTCTCAGCCAGGCGAGTCAGGCCGAGTCACTTGCATTTCCTGAGAAAGTGATAACGCGGCCTAGAACACGCGGTCATCACCAAAGGTAAGTGGCGTTTTTTGTCTCGCGTGCGTAGGCGCCAAGACTCATTCCGTTTCTCGCAGGACACGCATCCTAGCTAATGAAGCAGAGGACGGCTTATGCGCACCATATGACGGAAGCGAGAAGCGATTTCGACGGAATGATCGTGCGCTTTCAGATACTTGCGTTATTTCTACTGAAGAGGAAAACTGCTTTGTTTAATGAAGTACCTTATATTCAGAGTAGATATTAGTTTCTTAAGCGAAACGTCAAATTTGGGTCTCGTTACGAAAGCAAATCAGGGCAGTTACCGCCTCTTTGTAGGCGTCACGCCTACGCCACACCTTGAAGAAACTGGTGGAATGCATAGAATAGAGCCCCGAGTCGTGTTTGAATCGTCCGCCCCTTAGTCATGTCTCTGACAATAAGTTTTGGCACGCTTTTTTTGTAAGCTTAGCGACCTATTTAGATCGAACTTGGTGTAAATACAGTCGCATGGTGTCTCTATGTCGAAGTCCTGTACAGGTACGGGTAGGAACAACTTTACTAAAAGGCTCCTGAGAAGCGCCGCCGCGTAGGGCGACACTGCGGGCGGCTCCCGAGTGCGGATAGTTGCGCCTAACCAAACCGCCGCATCGCAGGCTTTTTGTACAGCCCAAAGCTGACGATGGTATTCCGAGCTCTTGATGGCTGAGTTCCACTTCTGTTCAGTGATTTCCTTATCCTCTCGTAACGAGAGACACCACCAGGGCTTGTGCCTTTATATTGCATGTCCACCCGAAGCTGGGACACTGTGAGCTAAAAACGTCCGGGAATAAACAGTGCATGAAGGGCAGACTAGGATAAGAGGTAGCCTGAAGCACCTTAAGCCTTATAGCTTGAGGTCTTGTGAGCTTTTTATCTGGTAAAGGAGAGATTCTTCTCTCCAGATAGAAATGTTTTGTGAGCTCATTAAAGGTGAATAGAGTGTCGCGGAACTGGCACATCCAATGGCACATCATAGAAATGAAGGCTGATCAGTAAAAATCACCGAAAATCTCAATGCCAATGTTGCCATAAACTTAACAACCTCATAAGAACTCACGCCCAAGTGCATGTCAGAATACTGCAAAGCACAGTGCACAAAGCTCGTAGCGGTTCAACATTGTAGTTGGCTACGGATCAAATCGCTTGAAGTGGTCGATATTGCGACGCTGACGCAATTAAGTTCAGAGCAGTCGCTGCACATATCGCACGATGCGAAGATGGGGGTGTTGGGATTCATACGGCTGTGATTACCAAAACTAGGGCCCTTGCTTATTACTAATCACTTATTCGATTAACAACTTAGTTTATTGAAAATATCTCAACAACCCTGTATACACAGGTTTTTGTCAGAAGGGTGAGTGAAAAAACGAGCTCGCTTACTCACTTTACTCCTTACTCAATTTCGGCTTTCAGGTGAGTCGGTCTTACATAGAGAACAGTGTCTGAGGGAAAATTACTCCACTCTACGGCGATCTTGATAAGAACGATTAAGAGTGCGTGGTGGTGGCGCTTGGGGAGGATATATATCTTTCACATTGGTGATCCGCTGAGAGATGCGGTGAGATAGATTGATTTGCGAAGAGTTGCGCAAGCCATAATAAAATTTAGGGTACACTGAAGACCCGGGAATTAGGCGTCGTAAATAAAGGCTCCAAAAACGTGTTTCTTTTATTTATTTATGATCGTTATGTGAGTACAGTAAGAGTAGTCACAATGTATGACTTTAACCACACGGTGTTTTATCGGTTCTATAAGGCCGGTGAGAAAGTGTTCAGCAGGATCCCAAACAGTGCTGCCATATTCTAATTTTGGTCGGATTGGCGTTTTCTAATCTAGTAGTTTTAAAGAAGGGCTGACGTTACCTCCGCCTGAGGTTACCTCATGTTCGCTTAGCATTAGGGTAATCTTAGGTATCCGAGTCGCCCAAGCACGTTGGCGGTAGATATTAATGCCTAAGTACTTTGCGCAAAAGTGCGAAGTGAGGCCGTAGGCATTAGGTTAATATAAAATATATTTACACATATTTGAGAAGCACAACATCGCGGTTAGCTGTGGTTTATTTACCCAACAGTCTCTGTCTGTGCACCGACCGTTCTTTTGTCGATGCACCGACGAAAACTTTGGGTAAATAAACGAAAGGTTACTGCCAAGTTGTGCTTCTTATCTTTCCAATACCGCTTGGTCAATCAAATAATGAAGTGCAGGGACGTACCCAACGGGTTGCGGGGGGGGGGGGGGGGGTCAAGGGCCTTCCGCCCCCGAAAGCCAGGGTAATATCACCCCCCTCCCCATCCATGCCACCATTGCTCTTACACATTCTTAAGGTGCCGCCAAATGAAGCTTGGGACTTTACAGCTATTGGGTGGTTAACATTTTGGTGGCTCTTTCACTACTTTCCAATGGCGGCAGTCATTGGTATCTCCTGGGATGTGAAAGCCAGTTTTGTCATCGATCGGTGCCCGCGCGGTTAACTCTAGATGCATTCAGTTGTCACCATCTATTCCAGCGGTTTCGCGGCTTCGTTAGTTCAACGTTCTTTGTTTAGATTCATCCAGGGATTAGGAAAGGGACTCAGATCGTAGTAGGGTGGCCTGTATACTCTTAGAAAGAGCTGCGGCCGGAGAAAACGCCATCTGGGTTTTATATTTCCTTTTGCTTGATTACTTCTTCGAGTAACCGCTCACCGCGACGCTGGCAGTTCCTCGGAACCATATACTCGTGACATGGGTTAGAAAGGTGGAAAATGAGATCCCGCGTAACAGCGTCCGTGATCGATACCTGCATTAACCGTTAAACCCATCAGCAATATGATTGTCGCCCGTTACCTCGTCTGGTTTTTGTCTAATTGTACAGCACTTTTCGCGCAAATTGACAACTAGAAGCAAGAGTCGCAAGGAGTTGAGAAAGAGAGCAAAAGATGCATGGAAAAGTAGAGAGGTTAACCAGAGGCAGTTCCGGTTGGATACCCTGCATGGGGGCAAGGGTGAAGGAGTTACAAGAGAAAGAGAGCGGAAGGGGGAGATAGAGAGAAATAGAGACGAGCAGGAACAAACCGCGGACACTACACAGCGGTAGGGGGCGGCGTTCTCACAGTCTATCGTGAAGCTCCGCAGATCGCAGGAACCTTAATAAGAACTTTAAGACGTTCAGAAATTACGCGGTCTACTAAAGGAAAGAGCCTCGGCAACAGCCAAACAGGAAGGAAAAAAATTGAGAAATTTTCCCGTTTTTTTGAAAATATTTATGGATCAACATCTTTTTATTTAAAAATGAAGCAAAGAAAACGCCGTCATAAGTGGGTGATTATTCCGTGTTGGGGGGGGGGGGGGGGTTTAATGACGCTTCTACTGCTATCATTCTAGCTGCCTGACGTAGCCACATTGCTCCTGTGCTTATGTGGGTTTTTTTCTAACCTCCTCCGGCGGGCGCAGTACGTATAGAACCGTAGCATCCGGTACCCTACGTGGTTGTGCGGGGCCGGAAGCCACACATTGTTACTTAACTTCCAAAATAAGATTACGTGTCGCATTTGGCACTTGGTAGAGCAGGAAACGAGGGTTTCAAAAGAACTGTGATTGCGCCACAAATATATATTTCCCTATAATTCTTCCAGACCTAATTGAAGAAACACAACTAGAAATCTTTATTTGAGACTTTCACTTGTTTAGTTGTTCTTGGCAGTGTTCTTCCTGCGCTTTGTTCCTGCGTGATTTCATTTGATGTGATTCCTTGTTTGTAATGTAATGGAGACGTGGATATTATAGGCGCACCTGTGAGATAACCCTTATTTCATTTCTTTGTTGCGGGTATAGGGGGCATCTTAAAAGAACAGTTACCTTGGGTTTGGCACCCCCCTCGAACAAACATACTGGGTGCGTGCCTGATGAAGTTATATATATATATATATTGTCGCGAAGCACTTTGAACAGTAAGCGTTCGCGACTAGAACGTTGGAGCAGCGAGAGGTAGTGTAGCCGACCGAGCACCGAAAACAAGGTTGTTCTTTTTCGTCGTCGTTGCCTCTCTCCTAGGCACAGCCCCACTGCTCCCTATTTTACAGTACAGTTATCTCCCCCGCGGAAAAGGAAGCCGTCCCGGTGACCTACGGGTAGGACAGCACAGGCGGATCATAGTAGGGCTTGAGACGCTGGGCATGCACAATTTCGCGTCCACGACGACGATATATATATATATATATATATATATATATATATATATATATATATATATATATATATATATATATATATATATATATATTATTACGATATTATCGGTAGATACCCGAGAGACGAGCCGCCGCGAGAACGACGACGAAGTGCGTCTGTGCCCTTGGCGCGAAAAAAATGTCGGCCTGGCGCTCTGGCTCCAGTCCAGTGTAAATAGCTTGTAAATAGCCTCTTTCTACACGTAACATTCTGGTGGAGGTGAGCGATCCCCGTCCTCGCCACGGAACTCCGGAGTGGTCGGTACATTGCGCTTGCGACCATGCCTCCCGGTGACGAGACCACCTCTGCAACGGTTTCGGTTTGTCCGACTGCTCCTGTCGTCACGGTTGCCCAACATCGCGACCCTGGTGTGTTCTCTGGCCTGGAGGGACAGGTCGTTGACGAATGGATCAAGCTATATGAACATGCCAGCGCTAATAAGAGGTGGGACCCAACGATCATGCTCGCCAATGTCATCTTTTATCTGGGCGGCACCCCACGCGTGTCGCATGACGCATGACGACGAGATAACCAGTTGGGACAATTTCAAAGAAAAGCTCAGGAAACTGTTGGGCGACCCTATTGCCTGCAAGAATGCCGCGAGACAGGCTCTTGCGTCTCGTGTTCAGACATCTACAGAGCCGTACGTTTCATACATTCTCGACGTCTTGGCTCTATGCCGAAAAGCTGACGACGCTATGTCTGAAGCTGATAAAGTGTCACATGTCCTAAAGGGCATCGCCGACGACGCTTTCAATTTGCTTGTTTTCGGCAGCGTCTCGACAATCAACGCCATCATTAAAGAATGCCATCGCCTTGAACAGGCTAAGAGCCGTCGTATAACACACTACATCACGCGGCTAGCCAACACTGCTGCTACGTCAACATGTGAGGGTCGACCACGTCAGGCTACCACCTCTGACGACGTCACCCGTATTTTTTGCGGCGAGCTCGAGGCTGCCTGTCCGCCAGCTTTCGCCACGAAGCCTCCCGATCCGCCAACAACCACGATTGCGATGATTCAGGCCGTAGTCCGACAGGAATTTGAGAACATGGGCCTGAACTCCGTGTGTACAACGTCTCAACCCAACGTTCGCCAGTTCTCTAGCGGCCCTCCTCGTCCCCGACAGTCCTTTTCTGCCATATCTCGCCGCAACCCGTCCGACTGGCGTACCCCTGATGACAAGCAGATCTGCTGCCACTGCTGTCGCAACGGCCATGTCGCTTGTCACTCCCGCAACCGATGGCCACCACCTCCTCGGACATACGCCACCACTTATTCCCGCGCTTCTGGACCTTCTGTTCCCTATGCCACCCGCCATGAACTCACTGTTGCTGATGCCCCTGCCCCGAACCTTCGCTACAGCCGCTCGCCCTCACCTCAACGCCATCAGTCTCGTTCGCCCCAACCTCGCCGCTTCCCTTCGCCGCCTATCGCCTCCCGGACCCAGCCGGAAAACTAGGCACTGCAGCTTCTGGAGTTAAAGCTGCATTGTCGACCCGGCCTCAAATCCTCTGCTCACGTTACTAACGAACCAAAACCTTCTTGACGTTGACGTTGACGGCTATCCTGACACTGCATTCATCGATATAGGCGCACATCTTTCTATTGTGTGTGCTGCCTTCCGACGACGACTCAAAAAGTTCCTCACCCCAGCGTCGGCACGCGTCGTCCGCGTTGCGGATGGCGGTACTGTGCCTATTATCGGCCTGTGTACGGCAGGAGTCAGCATTGCCGGCCGCCACACCCCTGTCCTCTTCACCTTGATTGCTCATTGCCCCCACGACCTAATTCTCGGCCTCGACTTTCTCTCCGCGCATTCTGCCCTTATTGTCTGCTCTGCCAGTACCCTTCGCCTTGAGTTGCCGATTCTCGCAGAACCTTCTGCGAGATATATGTTTGTCTGTGTGTGTGTCTTTTCAAACAGTTATTTAGACACGAAGTATTGACGTAAGCTCAAGGTACACATCAGTATCACAAAGTGGACCTAATGAGACGACGCTGGCAACATTGTACGCATAGTAAAAAAGCGGATATTAAAATTAAGAGGAAAACATCGATAACTTTGGTTGCTAGGGGAGCCATGTAGCTTGGCTGCGTAAGCGAAATACGCGAACATTAGTGCTAGCTTCCGCACACGACGCCTCCTGCAGGCAAAGGCCTCTCCCATACTTCTCCAACTACCCCGGTCATGTACTAATTGTGGCCATGTTGTCCCTGCAAACTTCATAATCTCATCCGCCCACCTAACTTTCTGCCGCCCTCTGCTACGCTTCCCTTCCCTTGGGATCCATTCCATAACTCTTAATGACCATCGGTTATCTTCCCTCCTCATTACGTGTCCTGCCTATGCCCATTTCTTTTTCTTGATTTCAACTAAGATGTCATTTACCCGTGTTTGTTCCCTCACCCAATCTGCTCTTTTCTTATCCCTTAACGTTACACCTATCATTCTTCTTTCCATAGCTCGTTGTGTCGTCCTCAATTTAAGTAGAACCCTTTTCGTAAGCCTCCAGGTTTCTGCCCCGTACGTGAGTACTGGTAAGACACAGCTGTTATAAACTTTTCTCTTGAGGGATAATGGCAACCTGCATTTCATGATCTGAGAATGCCTGCCAAATGCACCCCAGCCCATTCTTATTCTTCTGATTATTTCAGTCTCATGTTCCAGATCCGCAGTCACTAGCTGTCCTAAGTAGATGTATTCCCTTACCACTTCCAGTGCCTCAATACCTATTGTAAACTGCTGTTCTCTTCCGAGACTGTTAAACATTACTTTAGTTTTCTGCAGAATAATTTTTAGACCTACTCTTCGGCTTTGCCTTGCCAGGTCAGTGAGCATGCATTGCAGTTGGTCTCCTGTTCGAAGCAGGCAATATCATCAGCGAATGGCAAGATACTAAGGTATTCTCCATTAACTCTTATCCCCAATTCTTCCCAATCCAGGTCTCTGAGTACCTCCTGTAAACACGCTGTGAAGAGCATTGGAGAGATCGTATCTCCCTGCCTGACACCTTGATGCGCTGATGATCATTTGTTTGATCCCTCGTACACGTCTATTAGGAGGTGGCCGAGCTACAACGTGTGCCTGCCCCCCCCCCCCCCCCCCCCCCCACCCCGAACGAAATTTCTGGCTACGCCACTGCTCGTGTGGAAATGAAACTCGTTTTACACAAGGTGCTCCGTAACCACTGGCAAAGTGAATGGGAAAAAGAAGTTGAAGATCATTTGTATTTACTTAAACCCCAATTAACCAAATTTGTCCCACTGAAGCTTGATAGACTCACTGAAGTCACCCTTGCACAGCTCAGAATAGGGCACACTTGTGGCATACATAAACACTTGACTGCAACTGATCCGCCGAGAAGTGCACACTGCGCAGAGAACCTAAGCGTTCTGCACATCCTCATTGAATGTCCGGAACTTGACCCAGAACGAGCCACTCACTTTATGGCACTTTACGCACACCATATACCCTCTTCCTTTTTCTTCTTATCAGAAGATGAAGTTTTTATCTACAAAAGGCGGCTTAATTAGGTTGCACACGTTAACTTTTTCAGAACTTGTGTCATTGCACCTTAACCATGGAGTTCTACCTCACAGGTGCAGTACGATCCGATGCACAAAACTTTGAGCCCGCGCACTTCTTGCGTAAGCGAGCATTGTACAGTTAGGGACTTGGCCTATCTACAATAATTTAACACGTATGCTTGTAGCCAAGTCACTTTGGACCATATATTTGTTTTAGCATTTATTTTAGAGATGATGCAATATTACTTAAACATCTAATTTTGGTGGAAACTGCTATACAGCCTCTATATTGTCACGTAGTCGTGATGGTGAAGAAGGCAGCAAAACTGTGATTGATGGAACTAGCGCTTGATGGGATGAACCTCAGCTCTCAAAAGCAGGCTACACGGAAAGAACAGCGATAGCGCGGACACAGTCGGCGATCTGCCAGGCAAGCGCGTCGGCTTTTAAACACAAGTCATCTAATGTTCCGGAGTTATCAGTGGTGCCCGCGTGTCTACCAAAAGGTTCTACAACATTCACGTCGCGCATACGTCCAATCAGATTACACAAGGTCCGCTGAGAACAGACAGTGGATAGAACAGTCGAAAACGTTCCAGTAACTTGCCATACCTGCAAGCGTGTCCCACGCTGAGCGATAATATTTTTCGATGGAGAAAATCACCAACCCGAAAACGATAATGTCCGCATGTCAATATGAAATTATTGTTTATACTCAGAATTACAGAAAACCAAGACACCTGTCGTGGCGCTCTGTGGCCTTAGATGCCCTTGCATAGAGTAACATAGTAAATGACAAGAGCGGACACTCGAGCCGTTTCGCGGCCGAGCAATGGAGCTTCGCCGATTCCGCTAGGTGGCAGAGGCTATCAAGAAAAATGCGGCTGTGGCTTCGGCTGCGCCTAGCAGCTTGATAGGCGGCACGACCAATGGGCACGACCCAACATGTGCGAAGCCTTGTCAGACCGCTCCGCCAGGTTCTTTCTGTAAAATGCTTCCGAGCATACCTTGTTGGGTTGTTCTGCCAGCGTCTGCTTCGTCGCCGTTTCATGGTAAGGACACAGCAAGGTATTTTGCGCGTTGTTAACTTATTCTCTACGCATTTTGTTATGTCACTGTTAGCCGCATGAACGAGTGACGGCGGCCTTGCAGCCACGAACAGCTGCTGCACATTTGCTACGCTGACTTTCATTTCGTATTATTTTTTATGCGCAGCAATGAGCGGTGATGCTAGCGATAACAGCGATGCAGCAGCGTCCGAGCTGCGATGCATGTTCGATACAATGACGAAGTTAGAAAATGAAATAAAATTGTTCGTCAGGAAATGCGGCCTATGAACACATGCCATTCGAGGCAGAGAGCCTTATGATACGCGCCGCGACTGCTGAAAAATATGGTGCTGTACTTTGCAAAATAAATTTAGTTATTTATAAAGCGGTAGACGTGCAATATTTGTAGTATGGCAATAATTCGCTCTCTCCCAACCTCTGCCGCAGGCTATGTGGGCCCGAGCGTTGTTAGCTGTTCTGCATTGGGCTGAAAACACGTGTATTCATGTTTTAATTGTTTATGGAGTCGTTACCGTAGAATATTCCTTGTTTCTTAGTCTTTATGACAGGGCTTCCTTAACAAAAAAACACGCATTGCATAAATTAACGCAGCATCTCCATTATAAAGATTTGCAGGCTCCAATATTGCTTATACGAAGGAACGTAGCGTCTATATTCAATAGCTTCGAAGCCTCCTATATTGCTTACCTTCCCTCTGTCATTCTACGTATTGCAGAAACCTCCACCATTCCCTGAAAATACACTGTACAGCCAAAGCACATCACGCATACTCAAGGGCGAAACTCTTAGTATCAGAAAACGATTGCAAGGCTTCGAAGACAACAGATGAAGACCCCCAACACAAAGTGCTTAATTCCAGCTGTGTAAGGACGGACACACTGGCTTACACATTCGAGATAAATATGTTGGTGCGTGCTCAATTATTTTTGTTGCCATTTTATTTTGGCACGCTACCAGTCTGATAATTTTGCTGGCCTAATTCAGCCTCCTTCGCCGAAGTACAAGATAAAACGTCATATTTTTTTTCCTTCTAAAGCAATTCCATTTTGAGCAAATTATTTGCTGTCGTGTATTTGCAGATTTTTTTTCCCATTATCTGGATAGTTGCAACACGTGTTCTATGCGTTTTGCTTGTGCAAAGTTATTGCCATCAAGCCGTTCATTTCCGACTATTCTCTCTTATACCGGTGTCACACGACGACTTTCGATCGCGAACAAGTCCGATCGGGATTGAAATTCGCGACAGATATTGGCGCCATCGCGCAGCTTGCGCAAAAGAACGAATCGTGACTGAGAAATTCAAATCGGAGTGGGCTTGATCGCGTTTAAAAGTGCGCCGTGTGACACCCGTATTTCTTGCATTTCGCTGTTTCTTCCCGTTTTCATGAGTCTGCCTATTATAAACTTGCTGCTATAAATTGTTGTCCGCTATTTTCATGTTCTTGACTGTGCGGCAAGCTCATTTATATTTAAGGAACGGCACATTTATTTACGATACACCTTTCGACGTGAGTTACTAGACGTACAATATCATAAGCGATATAGTTCTTCCTCAACAGTTGGCATAATTGTTGCGCTAAGTTACAGCTTGAAACAGCAAATATAAATTTAAATGAAACTAACATGAGTGAAACGCCTTTGCACGTTTGTCGTCACAACGTATAAAACGACGCCACAAGCTTCTGCATGAAATCACGCGATTTATGCAAAGGTGTGGGTCACAAAAAAAAATACAAGAAACGAAACTGAAATTGGGGCCTCCGAGATTCGGCAGCGTGCGCTACCATCTTGGAGGCTGGTGCATTTCGCCGATTCCGCTAGGTGCGCTAATAGCCAAAGTCGGCCCACGGTGCCTATAGGAGTGTGCACTCTTTACGTTTACTATGTTACTCTATGGCCCTTGCGCCAATGATATACTATCATCGTCGTCTGTCCTGGTCCCACTTTAAACCGAAGTTTTCTTTGCCTCTTCCTTCGACTTTCCCATTGCTACTACTGCTGCTACTGCTGCGGCTGCTGATGTCCAGATCGCCGCTAACGCTGTCCACGTCATGACGTAGTTGAGACGTAGGCCACTAACGCCGGCCGCATGGCGACGTGATCGAGCCTTGGCCATGTCACAAAAACATAAAAGGCATGCGCTGTCAGTTTTTGTTTCATGACATTTGTTTATGAGCTCACATTCTCAAAATTCCGAGGAATAACATTGCAATGAATGTAAGATAAGGTATGCGCCACGTGGAGGGTCTGCACGGTTGCGGTTCAAAACGATTATTGGCCAAGTGACACCCGTTGCGTCAACACCGAATTCAACACCGGCGTCTACACCGCCCTTAACGCGGTCGCGTTAGTACATGACAGGAGTGCGGCACAAAAGACCACCAGAGAAGCTCGTGTCAAGATTTACTCCGCGTCGCATCTGCACAATTCCCTCCGGACGCCTACCTAGGCGTGACCCCTCAAAAATTCTGTGCAGGAGCTGCCGCGCTTGCCTCCATGCTCACCCGCAACAGCAACGACAGTAGAGGGAGGAGGTGGGAAGAATGTTAGCGAGAGAATAGAGAAACGAACAGAGAGGAGGCAGTTTTGTGAGCTACGACGCAACAACTCATAATGGCGCCGAAGCGGGCACTTAGTGCCGACGAGACGAAGGCTCGCATAAAGCGTCGGGCGGTGAAAGATCAACAAACACTATCGGAGCAGGCAAGGTAACATTTCACATCCCGTCACGACTCTCGTATGCCATCAGTATATCACCGCCAAATAACGTCAATGAACGCAAACAGCAGGTAAAGCTTCACTTACATTGATTCCCACAATGCGTGTGATTTGCTTACCTTTCTCAATTAGCACTGTTTGCGCTAGTAATTGTGTGACATCAATTGCATTAGAACCAACTAGCCCAACTCTCTTCGTTAATTAAATGTACGAACAGGCGTTCTCAACCATATGAACTTATTTTCCAGAAAGCAACAAGAAAGCAGGTTCCGTTATTAAAACAAGCAGTAAAGCCTAGTAAGTGGGTGAAATAGGCTGATATTTCTCAAGGAACACAACAATCCAACCCCGGCCCTCAGTCCCAAGCAGCTGCGAAGCAACTGACCATGGAGGCGGTCAGAATTGCGACGCAGCAGAGGGTGGTAAGAATCCCTGGCTCCGGACAGGCCGCCATTGGAATATGAACCTAGCAACGTTTAACACTAGCACGTTATCTAGTGAGGCGAGTCGAGCAGTGCTATTGGAGGAATTAGCGGGCAGTAAATTGGATATCATAGGGCTCAGTGAAGTTAGGAGGCCAAAAGAAGCATATACAGTGCTAAAAAGCGGGCACGTCCTGTGCTACCGGGGCTTAGCGGAGAGACGAGAACTAGGAGTCGCATCCCTGATTAATAAGAATATAGCTGGTAACATACAGTAATTCTATAGCATTAACTGGCGGGTGGCGGGTCTTGTTGTGAAACTTAATAAGAGGTGCAAAGTGAAGGTTGTACAGGTCTACACCCCTACATCCAGTCATGATGACCAGGAAGTCGAAACCTTCTAAGAAGACGTGGAATCGGCGATGGGTAGAGTGAAAACAAAATACACTATACTGATGGGCGACTTCAATGCCAAGGTAGGCAAGAAGCAGGCTGGAGACAAGGCAGTGGGGGAATATGGCATAGGCACTAGGGATAGCAGGGGAGAGTTATTAGTAGAATTTGCGGAACAGAATAATATGCGGATAATGAATACCTTCTTCCGCAAGCGCAATAGCCGAAAGTGGGCGTGGAGGAGCCCGAACGGGGAGACTAGAAATGAAATAGACTTCATACTCTGCGCTAACCCTGGCATCATACAAGCTGTGGACGTGCTCAGCAAGGTGCGCTGCAGTGAACATAGGATGGTAATAACTCGAATTAGCCTAGACCTGAGGAGGGAACGGAAGAAACTGGTACATAAGAAGCCGATCAATGAGTTAGCGGTAAGAGGGAAAATAGAGGTCTTCCAGATCAAGCTACAGAGCAGGTATTCAGCTTTAACTCAGTAAGGGGACCTTAGTGTTGAAGCAATGAACGACAATCTTGTAGGCATCATTAAGGAGTGTGCAATAGAAGTCGGTGGTAACTCCGTCAGACAGGATACCAGTAAGCTATCCCAGGAGACGAAAGATCTGATCAAGAAATGCCAATGTATGAAAGCCTCAAACCCTACAGCTAGAATAGAACTGGCTGAATTTTCGAAGAAAATCAACAAGCGTAAGACAGCTGACATAAGGAAGTATAATGTTGATAGAATTGAACATGCTCTCAGGAACGGAGGAAGCCTAAACGTAGTCAAGAAGAAACTAGGAATTGGCAAGAATCAGATGTATGCGTTGAGAGACAAAGCCGGTAATATCATTACTAATATGGATGAGATAGTTCAAGTGGTTGAGGAGTTCTATAGAGATTTAAACAGTACCAGTGGCACCCACGGCGATAATGGAAGAAAGAATAGTCTAGAGGAATTTGAAATCCCACAGGTAAAGCCGGAAGAAGTAAAGAAAGCCTTGGGAGCTATGCAAAGGGGGAATGCAGCTGGGGAGGATCAGGTAACAGCAGATTTGTTGAAGAATGGTGGGCCGATTGTTCTAGAGAACCTGGCCACCCTGTATACGCAATGCCTCATGACCTCGAGCGTACCGGAATCTTGGAAGAACGCTAACATAATCCTAATCCATAAGAAAGGGGACGCCAACGACTTGAAAAATTATAGACAGATCAGCTTACTGTCAGTTGCCAACAAACTATTTACTAAGGTGATCACAAATAGAATCAGGAACAATTTAGACTTCTGTCAAGCCAAGGACCAGGCAGGATTCTGTAAATGCTACTCAACAATAGACCATATTCACACTATCAATCAGGTGAGAGAGAAATGTGCGGAATATAAGCAACCCTTATATATAGCTTTTATTGATTACGAGAAAGCGTTTGATTTTGTCGAAACCTCAGCAGTCATGGAGGCATTACGGAATCAGGGAGTAGACGAGCCGTATGTAAAAATACTGAAAGATATCTATAGCGGCTCCACAGCCACCGTAGTCCTCCATAAACAAAGCAACGAAATCCCAAGAAAGAAAGGCGTCAGGCAGGGAGATACGATCTCTCCAATGCTATTCACAGCGTGTTTACAGGAGGTATTCAGAGACCTGGATTGGGAAGAATTGGGCATAAAAGTTAAGGGAGAATACGTTAGTAACTTCCGATTCGCTGATGATATCGCCTTGCTTAGAACTCAGGGGACCAATTGCAATGCATGCTCACCGACCTGGAGAGGCAAAGCAGAAGAGTGGGTCTAAAAATTAATCTGCAGAAAACTAAAGTAATGTTGAACAGTCACGAAAGAGAACAGCAATTTGCAATAGGTAGCGAGGCACTGGAAGTGCTAAGGGAATACATCTATTTAGGGCAGGTAGTGACGGCGGATCCGGATCATGAGACGGGAATAATCAGAAGAATAAGAATGTGCTGGGGAGTGTTTGGCAGGCATTCTCTGATCATGAACAGCAGGTTACCCTTATCCCTCAAGAGAAAAGTCTATAATAGCTGTGTCTTACCAGTACTCACCTACGGGGCAGAAACCTGGAGGCTTACGAAAAAGGGTTCTACTTAAATTGAGGAGGATGCAAAGAGCTATGGAAATTATAATGATGGGTGTATGGTTATAAGGGATAAGAAAAGAGCAGATTGGGTGAGGGAACAAACGCGAGGTAATGACATCTTAGTTGAAATCAAGAAAAAGAAATGGGCATGGGCAGGACATGTAATGAGGAGGGAAGATAACCGATGGTCATTAAGGGTTTCAGACTGGATTCCAAGGGAAGGGAAGCGTAGCACGGGGCGGCAGAAAGTTAGGTGGGTGGATGAGATTAAGAAGTTTGCAGGGACGACATGGCCACAATTAGTACATGACCGGGGTTGTTAGAGAAGTATGGGAGGGGTCTTTGCCCTGCAGTGGGCGTAACCACGCTAATGATGAATGATGAATCATGATTCTCAAGACATGTTCCACTGTTTTATGGAAGCACTACCACGGATTTCCTCTTTCTGGCGTCTTCATACTGGCGTGCTTCTTCATAGTTTTTAACCACCTATTATTTATCTCCATCTCAGCCTCATCTTTTTCCCTCAGAAGTTCAAAGCACTTTGCAATCGTCTCTACGTTGTTCGTGATTCTTAGTTTTGAAGGTAGCTTCGTGACGTCGAGTCAAACCTACTACCGAGACGGTGTCCGGAAACTTGTAATGACCTTCCAGGAAGAGCATCATTTGCGAGGTCAAGTAGGGCTGATGCTCAATGAAGAAATTTAACTTGTGTTTATTTTAAATATTTTCCTGGCAAGTGCAGTGTGAGACGAAAGAGAAACAGAGGAGCTCTCGAAGGAATGAAATGAAATGCTAACACTCATTCTTCAGAATACAGCATGTGGCTCTTTTTAGCGATTGGTGTACTAAGCTGCTTGAGTAAGAGTAACGCGCGATAACACCACCGACAAATCGACCCACGTGCTTGTTCACTAGAGGCTCCAACCTTTACAACCTCACGAAGGGAAAGGTTTTTTCCTTTCGTGTTACCGTTTCATGTTTTGCCGCATCTATCGCAAGTGACGTCAGTTTTATGTTTCCTGCGAGGAGAGGTACAGTGGATGGCTTTAGGCCAAAGTTGTCGTCTTCGACTGGATTACTCTTCATTTGAGCACAGCGTCACTAAATCCGGTGGGAACATGGGATGAGGGCTTCCAAGCTACAGGTTTTGGACGAATTAACGAACTTCTTTTCACAACTTCCAGACATGTCTGGAACGCACACTTTTTGACGCTACAACGACTTCACACACACTTCACATGAACACGAGCGCAGGTGTTTAGATAATCCCCTGAGGGTGATGCGTCGGTGGTCAAGCCAACAATAACCACCGTTTTGCACAATGGTCCCGGTATTTTGGTTGCGACAGCCAAGATTTTTTTAATGAACCATAGGCAGCAGGTATCCAAATCACCAGATCGAACAATCTCTTGGTTCAGTTTTTCCCTGTCTATTGCGAGTTCAAGAATATGAATTCTAGATAATCTCCATATTAATACACACACCTGCAATGCAAGGGAAAGTCTGAATGGGCCACAGGTCCCTCATTGCACACACGCCTATCATAACGAATACCGACCGGGAGGTGGCCAAACGGGAGGGTTGCAAATAATGCTGTTTCTTTATTGTTCTCTAGACTAATCATAGCAAGCAATACAGAAAAATGGTCATAGCAGAAGAGTTACAAACTCGGAAATTATAGAATATGCTAAATACTCTAAAGAGTGTGTTTGGTAGAGTCGATTGTCCACATTGGGATGTGCCAGGGGTGAATTTTTGGAATAGGACACCAGCCGTTGGGCCGGGCAGTTCTTGTCCCCTGGCTGACATTCCATAAGAAGCGCCTATCATATAGATGGCCTCCATAACCAGAAGAGCGTACCATGAGCGTTGGCCAAACTTTAAAGCGGTTCTCTCTAAACAAAGACGTATCCGACTGCCACCTCCGATTGCTGTCGCCTATAAAACATCAGTCAGATTGTCTTTGAATGTACCAATGCTGTTAGGTGTATTTTCACGAAATCACGCACAAACAAATGTACTAAGATGTTTTGACGCTAATATAGATACATACTCACCCGCAGAATTCTTAACCGGGTTATGAAGAACTTAATACATAACCGTGTAACGAAACAGTGATGAATGCTGTACCTGGCAAGCACATGACCTCCCCGTCATCAACATGTTCAAGCAAAACAACATTTAATTCGACGCTGCGCAAGAGGTAGTCATATTTTTCTTCAACGAGACCTAACTTGAAGGATTAGATTAGTCAATATTATAAAGCATTGACGTTGCTTAGGACGCACTATGTATTCACTGATAGCTGCATTGTACACTATACTTTATTCCTACAACATACGTACAGCTTTTTTGATGCCGTCCTCTCTGCCATTTCACGAACTTCACAGGATGCACAAATGTCACTTAATGACCATTGTTTAAAAAAAAGAAAGATATTGTGAAGATTCGTCGAAATACAAATACTTTCAGTACGCAACGCAACAAGGCCACGTGGTTCTATTAACATACGCATTTACGACAGAAGGTCATAAAATCTCTGCGGCGGGCCAGAAGTTTCAAATTTCATCTAGAATTTCTATGCAATATTTCATTCAATATTGTGAAGTACAGTTTCTGAAATAGCCCTTAACATTGCTATGACAAACCACGTGATTTAGTGTAACTTATGCTTTTCAAAATATTTATTTTCTCACAATAATTTCGGGAAAGAAGGAGCGCATGAAACAAGGAAATCTACAAATGCAGAGACGTAAATTCTATAATAAAGCACGTATGATGTTTACAGGAATATTATTTCCGCATCGCTTCATCAAAACAATCAATGTGCCGGCAAAGCTCCATCCATTCTCTACTGCATACGTTGATGGCTTTCAATGCCCAGAATGATACAGCACATATAATATAAGGGACTAAATGCTCACAGAATGACACCTCTTGAAATGGCGAGAAACACATCGAGATTTACTTTAGACAGTTTATCATTTTTACTTGAACAGAGGCACACCTTCGAACCCATGTAGTGCATTGTAAAAAATGTCCATCATTTTATGTAAGAATTGCGTGTAAAATGCGCAGAATGTGTCATTTAAAAAAAAAATCAAGCTAAAGCTTTAGGTGAAACACAAATATTCTCCGACTTTTAAATTTTACGGACATTTCACTTGTAATAATAGTGGCTGCGCAGTTCTGCATGAAACAGACAGAATTGCGTATTTTTAATATGTGAACATCCGTGTTTTTTCGCGAGCGAACTCTGCAAGCTGTCTGAACGAGCGCCCGCAGGGGCGTCTGCGTAAGCAGGCGTTTGGTGTGTTGCGACACCACGTACCCGAGCACACGAGGGTTGGACCCCCCCGTGTGTATCCGTGCGCGGCTTAGCCGTGTCTGGGGAAAGGGGGATCCTGGAGGTTGAGCCGATGCCGGGTTTTTGGACCTTTAAGGCCCCCCGGCGGAGGCAACACACCTCTTTGGCCTCTGCTTCACATAGACGGCACCCCCAGACTGACCCACCCGGGGGAAATCGGCAGTCGCCTTTTCCTGTCCTCCTCTCGAATCTTCGTCTTTCTCTCCCACTTTTGCATCTTTCCAGTCTTCTCATCACTTCTCCTCACTTCCTAGTTTCCCAGTGGCCAGGGTTAACCTGGTGTAGCTAGCTAGGCTTGGTTTTGCTGTATTTGGTTATAGCAGCGATGTACGGCTGGCGTTGGCAGGGTTTCTCTAGCAGGAACTCCTGTCACGTCCCCCTGTTGGGCTCCATGGTGGGTGGTCGGCATCGCGGCCGAAAACCCAACTGTACTTATGGAAAACGCTTTTCCTAAACTCCCTGATCGCCCTCACAAACGAGGGCGCACCGAAGAGGTCTTTCAGTTTTGGGACGCCAAGTCCACAACTTTCCTCGTTTTCATGTGATCCACGCAGAAAAACCAGCTAAACAAGTGCGAACAATCTCCCCGTTCCTTGTATCTAAGTCTCTTACCGAAGTTTTTGGTCCAGGATATAAGGTGTCGAGGATGGCTAGCGGTGACCTCCTCTTGGAGTTCCGCGATCAGAAGCAATTTGAGAAACTGCCTCAGCTAGTATCATTTGGGGAGACCCAAGTAGTAGTAACCCCGCACCGCACGATGAATACCTCCCGCTGCGTTGTCTCGGACGATGATATGCTGGAGCTCACTGAGGCTGACCTCTGGGAGGGCTTCAGCGAACAGAATGTTATAAATGTCAAAAGAATTAAAATGAGGCGAGATGGTAAAGAAATTGCGACAAAACACCTAATACTCACCTTCAATTCAAGTGTCCTGCCCGAGTCAATCGAGGCCGGGTACCTGAAGCTCCGTGTAAGACCGTACGTGCCAAATCCCCTCCGATGTTTCAAGTGCCAGCGTTTTGGCCACAGTTCGCAGAGCTGCCGAGGCCGCCAAACTTGTGCGAAATGCAGCGCGCATGAACACTCCTCTGAAGCTTGTGAGAATTCTCTCCGCTGCGTAAATTGTGATGGGGAGCACGCCGCGTACTCGCGGTCGTGTCTATCCTGGAAGAAAGAAAAAGAAATCGTAACTATCAAAGTAAAAGAGAATATATCAATCAACGAGGCACGCAGGCGGGTCTCATACCTGCCCAAGAAAAGCTTTGCCGATGTGACGCGTCAGGGGGCAGCGCCACAACGGTCTCCGGCGGCTGTCCGTCCCACACCCAGTGAGGCGGCAGTGACGCCATCGGCCCCTGCGGCGGCTGCAGCTAACGCTGCTACCCCAACACAGCAGACGGGGCCATCGACCCCGAAGGTGGGCGCAGCCGAGGCTGCCCCAACCTCCCCGGCCCCTTCCAGCGCTGGCAACAGCCGGCGCAGCCAAATCCCTCAGAGAGCCCCATCGACCTCCGGGCTGGTGGGCGCAGGGGTCTTGCCCTCCAAGGCGGGACTCTCTCTTGTAACTTCTTGCTCGCAAGAGCACGTGTCCGGCGCCTCACAAGAGGAAATGGACACTACACCTGTCCTCAAGGCGCACCAAATGCCTATGGAGCGGTGAGGCTCCCTCGAACGCTCCAGAAAGGGCAGAACCCCCGTTACAGGGCCTCGAAAGAGCTCTGTAACCTAAGGCATCACCTCCGTTTCCATACACACAGCACTTATTTACCTCCAATATGACTGCACAAATAATTCAATTGAATGTCAGAGGTCTTCTTAGGAACCTTGATCACGTGCAAGAGCTTATCCAAAAACACAATCCAAAAGTGTTGTGTCTACAGGAAACACACTTAAAACCACAACACACAAACTTTCTCCGACCGTATGTCAAGTTCAGCAAAGATCGCGATGATGCTGTCGTATCATCAGGCGGTGTTCCCATTTTTATTCATAAAAGTATCTCCTGTCAGCGTTTACAGCTACAAACGCCCCTTGAAGCAGTGGCGGGTCGAGCTGTTCTTCTAAATAAACTCTTCACCATTTGCTCCCTTTACGTACCCCCACACTACAAATTAACGAAACACGAATTCAAATCCTTTATAGAGAATTGTCAGAACCTTATATTGTTCTTGGCGATTTCAATGCTTAGAGCTCCCTGTGGGGCGACTCTCGTATAGATGCGCGAGGTCGTCTTGTTGAACAGTTCCTTTTTTCTTCTGGTGCGTGGCTTCTGAATAAGAAGAAACCTACATATTACTGTCTTGCAAACAATACCTTCTCTTCAATTTATCTGAGCATAGTTTCCCCGTCCATACTGCCTGAACTCGAATGGGAAGTTACGAACAATCCTTACGGAAGCGACCATTTCCCCATAATATTAAGAACACTTAAAGAAGACGAATATCCACCACAGGCTCCTAGGTGTAAGATTGAGACAGCAGACTGGGAGAAATTCCGAAACCTAACTAGTATATCATGGGATGACATGTCCTCGTTAGGAATTGATGCTGCTGTAGAATATTTTACAGCCTTCATAATAGATGCCAGAGCAGGATTGGCCACCCTGGTGCAGTACTTGGCCACAACCTCCTATATGAACACAACAATAAAACCCCGGCCCTCAGTCCCCAGCAGCTGCGAAGCAACTGACCACGGCGGCGGTCAGACCTGCGACGCTGCAGAAGGTGCTAAGAATCCCTGGCTCCGGACAGGCCGCCATTGGAATACGAACCTGGCAACGTTTAACGCTAGAACGTTATCTAGTGAGGCGAGTCTAGCAGTGCTATTGGAGGAATTAGACGGCAGTATATGGGATATAATAGGGCTCAGTGAAGTTAGGAGGCCAAAAGAAGCATATACAGTGCTAAAAAGCGGGCACGTCCTGTGCTACCGGGGCTTAGCAGAGAGACGAGAACTAGGAGTCGGATTCCTGATTAATAAGAACATAGCTGGTAACATACAGGAATTCTATAGCATTAACGAGAGGGTGGCATGTCTTGTTGTGAAACTTAATAAGAGGTACAAAATGAAGGTTGTACAGGTCTACGCCCCTACATCTAGTCATGATGACCAGGAAGTCGAAAGCTTCTATGAAGACGTGGAATCGGCGATGGGTAAAGTCAAAACAAAATACAGTATACTGATGGGCGATTTCAATGCCAGGGTAGGCAAGAAGCAGGCCGGAGACAAGTCAGTGGGGGAATATGGCATAGGCTCTAGGAATAGCAGAGGAGAGTTATTAGTAGAGTTTGCAGAACAAAATAATATGCGGATAATGAATACCTTTTTCCGCAAGCGGGTTAGCCGAAAGTGGACGTGGAGGAGCCCGAATGGTGAGACTAGAAATGAAATGGACTTTATACTCTGCGCGAACCCTGGCATCATATAAGATGTAGACGTGCTCGGCAAGGTGCGCTGCAGTGACCATAGGATGGTAAGAACTCGAATTAGCCTTGACTTGAGGAGGGAACGGAAGAAAGTGGTACATAAGAAACCAATCAATGAGTTAGCGGTAAGAGGGAAACTAGAGGAATTCCAGATCAAGCTACAGAACAGGTATTCAGCTTTAACCCAGGAAGAGGACCATAGCGTTGAAGCAACGAACGACAATCTTATGGGCATCATAGTAGAAGTAATAAGTAATCATAGAAGTCGGTGGTAATGCCGTTAAACAGGAAACCAGTAAGCTATCGCAGGAGACGAAAGATCTGATCAAGAAACGCCAATGTATGAAAGCCTCTAACCCTACAGCTAGAATAGAACTGGCAGAACTTTCTAAGTTAATCAACAAGCGTAAGACAGCGGACATAAGGAACTATAATATGGATAGAATCGAACAGGCTCTCAGGAACGCAGGAAGCCTAAAAGCAGTAAAGAAGAAACTAGGAATAGGCAAGAATCAGATGTGCGCGTTAAGAGACAAAGCCGGCAATATCGTTACTAATATGGATGAGATAGTTCAAGTGGCTGAAGAGTTTTATAGAGATTTATACAGTACCAGTAACACCCACGACGATAAGGTGGGAGAGAATAGTCTAGAGGAACTTGAAATCCCACCAGTAACACCGGCATAGTTAAAGAAGGCCTTGGGAGCTATGCAAAGGGGGAAGGCAGCTGGGGAGGATCAGGTAACAGCAGATTTGTTGAGGGATGGTATGAACACTGTCCTAGAAAGGTTGGCCGCCCTATATACACAATGCCTCATGACCTCGAACGTACCGGAATCTTGGAAGAACGCTAACATAATCCTAATCCATAAGAAAAGGGACGCCAAAGACTTGAAAAATTATAGACCGATCAGCTTACTGTCCGTTGCCTACAAAGTATTTACTAAGGTAATCGCAAATAGAATCAGGAATACCTTAGACTTCTGTCAACCAAAGGACCAGGCAGGATTCCGTAAAGGCTACTCAACAATAGACCATATTCACACTATCAATCAGGTGATAGAGAAATGTGCGGAATATAACCAACCCTTATATATAGCCTTCATTGACCACGAAAAAGCATTTGATTCAGTCGAAACCTCAGCAGTCATGAAGGCACTACGGAATCAGAGTGTAGATGATACATATGTAAAGATACTGGAAGCTATCTATAGCGGTTCCACAGCCACCGTACTCCTCCACAAAGAAAGCAACAAAATCCCAATAAAGAAAGACGTCAGACAGGGAGATACGATATCTCCAATGCTATTCACAGCATGTTTACAGGAGGTATTCAGAGACCTGGAGTGGGAAGAATTGGGGATAAAAGTTGATGGAGAATACCTTAGCAACTTACGATTCGCTCATAATATTGCCTTGCTTAGTAACTCAGGAGACCAATTGCAATGCATGCTCACTGACCTGGAGAGGCAAAGCAGAAGGGTGGGTCTGAAAATTAATCTACAGAAAACTAAAGTAATGTTTAACAGTCTCGGAATAGAACAGCAGTTTACAATAGGTAGCGAGGCACTGGAAGTGGTAAGGGAATACATCTACTTAGGGCAGGTAGTGACCACGGATTCGGATCATGAGACTGAAATAACCAGAAGAATAAGAATGGGCTGGGGTGCGTTTGGGAGTCTTTCTCAGATCATGAACAGCAGGTTGCCATTATCCCTCAAGAGAAATGTGTATAATAGCTGTCTCTTACTAGTACTCACCTACGGGGCAGAAACCTGGAGGCTTACGAAAAGGGTTCTGCTGAAATTGAGGACGACGCAACGAGCCATGGAAAGAAGAATGATAGGTGTAACGTTAAGGGATAAGAAAAGAGCAGATTGGGTGAGGGAACAAACACGGGTAAATGACATCTTAGTTGAAATCAAGAAAAAGAAATGGGCATGGGCCGGACATGTAATGAGGAGGGAAGATAGCCGATGGTCATTAAGGGTTACGGAGTGGATTCCAAGGGAAGGGAAGCGTAGTAGGGGGCGGCAGAAAGTTAGGTGGGCGGATGACATTAAGACGTTTGCAGGGACAACATGGCCACAATTAGTACATGACCGGGGTAGTTGGAGAAGTATGGGAGAGGCCTTTGCCCTGCAGTGGGCGTAACTAGGCTGATGATGATGATGATGATGATGATAATAGATGCCGCAACTAAATGTATATCACAAGTAAATGGATTGGCATGCAAACGGCGTGTCCCGTGGTGGAACGACGATTGTAGGATCGCTCGTAAGAAACAAAACAAAGCGTGGGGGTTGCTACGCGCCTCCCCCACGGCGGAGAATCTTATCAATATTAAAAAAGTAAAATCCCAAGGCAGGCGAACCCGCCAACAGGCCAGAAGAGAGAGTTGGCTGAAGTTTTTATCTGGTATCAACTCCTATACAGACGAGGCCAAAGTCTGGAACAGGGTTAATAGGATAAAAGGGCGACAAACATATTCAGTTCCTTTGGTGAACACACAAGGTGAAACACTAAAAGATCAGGCAGACTCACTTGGACAACACTTTGAGAGCGTGTCGAGTTCAAACCATTATTCGCAATGCTTTTTGAAATACAAATAGAAGAATGTAAGCCAATAGTACGAAAATCCAGACAGAATGAACCTTATAACCGGCCGTTCAGTATTGCTGAGTTGAGAGCTGCCTTGACCACATGCAAAAGCTCTGCACCGGGACCTGATAGTCATGTACAAAATGATCAGAAACTTACACACTGACACCAAACTTACGCTACTCACGCTTTTCAATGCTATTTGGGCTACGGGATACCTCCCATCCTCATGCAAAGAAGCGATTGTGGTCCCTGTTCTTAAGCAGGGTAAAGACCCTTCCTTGGCGGCAAGTTACCGTCCGATAGCTCTTACAAATTGTCTTTGTAAGCTTTTTGAAGAAATGGTTAACCGCAGACTTGTACATTTCCTTGAACTCAACAATATCCTCGATCCCTTTCAGTGTGGCTTCAGAGAAGGGCGGTCCACAACCGATCACCTTGCGCGCACTGAGGGAAACATTCGCGACGCCTTTCTACATAAACAATATTTCCTATCCGTATTCCTCGATATGGAGAAGGCGTACGACACTACGTGGCGCTATGGAATCTTGAACGAGAAAACCAGTCAAAAACACAAAGGACAAGATGAGATGTTCACACCACAACGACTGGACTATCAACTGAGGTTTATTAGAACCGGTGTAGTCCCAGCAAGGCCAGCAGAGCATGCGCAACCGCATCATCGCTAATCACATAGCATGAAAAGACAAGAAACGTTTCTATCGGGAACGACTAAGAAATTCAAATTCTTTTTCATGTAAGCGCACCGAGGTTGTACTAACGCAGTCATCACCTAATAAACTGATGTAGTACGCTTCCAAGATTTCTCGCTCTTCTTTGCCCTTGCCCCTACCAAGAATCGTCACATTGCTAAACAAAGGATAACAACCACACTCATTGCAATGGCGAGGCAAGTTTGCACCGTTATCTGACCCCAGGGAGGAGTGGTGCTCACGCAGGCGGTCATTAATACATCGACCGGTTTGGCCTATGTAAAATCTTTCGCACGTGAGAGGAAACTTATAAACAACCCCTGCAGCACATGCCGTGAAACGGTTTTCATGCTGCGTAGTGCAAACATGGTTCCTTGCCCTGCCTCGAGAAATGCGCGAACACAGACCCGAAAGCTTACAGGGGGCAGAAAACACAACACTTACTCCCTGCTTGGCGGCAACTTTCTTAATACTGTGGCTCACTTTATGCACATACGGCATAACTTCAAGTTTCCTACGTTCAGTAGCCCCACCATCTACCAGCTTAGTACGTTCCTTCTTTAGCCTCTGAAGCAGCGATTCAGCCACCGCTTTCAATAAAGGCGGAGGGAACCCTGCGGCTTCTAAACGTTGGGATTGTGCGTCAAAGCTACTTTTAATGGCGTGGTGACAGCTTCTTTCAAGTGCATTACGGAAACAATTGATTGCAATCCCTCTTTTTACAATCTTTGAATGTGCAGATCCAAATGGTAAAAGTGCTTTCTTGCCCCTAGGTGAAAACATCCAGCACAAATGCCCGTCGTCAAAGAATGTTAGTTGCAGTTCTAGGAACCTGATGGAATGATTGCTAGGAAGTTCATGAGTGAAATTAAGAGTGCGTGAAGAAGCTTTAAAAGCAGTCAATACATCATCTACTGCTGCGGGCAGAGTGTCATTTGGTAAAAGCTCTAAAAGTACTAAAAAATCGTCCACATACCTAAAAACTTTGCATACACGCTTGTTTAGAAGGAAGCCTTGAAGTTTCCTGTCAAAGTTTGCTAAAAATATCTCGGAAAGCACTGGGGCAACACTAGAGCCAATACATATTCCTTTTTTCTGAAGGAACAAGGAAACTTTGAATTCAACAACAGTGGATGACAGATAAAAGGATAGGAGCTCTAGAAAGGCATCCACCGACATACCACATGCATTCTGGAAGTTTACAGCACTGCATTGATCAATAAGTTCACGCACAGCTACAAAGAGTTCATCATGGGGAATGACATGATGACAATGACATGACATACATGTCGGGAATCGGCATCCGTGGCAATATGCTCGTCCTAATAGAAAGCTATTTGTCCAACCGTACCTTCCGCGTGAAAGTCAGCAATGTATTGTCGCGACCTTTTATACAGGAAACTGGTGTACCTCAAGGAGGTGTACTTAGCTGCACGCTCTTCATCGTGAAAATGAACACCCTTCGTGCTTCATTACCGCCAGCCATTTTTTATTCTGTTTACGTAGACGACAAACAGATAGGTTTCAAATCCTGCAACCTTACAGTATGTGAGAGGCAAGTTCAACAGGGCTTGAACAAAGTGTCCAAATGGGCAGAAGAAAACGGATTTCAAGTTAACCCCAACAAAAATTCTTGTGTGCTTTTCACAAGAAAGAGAGGGCTCATTGCAGAACCCAGTATCGAAATGTATGGTCAGTGAATTCCTGTGAACAAAGAACACAAGTTCTTAGGCATCATACTTGATTCGAAATTAACTTTTATTCCACACATAAAGTACCTGAAGGTCAAATGCTTAAAAACAATGAACTTACTTAAAGTGTTATCCCACACAACATGGGGCAGCGACAGGAAATTTTTAATGAATCTTTACAAGAGCCTCATCCGATCACGGTTGGACTACGGTGCCCTGATCTATCATTCTGCAACCCGGAGCGCGCTAAAGACGCTAGATCCGGTCCACCATCTAGGAATCCGACTGGCCACTGGAGCTTTCAGAACAAGTCCTATTGAAAGCTTATATGCAGAATCAAATGAGTGGTCACTTCATCTGCAGAGAACATACATCAGCCAAACATATTGTTACGTGTGGAAAGACACAGACGAGAGATGCTATTTACACGCTATTTACACTGGAGCCAGGCAGCCAGGCTGACACTCGCTCGTGCCGAGGGCACCGACCAACTTCTTCGTCGTTCTCGCGGCTGCTCGTCTCTCGCGGAATCATATCGTAATATTACCCCCCGGCGGCAAAAGCACCGTCACGGTGCTGTTAAAAATCCAAGGGGCATGGAGAGTTGTAGGGCTTGAGTCGGGCAACGTGGACAATGTCACTGGTTGTCACAGCGAAGGGTGTCGTGGGCGTGGCTAGAACGATTTCATAGGTGACATCGGTCACTTTGCGTGTCACGCGATATGGGCCTGTGTAACAGAAAAGCAGTTTTTCACAAAGGCCGACTTTACGCGATGGTGACCAAAGCAACACGAGGGCTCCGGGCACAAAATGGACATCACGGTGACGGAGGTCGTAGCGTTGTTTCTGCTTGTCTTGAGACACTTGTAGACGAGCGCGCGCAAGTTGGCGAGCATGGTCAGCATGGGCGATTGCATCACGGGCATAATCGCTAGTTGAAGCTGTGGCGGACAGAAGCACAGTGTCCAGTGGTAGCATCGGTTCGCGGCCATACAAGAGGTAAAACGGGGAAAAGCCAGCAGTTTCGAGACGGGAAGAGTTATATGCAAAGGTAATGTAAGGTAGAGCCAGGTCCCAGTCACGGTGGTCGTCTGAAACGTATTTGGATAGCATGTCAGTAAGGGTGCGGTTCAAACGCTCAGTGAGGCCGTTCGTTTGGGGGTGGTAGGAGGTGGTAAATTTATGCTGTATTGAGCAGGCACGCATGATGTCGTCAATGACTGTGGCCAAAAAGGTGCGGCCGCGGTCTTTAAGCAATTGACGCGGAGCACCATGCATCAATATAATATCATGTAGCAGGAAGTCCGCAACATCAGTTGCACAACTGGTCGGAAGAGCACAGGTTACGGCGTAGCGGGTCGCGTAGTCCACCGCGACTGCAACCCACTTGTTTCCTGATGTAGATTCCGGAAATGGGCCTAGAAGGTACAAGCCGACACGATGGAAGGGCTCGGCAGGGATGTCGAGCGGCTGCAGGTAACCAGCGGGGAGCTGGGAAGGCTTCTTGCGTCGTTGGCAAAGTTCACAAGCGGCGACGTAACGTCGTACGGAACGGGCAAGGCCCGGCCAGAAAAAACGGCGACGTACACGGTCATAGGTTCGAGATACGCCGAGGTGTCCTGCCGTTGGTGCGTCGTGAAGCTCTTCTAGAACGGTGGAGTGGAGGTGTTTAGGTACTACAAGCAGGAACTCAGAGCCGTCTGGATGAAGGTTACGACGGTACAGAGTACCGTCGCGGAGGACGAAGAGGCGTGGAGTAGCATCGGCCGGAGAGTGTTCAAAACGGTCGATGAGTGCTCTGATGTAGGCGTCACGGCGTTGCTCGTCGGCGAAATGAAGCAGCTGGGATACCGAGAATACGCAAGAAGCACTGGCAATATTGGAGGAGTCAGAGTCGTCAACAGGGTAACGCGACAAACTGTCAGCGTCTTGGTGCAGGCGGCCAGACTTGTACACCACGGAATATGAAAATTCCTGTAGCCTCAAAGCCCATCGACCAAGCCGGCCTGCAGGATCCTTTAACGATGAGAGCCAGCAAAGAGCATGATGGTCAGTGACTACGGAAAAAGGGCGACCGTAAAGGTAAGGACGAAACTTTGCAACCGCCCAGACAACAGCAAGGCATTCGCGTTCCGTAATGGAATAGGTGCGCTCTGATGGTGCTAGGAGGCGGCTCGCATAAGCAATAACGCGATCCTTGCCACGCTGACGCTGGGCTAAGACGGCACCTACGCCATGACCGCTGGCATCTGTACGTAATTCTGTAGGGGCATCAGGGTCGAAGTGGGCGAGAATGGGTGGTGAGGTTAGAAGAGTGACGAGACGAGAGAAGGCGGCGGCTTCTGCAGTACCCCACGAGAATTGTGCGCCTTTCTTCAAAAGATTAGTTAGGGGCCTAGCAATTGTCGCAAAATCTGGAACAAAACGACGAAAGTACGAGCACAGCCCTACAAAACTTCGAACGTCTGCGGCTGTCTTCGGAACCGGAAACTCTCGGACAGCGCGAGTTTTGTCGGGGTCAGGCTATACTCCGGAAGCGTCAACTAGATGGCCCAGAAGAGTAATTTGTCGGTGGCCAAAACGACATTTCGATGAGTTAAGTTGCAGCTTCACCTTTCGAAATACATCAAGTATAGTTGTGAGACGCTCAAGGTGAGTGTCGAACGTTGGCGAGAAGACGATGACGTCGTCGAGGTAGCAGAGGCATGTGGACCATTTGAAACCTTGGAGCAAGGAGTCCATCATACGCTCAAAGGTGGCAGGGGCGTTGCATAATCCAAACGGCATTACTTTAAATTGGTATAGGCCATCAGGTGTGATGAACGCGGTTTTTTCTTTGTCCATATCGTCAACAGCAATCTGCCAATATCCCGAACGAAGATCAATAGACGAGAAATATCTGGAACCGTGCAGGCAATCAAGGGCGTCGTCTATACGTGGGAGCGGGTAGACGTCCTTTTTTGTAATGCGGTTCAGGTGACGGTAATCAACACAGAAGCGCCACGTGCCGTCCTTCTTCTTAACCAACACCACAGATGACGCCCAGGGACTCGATGAAGGCTCAATGATGTTTTTATCGAGCATTTTGTTCACTTCATCTTGAATTACTCGGCGTTCCGACACAGAAACTCGATAGGTAGTACGTCGGTGAATAGGCACAGCATCGCCAGTAAGAATGCGATGCTTGACCGCGAGCGTCTGGCCTAAAGGGCGATCGTCAAAGTCGAAAATATCGCGGTAGGACGATAATACTTCGCAAAGGTCTTCAGCCTGCGTAGAGGACAGGTCCGTCGCAACCATTTTCTTTATGTTGGGATCGACGCCCGAGGCTGGCGCGATGGGCATGCTAAGGTCGCGAGAACCATCGGTCGATAACGCTGCCACGTATTGGTCGCCGAGACAATCAATGGTGGCAAGGCAAATACCTTGCGGTAGAATTTGCTTGGCCAATCCAAAGTTACTGACAGGCATGCGAGTGTGGTTCGCAGTAATAGTAACTATACTGTGAGGCACGGTGACGTCATACTGCATTGGGATGTCGGGCAGAGGAGTGACGAGGTACTCGCCATCAGGAACTGGTGGGAAAGACAACAGTTCAATGTAGGCTATGGACTTTGGCGGCAGGCGAAGAAAGCCGGTGGAGCGTAAGCGGCAGTGGGGTGCGTCAGAAGGTTCTGCGAGCATCGGCAACTCGAGGCGAAGGGTACTGGAAGAGCAGTCAATTAGGGCAGAATGGGCGGAGCGAAAATCGAGGCCGAGAATAAGGTCGTGGGGGCAATGGGCAATTACAGTGAAGAGTACAGGAGTGTGGCGGCCGGCGATGCTGACACGTGCCGTACACATGCCGATGATAGGCACGGTACCGCCATCCGCAACGCGGACGACGCGTGCCGACGCTGGGGTGAGGAGCTTGTTCAGTCGTCGTCGGAAGGCAGCACTCATAATAGAAAGATGTGCTCCTGTATCGATGAGTGCCGTGACAGGATAGCCGTCAAGGTCAACGTCAAGAAGGTTGCAGTTAGTAGGTAACGTGAGCAGAGGATTTGAGGGCAGGGTCGACAACGCAGCTTCACCTCCAGAAGCTGCAGTGCCTAGTTTTCCGGCTGGGTGCGGGAGGCGACAGGCGGCGAAGAAAAGCGGCGGGGTTGGGGCGAACGATACTGGTGGCGTCGAGGTGAGGGCGAGCGGCTGTAGCGAAGGTTCGGAGCAGGGACATCAGCAGTAGTAGGTTCATGGCGGGTGGCATAGGGTACAGAAGGTCCAAAGGTGCGGGAATAAGTGGGGGCGTAAGTCCGAGGAGGTGGTGGCCATCGGTTGCGGCAGTGACGGGCGACGTGGCCGATGCGACAGCAGTGGAAGCAGATCGGGCTGTCATCAGGTGTACGCCATTCGGACGGGTTGCGGCGAGATGTGGCAGAAAAGGACTGCCGGGGACGAGGAGGGCCGCTAGATAACTGGGGAACGCTGGGTCGAGACGTGGAATACACGGTGTTCAGACCCATGTTTTCGAATTCCTGTCTGACGACAGCCTGAATCATCGCAATGGTGGTTGCTGGCGGATCAGGATGCGGCGTGGAGAAGGCTGGCAAAGAGGCGGCCTCGAGTTCGCGGCGAACAATGCGGGTGACGTCGTCACAGGTGGTGGTCTGACGTGGTCGACCCTCACATGTCGACGTAGCAGCAGTGTTGGGTAGGCGCGCAATGTGGTTTGAGATACGGCGGTCTTTAGCCTGTTCAAGGCGACGGCATTCTTTTATAATGGCATCGATAGTCGACACGTTGCCGAAAACAAGCAAATTGAAAGCGTCGTCGGCGATGCCTTTTAGCACATGTGCCACTTTATCTCCTTCGGACATATGATCGTCAGCTTTACGGCATAGAGCCAAGACGTCGAGGATGTAGGAAACGTATGGCTCTGTAGGTGACTGAACACGAGATGCAAGAGCCTTTCTCGCGGCAGCCTTGCGCGCAATGGGGTCGCCGAACAGTTCCCGCAGTTTTTCTTTGAAACTGTCCCAACAGGTTATTTCGTCATCATGTGTTTGGTGCCACACGCGTGGGGTGCCGCCGAGATAAAAGATGACATTGGCGAGCATGATCGTTGGGTCCCACCTGTTATTAGCGCTGGCATGTTCATAGAGCTTGATCCAGTCGTCGACATCCTGTCCCTCCAGGCCAGAGAACACACCTGGGTCACGATGTGGGGCAACCGTGACGACTGGAGCAGTCGGACAAGCCGAAGCCGTTGCGGAGGCGGGTTCGTCACCGGGAGGCATGGTGACAAGCTCGGTGTGCCGACCACTTCGGAGTTCCGTGGTGAGGACGGGGATCGCTGACCTCCACCAGAAATGTTACGTGTGGAAAGACACAGACGAGAGATGCTATTTACACGCTATTTACACTGGAGCCAGGCAGCCAGGCTGACACTCGCTCGTGCCGAGGGCACCGACCAACTTCTTCGTCGTTCTCGCGGCTGCTCGTCTCTCGCGGAATAATATCGTAATAATATTTTTTGAAAGTGCACTCTAATCCTCAACATCCGTGTTTTAATACCATTAACGATACGACATATGCCACACTCTTTCATAATCGTCCCTCCGTAAGACAGCCTTTCTCGCTGCGTGTGAGGGAGCTTAGTGATGAAATGCATGTCCCAATCCTCGAGCTTCGCCCAATGCATCCAGCCAAGCTGCTACCTCCTTGGGAGTGGCAGCTGATACAATGCGATATATCCTTCATGCAAGTTACAAAGCACGCTCCAGAGATTCGAATCCAAATGCATTTCCGGGTACTCCAGCACAAATACGCCTGCACGGAGTTCTACACAGACGCATCGAAGTCACGCGACGGGGTGTCCTATGCAGCCGTCGGTCCATCCTTCTCGGAAACCGATGTACTGTATCCGGAAACTAGTATCTTTACGGCTGAGGCTTACGCACTGCTGTCGGTCGTAAAGCATGTAAGTAAATCGAAACTCCAGAAATCAGTTATATGTATGGATTCCCTTAGTGTTGTGAAGGCCTTGATGTCTTTCTGTAGCCACAAAAATCCGGTAATTAATGAACTCTGCTCCGTACTGTGTAAAGCCAACCTAACCAACATGTGATTATATGCTGGGTGCCTGGACATAGGGGCATTGAGGGAAACGTACTAGCGGACCAGATGGCCACATCCATTTCATTGCATGCAATTAGTCCTACTGCTTCGGTCCCTGTCGCAGACCTGAAGCCTTTCTTAAGAAGAAAACTGCGAAACCACTGGCAACGTATGTGGGACGCAGAAATAAATAATAAACTGCACGCGATAAAGCCACAGTTAAGTTCTTGGCCCTCCGTAACAAAATCACGGCGAACAGATGTCCTATTCTGTCACCTCAGAATACGACACACGTTTGGAACGCTTAACTTTCTTCTCACTGAAAATGATGCTCCAACCTGCGGTAGATGCGGGGAGAGGCTGACCGTCCTCCACGTCCTCCTGGAGTGTCGAGCAGCCGAATCTGAGAGAAGGAAACATTTTTCTCTAGCATACCGGCAGCACATCCCTCTACATCCCGTAATGCTACTCGGTCCAGAACATTTATTTGGCACCAACACAGTCCTAAGTTTTCTGAAAGATGTTGTCTTTGCATGTTGTTAGCCCCACATGTTCGTAGCGGGTCCTCTCTTCAGAGGATGCCGCTGTGATAGCTCTTTCGTACAGCACATGCCTCTAGGCCCTTGTGTTTCAAGGGCTCTGGCGAGGCAGCAGTGCTCCAAGTAATTTTACCATCTTATATATTTTCTATTTTGCATCATTCTTCTACGATGGATTTTAATGTTCATAGTATTCGTCATTAGTCATTGCCATAATTTTTTAGCACGTAGATTTTACGCACATTACAGCGACTATTTTTAGGCCATTTTACAGCCAAGTCACATCTTCCATAATACATCGTCAACATTACCATTTGTCGTGGCGCTCTTTGGCCAAACCTGGCCCTTGCACCGTAAAACACCACACATCATCATGTCTGAATGAGCGCTTGTGCACACATAGCTTGATCTGGCAATGTGTTATTGAAAACGCAAACTGCACACATTAGAAGAAGCGTAAAATGTGTGAGCGCTAGCATTCTCCCGATATGTGTAATAACACATCCTATACGTAGATATATTTTTGCACCCTCTATATCGGTCGCAGTTGGCCGTGCATACGGGCCTCGTGACGACACATCCGCATATATTTTTGTGTTTTTGCAAATTTTTCGCAATATTTGGCGTCGACATCCTGTCGGCATTTTTTTTAAGGCCAATGCGTGAGCACGCATTTGAGTACCAGGTCAGAATGCAAAATAACGTTTTCGTCAGTTCAACTACAAAACACTCCATTTTATTGTGAATATTACGTTGAGTGTAAGACCTATATATGGGGGAGGGGGGGCTCGGTGTGTTTATAGCCTGAACAACCACAATCATTGGATTCTTTGGTCATACATAAGAATAAGATATGTAAAAGCTATACCTAATATTGTAGGTTAGAGCAAAAAAATTACCACTCTTTAATATTGATTGCCGGCAAATCACTGTTTTTACATGGAAGCATTCGATGCAGAAACATCTGCTTAAAGAACTTATTTTGGAACTTTTTCGAATTACATTGATTGCTGTAGTGCTCTTTTCCAAAGTCAGCTAGAAGCAGCTCAGAGACGCCTCTGCAAAAATGCTAGGCTATGCCTGTGTTTCCTCGGGAACGCTGATCGATGCTGCTGTGCATGCACACCTGAATTTGTAAAGATCGAAAACAAATTAACACTTTATTCGTGCGAGGAGGCTGTTGGAACTGTTTGTTGATTGCATATCTATATCTGCTTATTTATGTGTTATCATCATTGCATGCGTCCAGAGTTTATTATCATAACGGGAGTACCTTAAAGGACGAACGAAATAAGGCACAATGAAACATGTAAAAGCCAAACAAAAATTCAATGTCAGTGTCAGTACCATTAACACGACACGTGTCATTTAAAGTAAAAGGACTCAAGATAAGCAGTGGAGTTAGTGTACGCAAACACTTGGGCGTCATGACTGTGTTTGACGCAAATGTCGCCTCACTAAGGCGGCAAACCTCTAACTCGACGCGATAAAAATATCAATAGCAAAGCTGTTCCCCACGAATATTGAGTGCGTAAAAAGAATTGGTGACTCCCTCGTAACCTAGAGTAGATGTAGGAATGAAACGGCAAACGGCAAAGCAGATTGGTTGGAGATGATACCAGCCACAATCTTGAAGTGTTTGTGGGTTTTGAGTGGCCTCGGTAGATGGCGCCATGCTGCCTGGCGTCTCCTTCACCAGATTTTCTTTTAGGTGGGCAGTATGCTCTGTCTCCTTGGCCTCTTTGTCTGCCTGTCGTGCCACCTTCAACCGGTTGTTTTCTTCAAGCTGGGCAGCGTCTATATCGACCAGTGCACAGTATGGCGTTGTGCGGTGGGGTGTTGTGTGGTGGGTTGTGCCGATGCCAACATGCACAACATACATTTCAAGATTGCGGCTGGTATCATCTCCAACAAATCTGTTTTGCCGGTTGCCAATTCATGCTTACATCTAGTCTAGGTTACGAGGGTCAGCAATATTTTCCTACACAATGTGTTAGTGGAACTTAGCTAATACTATTGTTACCGCATCAAGTTAGAGGTTTGTCGCCTTACTGAGGCGACATTTCCATGAAATACAGTCATGTTGCAGAAGTGTTGACGTACGTCCACTCCACTTCTCAAATTGTGTCTTTTTACTTTCACTGACGCGAGTCGTGTGACTGGTACTGACACTGATATGAAATTTTCGTTTTGTTTTTATAGCTTTCATTGTGTCTTATGTCGTTGGTCCCTAAGGTACGCCCGTTATGATAATGCACGCTGGACACATGCAATGATGATACGAAATAAACAAAGATACACATGCAATTAACAAACATTTCCAAAGGCCTCTCGTACGAACATATGTAATTTGTTTTCGATCTTTGCAAATTCAGGCGTGCATGCGCAGCAGAATTGATCGGTGTTCCCGTGGAAACGCAGGCAGAGCCTAGCATTTTTGCAGAGACGTCTCTGAGTTGCTTCTGGCTGACTTCGAGAAAGAGCACTAAAGCAATCAATGTAATTTTAAAAATTGCAGAAAGAAAACTCCTAAAGCCGATGTTTCTTCATTAAACGCTTACATGTAAAAACTGCGGTAGGCCCGCAATTAGTATTGAACAGTTGTAATTTTCTTCTGTAACGTACAATATTGCTTCTTCCTTTTACACATCTTAGCATTACGTATGATGATCTGGTTGTTCAGGCAATTACCACACTTACCATACACAGATCTGACGCCGAACGCTATATTAGCAATAAAAGTGACTTTTTTGTAGTTGAATCGACGAAAACATTATTGTGCATTCCGAGCTGGTACTTAAATGCGTGCTCATGCATTCGCCTTAAAAACAAAACCCGCAGCTACACCCCAAAGGCGAATCATCTATTGCGATAGGAAATTAGCAGATGGCAGTACGAAGTAAGGGTAGTAGTTTTATTGGTCGTATAAACTTGTAAACATTTACTTACTAACTAAATTATCTAAGTTAGAATGTGTAAGCGTGAGTCAACGAGAACGTGTAAATAGACTCACGGAGACAGCGTTGTCCTTGTGTGTCAGCTTTTTTCTCCGTCCTTGTTCAGTCGCGCTTACACATTCTATGATGGCTTAAAACCAAGTAGCCCGTGAACATGTTTTAAGTAAATTTACACGAAACTCCATGGACACGTTCCCTTCATTCCCAGCTTATAACCGATATTCGCTGAATAGGAACTGAAAATCATCGGGTCTGATTTTTCCGGTGTCTCCCTTTGCATTGAGCAAAGTCCAGAATAAATAGACGTGGCCAGAACGCAACCAGAAGCATCTTTCGCTTTTTTTTTGTTAGACACAGTTGTGTAAGCACCTTTTCCGTTCGCTTTCCTGCATTCACACAATTTACGAAAAAATATTTTAAGGTTTGGTTTTATTGCTCCTGGGTGTTAACGACATATTTTATGTGAGGTTTTATTGCGAATAATGTATGTGACTTTGTCATGACGTCGTACTTTTCTTTGTTTCTTCTGTTGGCGTCTATCCACTTGTAAGATGGGTCAATAGGATGGATATAGAAAAAAGATGCTCTGTACTCATTCTCTGGCAAGGAAAACATTTGGCGCAAGAATAACTCTGCTGTGAGTTCTCAGAAAAAATTTCTGAGAAGAAAATGCTTTGAAACAAAGAAAGATTTGCCAAAGGCTGAGTAAGAAACGTTAATAGATCGTCTAAAAAGCCGAATGCCTCTGGCAATTTGCTTTTCTTTGCTCGCGGAGAAAAGCTTGGCTCCACTTACAAAAAACTTTGAAGTGAGAGTTATCGGGTTATCACATGAACCAAAACATTTTCTGCATGTAAGTAGGACTCTAACGTTTGAAGAATGAACTCCTGTGTAAAAATGTTGCTCGAGTGTGTTAGACAAAGAATGGTTTATTGATTTGACCGAAACTCGGCTTATCGCCTAATTCGTATTGGGAGAAGTGCGGCGTAAGTGCGTCTTTCCTCTCACATTTCTTCAGAAGAACTCAACTGTGAAGAAGCACACCACGACTCGGCGTGTCATAGTACAATCTATGACATGCCGAGTCGTGGTGTGCTCAGGTTTGTAGTGTTATGTCCAGATGTAGGCCTGGACATAACACTACAAACCTGGAAAGTTTTCGCGTAGATATCTTAGGAAGCTATCTGCAAAACATTATTTTTATTTTTTTGTGTATGACCGACAGTCAGCCACACATTTTGCGTACGCATACTTTCTTTGAAAGCTTACTACGCTAACCTGTGCTTTATGTAGCTTATATTTTCTACAGCACAGTGAAAGGCCGCAGCTGTGCCGCGGTTGGATCATGCATACTGGGAATTCGAGTCGCCTTTGTACGACGCAAATTTTAGGGCAGTGCGTTTCAGAATTTTAAGACTTTAGCCTTTAGAGGCTCTTGAGTGTCCGTGCGCAGTCCGGTAGTGGACGCAGGAAAGCGGTGATTACCGGCGAGGTGAGCAAGAGCAGGCGCCACCAGCGAGGGGAGCGAAAAGAGAGGAGTCGCCATGCCAGTAGCGCTGTGCGAGTGGGCTCGTGGGAGGGCGCGCACATCGGCGACAAACCTTGCAGCCATATGGCTGTGATTGTACCCCATGCTCGCTTCCACGGCGGGGCCCGTTCGCATAATAGTTCAGACAGCAGCAACAGAGGCAGTAACAGATAGGCTTTCGCCTATCGCAGTTTAGGTCAGCAAAGTGCCCATAGATTTCTTCTACCGCAATTTTACAAACAAGGCTCCTTATCTATGGAAATACGCATTCTGTGCTGCAAAAGTAGTATGTAAAAGTTTACGACTCAGAAAATAATTCACCGCCACGCTGCAGACAATGGCCTTATATAAAATTAGGGTGTGTATTAAACCGGGTGCTTCAACACATTTGTTTATTCTTGAAAATTATTTAAGAGCTTCGGTAACGTTAGCTGTGACCCGCCGTGGCTGCTTAGTGGCTATGGTATTGGGCTGCTAAGGACGAGGTCGCGGGATTGAATCCCGGTCACGGCGGCCGCATTTCAATAGGGGCGATATCCAAAACACCCATGTACATAGATTTAGGTGCACGTTAAAGAACCCCAGGTGGTCGAAATTAATCCGGAGTCACCCACTACGGCGTACCTCATAATCAGAAAGTGGTTTTGGCACGTAAAACCCCATAACTCTTTAACGTTAGCTGGGACCCCCTTTGAATATAAATGCATTATATTTCCCAATTGATGGGCTAACCTCGGATGACATGCCATACATTGTAAGGTTTATGTTCTCTGTTGATCTTGCGCGAAGTACGAAACATGACACAACTGATGTTGGGGGGTACCGTGAAGAATTTCGAAGAAACAAACGGTCAGCGTGATTACGTTAGCGGCGAAGTAAGGACAAGCAGAATATACCAACATTGCTGGAATAAGGTTGAGTGTCGGTCTTACCCAAGAAGCCTAAAGAAATACTGCTGGAGTGGAGGGAGCGGCCGTCAATGGAAGCCGCCACGTCGACATCTTGCGGAGGGCAAAAGCACGCCAGTCGTCGCATCCCATGCGTTTCGGTTCGTCGTAGCTTACCGTGCGCGACGCTGTGCGGATCCCAAATCTGATAGCGCGCTCCGATTTTTTTAGGATAGTTGACGTACAAGCAGTTAGGCACGTAACCGTTATTACTGTCATTTAAATAAGGTTGCAGGTTAGCACCGCCTTGCTCTAGAATTAAGGAAAATTTTATATTTCATGCTAAAAGCAAACGCTCGCCTCCAATGCTCCGATACCCTCTATGCAATCAGGATGCTAATGCGCTGGCGACAACTGATTATATTGGAGATAACAATGATTACTTATGTTTGTTGGAGATACTGCTATTTCTCATGCTAGATATTCAGTTTTTAACTGCTTTGGTTTTGGACAGCTTTCATGAATGATCAATTTCAACACTGCATTGAAGTAGGTAAATAAACACTTATTTTAGTGCGAATGTTTTTCTGCTTTGAGGCAGCTCCATATTGATGCCAATAATATGGAAGAATGCCTCATTACTCGGACATCTGTGATCCGGAGACCTCCAATATGGCTCGCCTTATAGCCCACAGTGTTGCGTTAGAACTCAAAAGTCCATTAAGGAATTAAAAACCGCTCTTGGCAGGCCGCTTCTTGCCCCCGAAAAATGGCTGCCGATGGCTTCACCAGAGCCCATAGCCGAGCATAGTCGACTTTCACTCCAACCATTTGTCTTTACCCTGCTTTTCCCAAAGCGTTATGGTACTTGCTTAGAAAGTTTTTTTTTTTGTGTGTGGACACGATCTTTAATACCACTTTTGGACCTAGAAATGCCATTAAAGGCGACCTACGCGTACGCGAGATGAGGAAGACCGATTGTTGTGCAGAAGTTTCAGAACAGTGTAGGAGAACTGAATCCTCTAGATAGTCTGCAAACAGAGCCAAGAGAGCGCATACCCTGCATTGCAACAAATTTATAGGCAGCAGACACGTGTAAGGTTCTATCAAGAAGTACACTGAGATCACTAGAGCTCACAAACCTTCCAAAATAGTACAGCATCTAGAGAATAACAAAAATAATTCTCGTTTTTTTTTGCTTGTAAAAGTAATCACTGTGATCTTTACAGCATTCAAGGTGAGGTTATTATGTATGCACCATTAAAAACAGAATAGCTCACAGTGCACGGAGCGACAGTCCTCAGCATTATGAATTTAATCCTGCGCGCCAGTCGATGTACTGTTGACAGATGGATTACAATATATCTATCGACATGAAATAATGGATCATTATTTATTTATTTATTTATTTTAATATATTTTAGTATTAGGCATGCGGTAATTGAAATGTGCCGCACCGAAGCCGCGGGTCGGCGTGGTATTGTAATATCCGCTGGATCGGCCCACGCTAACCGTTTTTATTCTTGACGCACAAACACGAAAAATACTTGGAAATACTGACTCATGTATTTCTTTTATATTTATTTTTATTTTTAGTATTATTAATAAGTGCGGTACGCTTCAAGCCTGCTTCACCTTTGTCGCGAGTCGGCCCGGTATTGCACAGCCTCTGGGATTGGCCCACATTTTGGCCCACGGACACGGCAGATGCAATGAGGGTAGAGGAATGCAGCTTCGCTATGAAAATTAATTTCACGCGTCTTGAGTATCTTCTACGTAGTTCGAAGTAGGTAAACCGTGACGGCGCACTTGGGACTCTAATTTTGCGCACTTATCTTATTCTGTAGATAGGCGTGCTCAGAACGTATATTCCTTTGGTTTCCTTTAGCAATACAAACAAACCTTGCTGAGACTATGTCGATCTAACGCCTTTTGGCGGATCTGTATGACCAGCGTATTCTGTTGTCCATTAGGTTAAATATTTTTGCTTGACGTGTCAGTGCCCAATTAATAACGGGAGATCACAAAGGTACCGCGCCAGTGGCCAGCTCTTCAGGAACACAGTCATGCCCTTCACCAATGATCACAAGGCTAAAATCACCATGGTTCTGGTGTCGGTGCACGGCAGGAGGAAGGCAGTCAAGCTATTCCGGATGTGGCATTGTTTAGGACGCCCTACTCCGTCAACAATACTGACAACGTACGAAGTCCTTTGCAAGACGGGTAGCTTCTCAAGAAAGCGACACAGGATTGCGATAGTAATTCAACAAGCGGAAACGACTGTTTCTGGATTCTTTGCTGCAAACCCTCACGGTAGTGTGCGCGACCCTAGTGCGAATCTGGGAACCTCAAGTGATCATTATGAAGGATTTCAAAAAAAGGTCATAGGCACTCGTGACATGAACATTTTCATCGAAAACTTGAAGACCGAGATTTTTACGACCGACATTTTGGAAACAGACTTGACTTTGCCAATTGCATTTTCACGAAACATGAAGAAGAACAGGACTTTATCACTTGCGTGCTTCGGCCAGATGATGCTTATTTCTCCAAAAATGCACAAGTTAATCATCACAACGCGCACTGCTGGATTGATAATAATCCCCACTAGTAGGAACAAACACGACACCAATAACAGTCGTTGTTTAATGAGTGGTGGGGTATTTTTGATGGCAACCTCATGGGACCCATCATTTTTGACAACACACTAGCGATGAAACACTACGTCAACGACACCCTTGAGGGCCCGTGAACGACGTCGGTTGCAAATGTTTGTCTTGAGCACCTTCAGAACATGCGGTTACAACGCAATGGTGCTCCTGCGCATAGTAGTTGCCAGTCTCGAGCGTGGCTGAAGAAATGTATGAAAAGTGGAATGGCTGTCATGGACCTGTACGCGGGCCCGCAAGGTCACCGGACATGATAATGCTACACTTGTTCTTGTGGGGCTACGTGAAAGATCGAGTGTATAGCAGCGAAACTACCACACTGGACGCCTTAAAGGCAAAAATAAGCAGAGTCTGCCGCGAGATATTGACGTCATTGGTCAAAGCTGCAATCGCACAAGTCTTGAAAAGAAGCAAGTACTGTACGGCTTCAGACGGTGACTTCTTATAGCACGTGCTATAAGTGGCAGCGGAAAATAACCACTAAAAACTGGTGTAAAACGTGACTGCTTAACGCACCTTCATGATGTCACCCTATCCTTACATAAAGCTTGCGACAAAGATAGAAATAGGTGAAAACATCTTTATTTTTCATCTTTTGCAGAGTTCAAGGGACCGAAAGGGTAAATGGCTAATAGTTTGGATGTACCTTTATATGTTTTTTGTGGGTGGCTGAGACGTCTGACGTGCTTTTGACTTTTTTTTTATTGAAATGAACTTCCGAGTAGCTGTTTTCTGTTCTTTCGAAAGCTACCTTCTTTCTTTTTTCGTGCTTTCTTGAGCACTGTACTTTTTTTAACATTGGTAGAATTTCTTTTGTAACTTTGTTTTATGATACGTGAAGGTTAAAGCTATGCCGAGTGCCTCATGATCGAGCACAACGTTCTTGCGTCTGCAGAAGCTGACGCTTATTACACCAGGCTTGTTAGCTCGCCAAACCTCTCGAGCCGTCCAACGTGACGAAGCGTGTTACGATGCGACGATAAACGAATGCAGCCGTATATATTTGAAAGGTTGCTTGTAAGCGGCTTGAGTAGCGACGCGCGAGCAGGCATCGATTTCATATATCGTGCATTTCGCGGGATTTTCTTTTTTTTTAAAAAGACAACCAGGCACACAACTGCATGAAGAAATGCGTGATTCGGAGGTTATTTAAGGAGCCCTACAACTTCATATTTCACATGTTGGCGATTTGCGCAATAACTAAAAAGTTAACTTTAAATAATTATTACTTCGTGATAAAAAATATATATAGTGGCTGGAGGTACACACGGTTACAACTACTATGCAGTCGGTACGATTTCTCTAGACCTCTTGACTTTTATTTTACTCTTGTTCCAAGTTAACTGGAACACCGTGTAGAAGCACCTACCTTTTCGCACTCTCAGAATGCAGCCGAGTAATCAACCTGCGGCCTGACGTTCTGCGACGGAGTGCGACTGGCACATTTAACTCAATACATAAACCAATACAGTTGTATGTGCATTCAGAGAAAGTACTCCGAGAAAGTTTGGACACATCTGCAGTGTTAGAGTTAGCACTTACGTACAGTGCGGCCATCACTTGGCTGGCGTACTATAAGCAAGTGAATATGAAAGCAATGTGAGTGCACTGCAGAGATGTGTCAAAAGGAGATAAAGCTACCATCTACAAGTTATCAGCTCCAAACGTAGGCGATTGTACTGTTGTGATACACGAGAATCCGGATATACTCTTTAGACAGGTCCTCCCTTTAAGAGTGAAGCCCTCTGTACAATGAGCAAGAAAGTGCAAACATGGTAGCCTGCTGTATCACATAAAACATAAGCTTTAGGCGGCCATCGAAACACGTTAGTGCGTAAACAGCCATGTCGTGCAGAGGCTACAGCAATTGGTCACGAAACGTCGAACCATAACAGGTACTCAAATGGCAGACTAGGAATCACACGGAATTCAGTTGTCTATGTGGCATGCTGAGCATTTAATTTTTGGGCGAGTGCATTTTTGGATGCAATTGTGACGTTGCAAAGATATAACTGCGATAGCAGAAAGTCATTCTGGGGAGTGACAGTAGTTACTTGTGGTTTATGTTTCATGCCCAGACTGCATACAAGAGTATCCGATTGTGCTTGTACGTGATTCTTTTTATTTGCTCACGTGGGCTTCTACTGATACGCCTGTGATGAAGAAAAGTGGCAAAGGCGTTAAAAAGATGTTCTCATTTTTTGTCAACTGCTTATGTGGTCATGTCGGATATTTGGCTGGCGATGTGATACCAGGGTAGCCAGGCAACTGTTGCTCAGTACAGTAGTCATCTGTAGTTTTGGATGTATCATCTCTGACTGCTGTTTCTTTTGTGATATCATTGATATGGTAACTGACATGACTGCATTGTAAAGGCGAACTAGGCCTCCTTGCAATAAAAGTGTTAGCTATATTCATAATTTGGGACTGCTGTGACAGTGTAAATGATTCTATAAGAACGAAATTAGGGACATAGTTTTCACACACTGCTGCTTTCCGGTTTGAAAATTTTCAGCGCGTGGCTTGCTGCTTCAAATCCAGGCGATGTGCTTTCTTTGACATATGGGGCTACTGACATTACAGTAGAGAAAGAGAGCAATTTTCAACAGCACCACATTTTCTAGTTCCGAATTTTGCAACCTATTTTTTGCAACAGTCACACTAAAGGAAAGCTTTACTGACAAACATTACTGTAATATGTTGTGAAATAGTTACATCATTGAACCGCACATTAGTGATGCATGCAGCAGCACTATACTAAGCATTGCTCTTCTTAACAAATGTTATAATTTAGATCGAACTTCTTCAAAGAAGCTTTCTATGCATTTAGAATGGAACCGCGGTGTACTTACGGTGGAGAGGAAAACTAAAAGTGGTGCTTCTTGACATGAAGTTCGAAATCTGTTCTTCCAGTTTGATTTATTGGCCTATTAGTAGTGGGCAGCTAGTTTTGGGAAAATATTATTTAAAAGATAGCAATTATAAAGTTAAAAGTAATGTTCTTGCATGCATGTTATTTTTCAAAGCCTACCTTATGAGCCCTGCATTTAAGGATATTCAGCTGAGGAAACGGGTTTAAAGCAGCTAGAAAAATGATGTGTTCACAGATTGAAAAATATGCGATGACGCAAAGGCTGAAAAGCATTGCGTGGTAGTTCGGGAGCACTGCTTTGTATTTTTACACATATTGCAGGCCTATTCTTTCGACAAGATCAATGCATTATCGTATCCCCAAAAGAGATGGAGATAATGTTTGCAGAATGTGCCAGACTGTGAAGTGTTGTTCCACTGGAGCAAGTGTGCTGCTTTTCGCCTTGGTCAATAATGTAACTGCCCAATGTGCGTTTTTACAGGTTTGACAGTGCACGTAAACAGTCTTGCTCTTCCTTTGGTGCTCTTGACAGGGAATAAAAATATTTCAAAACTAGCAATGATTCCCACTAAACCAAGATCAGTGTGCAGCCTGAATGAAAAGCTGGACAGATTTAGAGTCCATAAGCTGTGCATATCTTCTACTGCAGCAACATGAATTCACAATGATAGATATTTCAATGTGCGCCTCTAATAAATTACTGTGTAACTGCTGTGTCTCCAAAAACCATATTTTTTATTTTATTAATATTATTTACATTATACTGCAGGCAGTGTGGCCCAAGCAGGAGGGGCAAGGAAACAAATAAATATACGTGTAGAAAAGGCAGAGTTGCAAAATACAAAACTTAGGAAATGAAACAGTATAGCAGAAAACAGCGATGTTAATTAGGAAATACAAATAATATGAGTCTGAGTTGATTCAGGGGATTTAAGATGATCGAAAGGGATGAGGTTCAATTCTTCTATAGTTCGAGGAAAGAAACAAAATTTAAAGAAGTTAGTGCTGGCAACGTAAGGAGAGAGAGCGAGGGAGTGAGAATGACGGGTTTTCCTGGATGCAGAACGAGTTATGTACGGACTAGGATCTGAAGAAAATTTACGGTTTATAAAGGAGTAAAGGAACTTCAGGCGTAATATTTATCGCCTCGTTTGAAGTGTGTGAAAACCATTTGTCTGCTGTAATTCAGTTACAGACTCTTCTCGGCCGTATTTGGAAAAAATAAAACGCGTGCTCTTCTCCGTGTCCGTTCAAGGGCGTTAAAATTGATTTTGGTAAACGGGTCCCACATAACGCACGAATATTCCAATTTTGATCGAATAAAAGTAGTGTAGGCTAATAATTTTACTTCATGGGATGCATGTTTAAGCTTATGACCAAGTAGACACCACTTTCCGAAAGCAGATGAGGCGGTAGCACCGATGTGGCTATTCTGATTTAGGTTGTTACTGATTGCAATTCCAAGATACTTGTACTCGCTCTCTTCGGCCTTGGGTAATACAGTAAAAAAACTACAGGGGTAGTTTTTTGTTGGTTATCTGTAGAAACAAAGATTTATCAGAGTTAAGTTTCCTTCCCCGCTTGTTGCTCCAGTCAAGAATGTTGTTTAAAATTAAATGAAGAGATAGTTGATCTATAAATGTATTAATATCGTTAAAAATGATAGTGTTCTGCGAACAGACGAATATTGACAGGGGCCTCTATTGAATCAACTATCTCGTTAAAATAAATAAGAAATAGTAGTAGGCCAAGCATGCGGCCTTGAGGCACGCCAGAGGTTACTGAAAGAGAATTGGACTGCTGGCCATCAATCACTAGGCACTGCTTTCGACGCATTAGGTAAGCAGAAACCCAGGACAGGATAAAACCAGGAAGACCAACAAATTCTAATTTACAAATTAATTTGTCATGAGGAACTACATCAAACGCTTTTTGAAAATCCAAAACCATCACATCTACTTCGCCAGCCTTGTCAAGGACGGAAGCAAACGATTGAATGCCCGTGCTTAATTGGGTGACTGTCGAGATACCCATCCTGAAGCCATATTGGAAAAGAGAGAAAATGTTACGCTCGTTTAAGAAATGGAGAATGGAGCTTTTTAAGAAAGAAACTTTTTTCATGTATACTCCAAATCATACAAAGAAAAACTGCCCTCACAAGTGGTATATTGTACGCGTTAGGTGTTTGAAGACTGCCGCATTTTTTTTAGCCAGAAATGTTCTTTCTGCTTCAGCTATCTGTAGTGTAGGTGTGCGTATTGACAAAAACTTGACATTTGGAGTGGTTACTTTGGTAACTTCTTTATTAGACCAAATAGTTCAGCACATTTATTATATATCGCACTTTGCCTGACAGCTCACAAAGCTAACTTTTAGGAGCCGCAGGAAGTACTTTCCAGAAATACTTTCGAGAGACCTAACCTCAAAAATGCAGATTGTGCATTGTCAGTTGAAAATAAACTTGCTGCTGAACAACGGCTTTGAGAAGTTCACAATGCCACCAGTTAGTTTCTCTGTTTTGACAATGTATGACGCAAAGTCAAGATCGAAAGGATATATTAAAATGCGGTAGAGTTTCATCATTTTAATGTCTTTCCCCACATTTACTCGGGCAGTTGCAATGGTCGGATATCTCCTACATTCATCTGTGGTGAGTTAATTATTCATGAGGAAGGGAAGTCTAATCATTGTGACGTTTTTGTCTTTTCAATGTTCACTAATAAGGAAGTCTACTACAAATACACTGCGGACACGGGGAATGCGTTTGTCAGGAACTTTGCACTGCTTTGTGATGTATGTGGCGGATGCTTTTCCGTAAAATAAAGGGCACACATAGCTGATTAAGACACCTAGTGCCTCACTCACCTGGACATTTACAGTGTATGAGCGCTTATAGGGGTTGTACACAAAGAGCTTCGACAAAATATTGTCAGGGTGTTGAATTTATATTTAATAAAGTCAAGCACCATGATTGTATCTTAGTATTTTTTAAAATGCGTTCTAAGACCATTGAGAGCTGCGGTTTTTGCTTGGAAATGCTTCCAAGAATTACAATTGAAACCTTGAAAATATTAGACACAGTTGTACAGTGAACACTAAACAGCACCAGTAATAAAAATGTTTAATCAAGATAGAGATTCATGCATATGAGGAGCACAGCATCATCATCGCTCAAGTTTAAACTTCGCGTTCCTTGACCAAACCACGTGTTTGTTAACACGTGGTTTGTTATGTTGTTGAACTACTCGAAATAGCCTATGCCTGCGAGGACTTGAAGACCTTACCTTTGCAGCTGCGATAAGCTGTTGCCTGGCAAACACGATGTTTCCAGTTTCAACCTGAATTTTAAGTTCTTCAGACAGCTTCTCAGCTTCAGCAGTCATCACTGAAATAAAAGAGAACCTGAGCGTAACAACAACATAAACTAATTCGGTCACCTGTATTATTACAAACAATTACAAACAGTAGTAAAAGTGCTGCAGTCTGTGTTGGCTACCTTCTTTATTTAGAGTGCAATTCTCTGAGCTCAGGCGCAACCGGTGAAAGGTGAAAAAAATCAGATAAAATGAAACGAAATAAAAATCACAAACTACTATACACCACCGTAAACTACATAAGGACCCAAATGCAATATTTGGCGCATGAGCATTTAGTATTACTCAGAGATAACGTACCCTTGCACTCTATTGGTTCTCCGTCCTCGGCCAGTGGCGCGCCAAGTTCTGACAATGCACACCTACTGGTTTCGTGGGTCCAACTTTAGTATTTTTCCACATCATCAGTCAGAATGGAAGATATCTGTGGAAGTTGGTAAGAGTCCTATGGGAACGTCTCTTTGCCGTGAAAAAAACTGAATTCTGGGGTGCTACGTGCCAACATTGAATATGAGGCATGCCGCAGTGAAGGAGTGCTCATTTATTTTGACCACCAGCAGATCTTTAACGTGCCCCCAGTGCGCATGGCACGGGAATTTTTGCATTCCTACTCCACCTGAATGTGGCCGCCCGGGCCGCGATTTGCTCCTGCGACCCCGTTCTTAGCAGCGTAGCAGCTAGACCACCACGGCGGGTGCCGCTTTCCCTAATATGGAAATGAAGCCTTGCTGGACGTTTTGATAATAACATTACAGCCACTTCCGAATGCGATTGAGCCTGACCGGGATCGACATTATCGATCGCGATTTTGGCTTTCGGTATCTTGCGCTAGGCAGTCAATCGCGATCGATAATCTTGTTCCTGTGATGAAGCTTTGTCGGTCTAAATTACCACATGTAGCACATTTTTGAGATTACTGCGGAATTGCCTTAATATGTATAAAGTAGGAGGGATGAACAATACGGTAAAGGGAGGGAGTGCTCGCGCGGGTACAAAGGCGCAATCAGCATTGCTTTCGGATAATCAAACGCGATATGAGCTCTGCCCTGAGTCTATGCGCTAAGGTGCACGCCCCTACGCCGAGCAACTCTCGTGAGGGAGACAGCACATTCTGCCTATTCAGGCTACAACATTGAAACGTCCACAATGAAATCTCTAGAGATGATCGCAGGCGTATTGCGATCACGGCTGACCCGTGAAGCGTGTGTGGTCATGAACTTCTTGCTATCATGCTTGGGTGTGCCTAGATATATGTGCACAGTGGATGTCACAATTCCGTCTTTCTTACGTACCTCACAGACATCCGCACACTCGGTGACTTTGCCTTCTTACTAATCAAGGGTGTATGACATAATCAAAGTTAGCGCCTTTGCACTGGTTATTTGCACTAATGGCATTTTCGATCAACGAAGACAACTCACTACTTAGCATGCTTTTTTCTGCTTTGAATGTAATGCGTGTCAATTTTTAATAGGTTTTCACGCTTTTTCCATTTTCGTAAAGATGAGTTTCCTGAAGCAGTTACTCAAGCCTAAAGAGCTGCCTAAAATTGCAACGCTGAAAAATATTTGAAAACAACTTCATGTGAGCAATCTAGACCTATTGTCGTGTAAACGAATCTAGAGAGCCCTACATATATCAAAGCTAGCCGGAAGTTCTTCAATCGAGAGCACCTGCCACAACAAAGGCTTACTCTGGGAAACCAGGGTCTCTTGCCATTGTCACTTACGTCGACATCAGGTAATTTCTTGTGACTTTGAAATTGTAAAGTCCTTTGTTTGACGTATTGCCTTTGAAAAAACCGCTAAGGCAATTAAGCTTAGCAAAGGTGTTTTCCCACATTGAAAACTTCTCACTTCCCCACTGATGTTAGTAATCCTCGATTGGTGTGACCATTCCATTCGTATTGCAGCTCAATGTTTGAGCAAGTCAATTCCTAGATTCATGCAGCAGTTGTTCGTAAATGCTGCTGACAGGATTAGTAATTTCCGCATAATTTCAGAAACTTCGAACTGCAACTGATTGGTGTCAGCACGTTTCATCATGAGTTGCGTTTTCATTTTACGACACTTTTATTTGAGTCATCGTTGGGTGAACGCATTTGCGATTCTTTCTGGGTCTCAGCCTAGCGTTTGCGCTTGTCAGTACTGTGACGAATTAAGAGGCTCCAAGAAACGCAGTGTTGCAGGAGAGACGAGAAGACCAGAGGTTCCTGTTCAGACGGCAAGTTTCACCAGATGCACGCTTACTTGTGTGCATGACTTCATCAGCACCGACCACTTATAATGACAGCTACACGTTCATCGGCGCCACTTGAAGATCCTCACTGGCAAAATAGCCTTTTTGTAGCACAAACATGAAATCCTAACCATTTGGATAGTTACATACAGTAAACCAGGGCACGGTAGCTGTTACACTGCTCACACAAGGCTACCAGTGAATGTGTCACTCATAGAGTTCTGCGGCACCTCTCTTTAAGTTCCTTTTGTAAACATGTTTTTCCTGAACAAGTAGCGGCAGCTCACAATGAACAACTACTCGGTTCAAATGCCTGTACAAAACAGAAATTACCTCAAGAGGCTGGACCAATTTCAATGGAACTTGCTGCACTTCACACAAAAAATTATGTACGCAACATTAGTTAATGAAATTCTGATGTAGGCTCTAATACATTTTACAAAATTGGCTGAGCGCAGTATCTTTGAAAAATGTTGATGCCCTAAGTTTACAAACTTGCAACTCGCAGATATCGCAGTTATGTAAACTTTATTTGTTAAAGTACCTAAAATTGGCAAATTCGGTTGATGGGTTTACAGCTCATGACAAGTTATTGGAGTGATTTCGAAGGTTTCGCAATAACCTTGCTCACAAATAGTTGGTGCGCTTAAGAGCAGGGTAGAACACTTCAATTTTGTGTGCATCAGATGCTCTAACAGGAATATGTGATATCATTATTTTTGAAGAGTTCCACAATCGAGAACCTCACACTCACACTTTATTTTTCTTTAGTTGTGCTGTTTCCACCAATATTTGTGACTACACTAACCAACTAATGCAGATGTAATTGAGAGGATAGCTAGGTTTCAATTGGTTCATTTAGGTGCTATAAGCCTGATACGGCTAGTTGACAAAATCGAAATTGGAATAATTTTTCTATTTTACTTTATTCAGACCGTTAACTCCTCAGCTAAAGCGTCATTTTATGCGCTTAATCTTTGGCTCGTTTTCTGGAGGGAAAGTTCTATACGCCGCTACGCCACGAACTACGCTACTTTTCGGAAAGCTCGTTCGGGCCACCCAAGCTTAAAAAACAACTGGCTTTATAGCTGCGTTTAGGAAGGCCCTCGGCGTGGTTCCTAAGCTCTCCTCGGAGATGACAGGTCATGTGCCGGTCACCTCTCCAGTAGGCACTAGGCAGGTACCTAGTACGCATTGGTTACGTGCAATGTATGAAGCCAAAAGCTGCAGTTGTAAGATGGTGGAATCGGAGAAGTGTCACTAATCAAAGTTTGACTTATAGGAAAAGTGCGTACTTTTGTCTGCTGGTGCGGTATGCAAGACACCGTAAAGATGTCACTAACAGACTCACAATAAAAATGTTTTCGCTTACATCTCACTTCGCTGCATAGTTAATTATCTGTACTCTCTGTGAACTTCTTTACTTCAATGCGGACGCAATGATCGGAATTATGAGTTGTCAGTTAATATCTGCCCCGTGAAATGTAAAAGCAAGTAGGATAGGGTCGGCAATACTTTCCTCAGGCTTTCTCCTCTAGCGAGAATGCCGAACGTTCACGCTCACAAATATGTTAAAAGGCTTTTCTTTCACATGCGCAATGATATAAGCTTAGTCTTTACTTGTGCATGCACGCTTGTGAGGTTTAGACCACGTCATCCATATTCTCTGAAATTGGAAATCAACCTGGCTAAAAATATGAGTCCCAGCCTAGCATCAGTGCACACCTCTCTCTCATAGATCATGTAGTCACCGTAGTGAAAAGCAGCTACTATTGAAGAAGCTTTCAAAGTATGAAATTTCCGGCCTGTTTGTTCATCTCCACGTTTCGTTGCGATAGAAAGCATATTTCGTATGCGTTACTGAACTCCCGGGACAATAAAAGAGGCAATATAGGAATCCGCAGTTCCGCAAGTCTACTCGCTGCAATACGCAGGCAGAAATTATGCGCTTCAGCAGATTACAATCAGCCTGTCTTGCTACGACAGAAATGTTCCTGGGGAACACACTGCTTGACGGCGAGATTAACCAATCAGCAGCCGAAACATGCATAAAAGCAGAGCTATCCTTGCTAAATTTGCCGGGTCTCGCGTAGCTGTTTGATCGCTCGGTCCTGGGTGCAGTTGGTTGTTGATATCTCTGAAGCATACCAACCGTTAATAGAAAGGTGATTTGTGTTTCATACTTCCTTGGTTTGACTTTTTTTTTGCCATTGCGTATGTGTCTCTGGGAGTGTGCCCATTCCTGGTCAAACATCCAGAATGGGTACGTCTCACTACGACACAGGACGTACAGAATACGTAAATGTTGTTTGATACGTGTCGTACTTCTCTTCGCAAACATCTGTCATCAGCATCCTTCGTTGGCACAACCATCATACACCGCCTTCGTCCTTATAACATCGCTCCGTATAAGTCATGTACTGCAGCCGCATGAATTTTTGTTTGCGTTTCGGCACAGCTTGTCAACGATGCAGTGCATAAGCTATAAGCTTGCACGGCAATTGCTATAACCTTTGGGGCAGAGAAACATAAACGTTCCGTGAAATTACTCGTTACATGACAACAAAGTAAAGAAGAGAGAAGAGAGAAAAAACATTTATTCGAACCATCGAGGTGGTTGCTCTTGAGGCCGAGTGGGTGGTGTCCTCATTCCAGGACTCCACTGGCCATGGCTGCTCGACGTACTTGCTGGACGAGAGCTTCTTGTCCCGCCAGGGTATCGCCGGTCAGCTGTACCTCCCACCGCTCAAATGACGTGCTAGGCGTCTTTAAGTGTTGAGGTTTGCCCCCGCACCCCCACGAGATGTGGAAGGGTGTAGGGCGTGTGTCGCCGCACCAGGGGCAGATGGCGCGATATGTATGTGGGAACATTTTACTGTATTTGTGTAGGTTAGGAAATGTGTTTGTCTGAATAAGTCGGAGAGCTACGGCATCTTCAGTGCTGAGCTTTCTGTGAGGCGGAGGATAAATCCTGCGGTTGAGTCGCTGGATCTCGAGTCGGTCGCAGTAATTGGACGGCAGGGGCATGAAGGTAAATGGTGGGGATTGATGAGACGATTCGTCTTGCCCTGCTCGGTTGATTAGCGCTCGAGCTAGGGCGTTCGCCCTCTCGTTCCCCTCCAGACCCGCGTGGCCCGGCGTCCACGTGATTTGATGGTATTCTTGCTGCCTCGGGCCTAGAATCTGAGCCGCCAGCAGCGGTGTTCGTCCGTTGGTTAAGTTACGGCAGGCCTGTTGCGAGTCGGTAACGACATGGACTTCCCTGCCTACCCTGTCTTCTTGCTTTATTACCAGCGCCGCGGCTATGGTCTCAGCCGCAGCTGGGGTCTCTGCCCTTACGGAGGCCGCGAGGGTCAAGGAGTTGTCTCCCCCGTTCACGGCGGCTACCGCGAAGAGGCCCCCTACAGGGTACGCCGCCACGTCTACGTACGTTACGTACGGGTCACCCTTGAATTGTCGGCGCTGTCTGTCGACGCGAGCCTTGCGTCGTCCTTCATGGAGTTCATGGCTCATGTGCTTCGGTAGCGGGTTTGCCTTGATCTTGCCTCTGACCTCAGGCGGGAGTGATCGTTGCCCATCGAGGGCACGGAGCTCCGTTGCCGTTCCGGTCCGGTGGAGGATGGCTCTGCCCGCCGCCGTCTTCTGTAGTCTGGTCTTTTGCGAAGCCATAACCACGTCCGACAGCTCAGCGAAGGTGTTGTGGATCCCGAGGGCCGCTAAATTCTCGTTTGAGGTGGTGACAGGGAGACCCAGGGCCGTTTTGTACGCGCCTCTGATAATGGCATCGACTTGTTCTTGGTCGCGTTTGTTCAGCGAGTGATAGTGATACGGCATGCTATACGTGATTCTGCTGATCACCAGAGCCTGGACGAGGCGAAGCGTGTCCTCTTCTCGCATGCCCTTGCGGCTTCTCGTAATTCGTTTTATAATCCGCGAGATCTGGTTGGTGGCAGACCTTAGGGTTTGGATGGTGTGGGAGGCTTTCAGGTTGCTCTGGATCCAAAAACCCAGAATCCTAGTCTTATTGCTCTCCGTGATCTTCTAGCCCTCAAAATAGAGGTCGATAGGGCCGGGGGGACTTGTAGATTCCTCCTCCGTGCACCCGGATCATCTCGGACGTTTCTGGCGCACAACGCATCCCGCTCGCTGCCGCAAATCTCTCCACGGCCGTCGCGGCCTCTTGAAGGGTCGCCTCTTTTCGCGCTAGGGAGCCCTTGGTGGCCCAGAGCGTGATGTCGTCTGCGTACAGGGCGTAACCTAGGTCGGGGATCTTCCGCAGCTCTTTGGTCAGCGCTAGCATCGCGACGTTGAATAGAATCGGGGAGATTATCGCCCCTTGCGGTGTTCCTTTGTTCGGCACGTCGATCGTATCTGATCCAGTCTGGCCTATTGCGATGGTTGCCGTCCGGCCCGTCAAGAACAATTTGACGTAATTAAAGATGCGCTCCCCGCAGCTGATGTCGTTCAGTCCCTTGAGAATGGCCTCGTGAGAGATGTTATCGAAGGCCCCTTTTAGATCGAGTGCGAGCAGGAGATGTTCTCCTCCCTTCGGGATGCCCTTAAGAACTTCTTCCCTTAGGATAAGGAACGCATCTTGCGCAGAATGTCCCGGCCTGAAGCCAAGCATGGTGTGCGGGAAGAGGTCACCGTCATCTATGTAATGTTGGAGGCGGGTTTCGATGACCCTCTCGTACAGCTTGCCGAGGCACGAAGTCAGCGAGATGGGACGCAGGGCGTCGATCGCGGGCTTCTTGCCGGGTTTGGGAATGGTCACGATTTCCGCGTGTTTCCACTCGTTCGGTACGTGGCCCTTGCTCCAGAGTTCCTCGTTTAGGTATTCGGTGAAGTCCTGGATGTGCATCGGGCTCAGGTTTCTAATCATGGCATTGGTGATTTTGTCAACTCCGGGAGCAGTGTTGCGCTGTGAGGCTCGTGCCACGGCATACACCTCTTCCTCCTTGATGGGAGCGTCCAGTTCTGGTCTTGGTTCTCCTTCATATTTTAGGAGGCAGGGTTGTATGGGGTCGCTACCAAGGTATCTGGTTTTTAGGGTGTCAATCAGATCCTGGTCGTTTCCGGGGAACTTGTGAGCGATTTTTAGGAGCGTCCGACTGGTTGTCGATTTCGCCTTGTCGGGCTCGATCAGGCAACGTAGGATGGCCCACGTCTGCGCCGTACTCAGGGTACCCTTGAGCGAGGTGCAAAACTGTGCCCAATTTTGCTGCGTCAGCTCGTTTGCGTAATTTCTGGCTTCGTCTGTTATTTTCTCGATTCGTAGACGTAGCTTCCGGTTTAACCGCTTTCGCTTCCACCGTTTGAGGGGGCCCTCACGGGCTTCCCACAGGTGTAAGAGCCGGCGGTCGACTTCGGGCGTCTCGACCATGCGCTGGATGGTTTTAGTGGTTTGGATGTGGGCGTCCCGGAGGTGCTGCATCCATTCCGCTATGTCCGTTATACCGTTTTCGGGCGGGGGGTACTGCCTGAATGCCTTCCAGTCCGTAAGCCTAATTTCGCCAATTGTTCTCTTGAGTTTCGGCGTGGATACCGAGATGCTGAGGATGTAGTGATCGCTGCGCAATGTTTCGCCCAGGTGCGCCCATGAGTATTCCCTTACGTTTTTGACAAATGACAGGTCCGGAAACGTGTCTCGACTTACACTATTGCCTACTCGGGTTGGTTGGAGGAGGTTGGTTATCAATTCGAGGCCCATTTGGTCAACCGCATCGAGGAGCGACCTCCCCTTTTGCGTGTCTTGTTGGTAGCCCCAAGTAGTGTGTCTAGCGTTCGTGTCTCCCACCACTACCAGCTGGTTGCCGCCAGCGGCTCTCACGCTCTCGTAAATGATGTTGCGGAAGTCGTCTTTCTGAGCCCTCGGTGGACTGTACAAATTCAGGATGAAAGTGCTACGTCTACCCCTCTTCTGTGGGAGGACTTGCACTAGCGCATGATTAATGTCATGATGCTGATAATGTTGTCCCACGGCCGTCACCGTTTTGTGAACTAAAACCGCGACCTTCGGTGATCCCGCGTGTTTAATTATGTAGTAACCCCGCAGCCTGATCGGCTGGTTCCCGACCTCCTGAAGGCAGATGACGTCGGGGGGGTACAGGTGATTTTGGATAAAAAGTTGGAGTGAACTTGCCTTCTTGTTGAAAGAGCGACAATTCCACTGCCAGATCACGAAGTTTTCGGGCGCGCTGCGTGTGGTGTTAGCCATTGCTGACGTTCATGGCACCGCCGTCGCAGTTGTCGGCGTCCCTGATGTCACCCGTGTTGTTTATGCGCCTGTACGCCTTGATGCGTGGGTTGCTCCTCTAGTCGTCGACCCGCTTGCGCGAGCCAAACTCAACCTTGCGTATTCTTCTTTCAAGGTCGTCATGGCTTAGTGTGTTCTCCTTGACTTTATTGTTTAATTCGCCCATCTGGTAAAGCATCTGTTGTATCGTAGCATAAATACCTTCGAGGGTGACTACACTTGACTGGCCTGCCGCTGCCGAGGCCGCACCGGGTAGCGATGAGGGCGTGGTGGTTCTTGAGGGGGCAGGAATGGAGATGGCGGGCTGGTGGCCTTTCGTGCCGCTTTGCGGCCCTACCTGTGTGTTGTTGCTTGTTTTGCTTAGCAACGCTTCTAAGCGTTGCATGCGTTGGTTTAGGTCGTTAACCTGAGCCTTGAGTTTTTTATTTTCTTCCCTGATGCGCGTACATTCTGGTGAGCATTTACTATTTTCACTGGGATTTTGAGCAGAGGAGGTACTAGACTGATTCCGGCTCACCTTGTTGTTGTTGGCTTGGTTCTTCTTGCCCGATTGGTCTTTCTGCTTCGACGTGGATGTCGAGGTAGAAGGCTGCTGCTGCCCTTGCTTCTATCCTAGCTTTGGCCACTCCGAGCGGAATCGGGACCTGGACCTAGACTGGGACTGGGACCGGAATCAGGACCGGGACCTTGACCTGGACTGGGCCCGGGACCTTGAGCGGCTCGCCGAGGATTCCGAGCTGAACCACCGCAGGCGGCTTCGTCTTGGCCTTCCTCCATCAATGTCGTCGTCTTCCTTCCTCCTTCCGGGCGGAGGATGCTTTTTGGTGGTAGTGTTGCTTTTTAGCTTTTGCTTGCACTCGTGAGACCCCGTGGCGTGGGCTTCGCCGCAGACGGCGCACTTGAGCGAGCACTCGTGGTCGTCCGTCGGGTCGTGCGTCCCGCAAGCGAGACAGATCTTGACGTTCGGGGTAGGACAAACGTCCGATCGGTGTCCCATGCGCTGGCACACATAGCAGATTTGTTTTGTGGGCTTGTAGGGGTGGCACTCGGTCTCCCCTCCGTAGTAGTAGACGTATCGTGGAACTACGTCAGAGCTGAACGTGATCACGGCCGTCTTGGTCTTTCCCAGTGTGCGGGCCTGCACGATTTCAACGCCTTGGGTCCTCACCCATAGGTGAGTCATAAGCTCCTCGGGCGGGGTATCCGGGTCGACTCCATGAATGACGCCCCGGGCCACTCCGTCCGGTGCCGCAACGTAAGAGTTGACTTCGCAAAAGTTGCCACCCAGCACAATCCGCGTGATCATGCGTGCCATATCAGCGACCTCCTGATCTGGGGTGCTAACAATAATTGTGTTGGAACCGGGTCTCAAGCGCACGATGAAACGCGAATCGTCAACTTTCCCTCCGCAGGCGGCCGAGACGGCTTTCGATATTTGGTGGTTGCTGAAACTCTTCACCTGAAGGCCTTTCTTGGGTCGAATGATGATTTTGAAGTCGCTACGTGGCAGTGGAGCAGTCGTTGCCTCTTCTTAAAGGAAGGCTTCTTTGATGCCCTAGCGCCTGCAGCTGCGTAGGATGATGATAACGTGGTGGCGGAGGAGGGCGATAGCGGAGAGATCACCCTGCCTGCCACACACACTTGCTCGCCTCTGGCGAGCTTCTTCTTCGTTCTTCGCTTGAGGTGTAAATACCAATTGCAATAAGGACATTCCGATGGCGTCCCTTGCGAAAGGTCCTCTTCCATATAGCAGGGTCGTCATGGCGATCTTCCGAGATGTCTTGGAAGTCCATGGCTGTAGTTTCTTGCGACGAAGGCCCGGCGCCAGCTCCAACAATAGCACCGGGGGCGGGTGGGGCTGTAGCAACAACTCCACCCCCACTCCCTTCGGTAGAAGTAAAAGCGGCCGGCTGGGATCCAGCAATGTGCGCCATAGTGAGTGTCGAGTAATCGTAGCAAGCGAGCGGCGGCAAACGCGGCGGAGCGTCTCGCCTACCTCCGCGCTGTTACGTACGGCGGCGTCAGGCTTAACGCGGCTGCGCCACCCCGGAGAACTTCAAAGTCTAAGAGCGCAAAATAATATTCACTCACGGTCTTCAAACTTCTCAAGAGGGTTCCGGATGACTTCACGAAGGTCGTCCAACAAAGACTTCGGTCCTCCGATGTGAATTTCTTAAAAGAATAATGAAAGTCGACAGAGCCCATGCGAAGCACGTCTACGCCGCTCGGCCCTTCTTCTTCCCCACAAAGTAAAGAAAATTGCTCTTATTCGTAAAATATTTTATTAAACACGGGGCGAAAGCTTCGCCTCAAGTAGATTCCAATGAGTGCGCTGAGTCTGCACAACCTTTGTAACCATAGATTACAATTATTGAGCGAGAGGGTCTACAAGTCAGACCGTATCGACGCTTTCTTATGTGAAATTAGCCTTCCTTGGTATATTTAATTTTGGTCGTTGAGCAAATTCGCACATCTTACATCATCCGTTGAGCACTATCTTAGAGCAATGCAGAACCCTCCTACTACAGTTTCTTCCTCCGTAGTTCAGCGCAACCGTGAATAGTTCCGCGAAAAGTGCTGTCTGATGTAGGTAAGCAGAATGAACGTATCCTTTTATAGTGGAGCCTGGTCGAAATGTTCACGTGCTCTGTTTAGTATCTGAAAGTTTTTGATTAAGCAATAAACATGATATAATGGTGGATACATCTATAAACATAACAAGGAAACAATAGCGTTATTATGATATACCACATATGATTTTTATCTAGTAGAAAACAAACTAATAAAAGCTATTTACGAGCAGTGTGCTCAACTCAGCCTTTTAAATCAGCGGATTGCCATGTTATTCAAACCAACTGAGCTCCTTGAGATTCTACTGTTACTCGACACTTCCGGCAGGGGAAATTCCTCTCCGACTGACTGTAAATGAGTAACTAATATTTTTCTCTTCTCTCCTTATCTGTTCTTCCTTTTTTCCCTCCCCCAGCGTAGGGTAGCCAACCGGGCACGTCCTTCGTTAACCTCAGGACCTTTCCCTCTTCCTCTATCTGTCCCCCCGCCTGCTGGTCTGTGGTTTGAACCAGGCATACCCCTACAATACAAACTTACCGTCTTGCTGCCAGTCGGTGCGCATGTTTAACATGAAATACCGCTTCAAGTCAGCATTTATTGAACTTTCTTGTTTAGGTAGTTCATAGCTCCTCACGAACGCGTCATGAACACCTGTCGATGTCGGCTTTAGTGACGGCCGGTACTGGCGTGACGAAACGCTTACAACACATCACTCTCTGAAAGGATATTATATACACATGCTTCAGCTCTTCAAAAAGCAGTAGTGTTTTCTACGCAAATTCAAATTATTTCGAGCACTTCTACGAAACTTGCAAAGCGGATGCTAAGAAACTTAGTGGCTGCAGCTGATGCAATCTGAAGCTCTCAATCTTGTGGTCTGGCCTGCAGTTGGCTATTGTTCCCGCATAGATGCACTGATCATACCGAGCCCTGCAAATAAAGCTAGAAGCTTGAAGGCGGAGACATACATGAAGCTGCTGTGAAAAATTGCGCCCGTAGACAGAAGGAAAGTGGTCGGGTTGCAGGTTCAAGCTAGTCGACAGTGGCCGCGCCAAGACGCTTTTTCCGCTTGCAGCTTCCTAACTCAACGTTCAGGTTACGATGTTTACATCACATCGGCCGTCTAAACTCACCCAGGAGCCAACAATCCGCGACCCGTCGCTCAATATCATCGCTGCGTTTGCTGAGGTTGTTATCCCTTACCTGATTGCGTCACCTGCTTTCGCTCAATGGTGAACTATTGTTGCGTTGGCAGTCCAGCATGCTTTTGCTCGGTATGTCTCATGATGTGCCATGTGCCGGTATGTACCGGTATGTGCCAGCAGCACAACCCACACAGCACCACACCGTACTGCGCACTGGTCCATTTGGACGCGGCGCCGTTAGATGAAAGCCGCCTGAAGGCCACACGACAGGCAGCGATAGACGCCAGTGAGACATGGCGTACTGGCCAGCTAGAAGAATAATGAATTGAATTCAGGAATTGACCACCAGGGGATCTTTAACGTGACTCCCATGTACGAGACACGGGCGATTTTGCATTTCGCCTGCAAAGAAATGCGGGTGACATGATCAGAATTTGATTTCTTGACCTCGTGCGGTCAAAGTGCAACAGGATAACCTCTATGCCACTGCGGTTGGTAGAAACGCCTGAAGGAGGCGCCACGCAGCGTGGCGCCACCTCTCGAGGCGACGAAAAACCCATGCCGTGGAACTCGCGGTCCCTTGGCTTTCAGCGCTCAACGTCAAACGATGACAAAGAAGAGCAAACTAACCTTTATCTGCCTTTTGAACGCCGCCATTGAGATTCAAAACTTTAGCGTGCTAGGAGGTACACCTTGAGCCAATGCGCATGCGCGAGACCCGAACTGCGTTTGGGTTTTGCGTTAGGAACGCAATTTCACCGATTTAGCGGGAGCCCAAATAGCGGCCCCAAAAGGTTTGCGTTAGCAAACATGGTGGCACCCATCGAAGCGACGGCTCTAACCTAGCACCAAACTGGGTTCGATTCATGGTAACGCGTGAAGTTCGCAAGCTAGGAGAAGTGACTGCGGTTATCGCTTTCTCTCAACTAGCGTGAGCTATGAAGCTTGATTGATTAGACGCCGCTGATTCCGAATTCGATTGTGGATTTTATGGCTCGTAGGCCAAACACGGCTAAGCTTGGCTAGTGAAGTCACGTAAAGTTGGTTTGCTCAAAACTAAGTGAAACTAATTGTTTGCTGCTTACAGAATAACACATAAATTGTAATTAAACACGAATACACGCAATTCAAAATTACTACTCATATCATAAATTCTGTATTTTATTTAATTATTTCTAATAGCTTTCTTTTTACGCTGTAGCGGCGCTGTCAGCGCAAGACGCTATCCGCAAACGCAAAGCCCTATTCTAAAACTCTTCACTCCTGCGTGCCCCAACGCTAACACCCGCAAAGCTCTTTGGGGCCCCTAACTATTCGGGCCCCTATTATAAAGTCTCTATTATGAACAAACATAACGAAGAACTCGGAAGCAATATTGTAAACTTCTTTGGGCAGTAGCAAGTGCATGTAAGGCGGTCCTATACAAAGGATTGGCCTCCCGAGATCGCATCTTGAAATGTGTTGACTGGTTACGTGGATGATTTTGTTTTGTTTTCGCGACTTTTTCGGATCTTCTCGTTTGAGTGTCTGGAAAACGGCTTTGGCTCGAGCTCATTTGAAGATCACCGACAAGGCTAGCGGAAAGCATGTTGTGCTTAAAGCTATTAAGATTCGAGCTTTTTTGTCAAAGCGCTGTTAAACTGCTGCAGCACAAAGTAAGGGCATTTAAACGAAGTAGCTGGGTATGGTGAGTTGTAGGCACTGTGAAGCTTGAATTACCAAACTGAACCTAGATATGACAAATCATATTAACACTACAATGTCTGACAATGTCTTTGACAATGTCTTGAACGATGCTCGTAACATGCCGGTAAACATTCATTGGGCCACTAAACAACGTTTCTAATTATATAGAATTGCCCCTATTTGCTATCCTAAAAGTAATTTTGGTAGTGACGTATGTTTGCAACAATCAAATTAAGCAAGCAAGTAAATACTGAATAAACACCTCAGTTAGGTAGTGTGATCTGGTATACAATATAGAGTTCCTTAGTCTACACGGCAACACGACAGATACAGGTATGGCTAACACAACGGAATCAAGCTTGTGTATTTACGAACCGCCAGCTCTTCGTTTTGTCAGGCGCGAACGGTTGGTTCAACCTCAGTAGTAGACAGTTTTAGTTTAACAATAGCGTAATAGCGGGGTTAGGAGAAATAGCGTGACGTCACATCCGCTGCTGTAGTCTGCTTCCGCTACCTTCTGCCATCTTGGGGAACCTTATCAACAGGCGCGCGCGTATGTGAGCGGTGATCGCGTCGTTGTTATATTTTCGTGGCCTGCGTCACAGTAGCTGCCGCGTGTTGGAGGCAGTGAGGGTCAGTATGAATCGTGCTGGGTTTTGCCCAACGTGTTTCAACGACCTTGTCGGCCCTGCACGAGCCAGGTGCGAGTCCAAAATGAAAATGTGTAACAACATCGACCCGTACATGTTATGCATCGGAACCGATGCTACCACGGACGCTGATTTTCTGCCAGCCTCGACGTCCCCGGACATTTATAATTACGTTGTTCTTTCGACGAACTATGCCACGTGGGATCAGATGAGAATGGTCACGTATTTGGAGGCCAATAACTTCGTCGCAAGTGTATGGGTTAGAGGCCTCGCAGCGAAGCAACCGCTTTAAACGTGTATCGTGGTGCTCAGTGAGGTGAGTTCTCAAAGAGAGCGTTTTCAGAGCGTATTCGTCTCTTTTAACGACGCGAGTCCAGCAGCGAAAGCTAGCAACGTTAGTTAGCGTACTAATGCGGCCCGTTAAGCTGTCGCTGCTACGTTCCCTGGTATGGCCACCGCCCGCATACACTCAGCGCAGCTGCGTGATCGCTGCAAGCTAACGTTTAAAAAGCCTTAAATATGCAAGCTACATTGACTTCTGCCAGCACTAAACTATGCCCTTAATGGTGTTTCTTTTCATGAAGTCGGAGCGAAACTTCGAGAGGTTTCGAACCGCGAACGACTTCTGATTTAATTTGGTTTCTTGCTTGCGCATGTGCAGTGGGATGTCAAAAATGTTTTTAGGAGAAAAGGGGGGGGGGGGGTGGCCTCCCTAGCTTGTAGGCCAGTGGTCATGTCCTCAGTGGGGCAGATGGTGAGTTGTTCTCACTTTGCATCATGAAGAACCACAGCAAGAAAGATGCTTAATATGCAGTGTTCTTTACATTTGTGCCTTTATTTTCAGGTCAACCATTCGCAGAGGATAGGGGACTCCCAGCTGGAGGTGTGTGTTCTTACCGAAACCAATGGGGCCAGAGTGGGGTCACATTGCACCTGCATGGCTGGGCTGGGCGAAGCGTGCTCACACATCGGCGCAACACTGTTGGCTGTTGAGACAGCTGTGCGAATTAGCGATGTCAGAGCGTGCACAGAAAAAAAGCAACGTGTGGCGTCCAGCACATAATTCCCACACGCAGTATAAGCGCCTGCAAGACGAAGATTTCTCGTCTTCCCAACGAAAAAAGAAAGAAATGGAGAGCATAGAACCTGACTCAAATTCTGTGGATACAGGTGATCATACAGAAGCAAGACTACCGGTGCCACCACTACCAACAGATGATGAGCTGAAGCAGTTCTATGCGAATGTGGCACAATCAGGCGTAAGGCCAGCATTTTTTATCAGACACCCAAAGTACAGTGGGCTCTGACAGCCACCGCGACAAAGAGAGCCGCAACTTCTACGCAATTTGGCATGTGCAGAAGCGTGTTCCAAGGACCTGCCTGCAATAATTACATGGGCAGAAAAGTTCGTCGCCGAGCTCACATTAAACCAAAAAATGGTTGAGCATATGGAAAACACTACAAAAAATCCAGGAAAATGCCAAAAGTGCTATTCATATCGAGCTGGGCGCATCGAAGCGTCAATTATGAAAAATGTGTGCACAACAACAGTTAGTAAACCTTCTGTAAGCCTGGTATACAGAATTTGTTATCCTGAACAGCATCAATTGCATTCTGCAGCAGCAGCTTGGGGACTTCTGCATGAAACTGATGCACTGCACAGCTATGTGCAAGAAATGATGAAGCGGCACATTAACTTTGCAAACCACAGGATAGGCGTCTATAAAAGCTCTAGGCACCCATACCTAGCAGCAAGTCTAGATGCTTCTGTTGAATGCACATGCTGCGGGAAAGGCACTGTCGAGGTTAAGTGCCCATATACTTTGGCTACTAAGGAGATACAGAGTGCATTGGATACTAACCAATTTTGTCTCAAGCACGCCAATGGAATCCTGCGCTTGAAGCGGACACATGCTAATTATTTTCAAGTGCGGACTTAGGTGATTGTGTGTTGTGTTGCATATTGTAATTTTGTCGTCTGGACGCCACTATCCTTGCACATAGAGAGAGTGAAGAGGGACGACGCATTTTTTGAAATGACCTTACCACCTGCAAGAGAGTATTTGACTCATGTTGTTTTACCAGAGCTCTTTGCGCAGTGCTCCACTAGGACGAAAACGGTATCCACTACCAGCCCTGACAAAAATAGTTTCTGCTACTGCCAGGGCCCAGAAGCATGGAAAATGCTGGCAGCGATGGTGCTGGATCTAAGTACAAGTGGTTCCACTATACATATCTCGGAATAAGACGTGGTCCAACTCAAAAGTTGTGGCTTTGCCAGGAATGTGCCACCAATGCCAACAGCCAAGGACACAAGCAGACAGAAGCCGCGGCCAGTGTGGGGTATCAAAAGAAGTCAGTCATACTGCACGTCTGGCTCTTAACTAAGCAACTTCCTGCATGCTAACTAAGCAAGAAAAGGTACATGTCCTTCAGTATTTTCATATCATGACTGGGAAAAGCAGTTCCAATAACAGCAGCTTTTAATAGCAGGTTACCTAATAAATCGTTTCATTACTTGGCTATTAAATATCCTAATGCAGATGTATATGTTGAGTATGAACTGCGCCTATGGCGTTTAAATTTGTTACCTTGTGTTGAAACTTTGTGCACATCACTTTTGTCTCCTCAGTTTTATTAAGCTAATTAGGCAGTTTTATGCTAGCTGTTTTTGAGCCATTTGATTGCATTATCTGTAAACCTTGTGGTTCTTCTGACTATTATTGTATTAACTATTATTAGGGGGTGTCTGGGTTTCAATGTTATCCTATATTGCAATGTTACATTTGATCATTGAATATTGTAAATATTTTCTCCCTTTTCATGACCTTGTAAATACTGTACTTTATAAATACGTCTGCTTTATGCTATGATCTCGCATGTACTTGGCAGTATTGTTAATAAAGTTACTCAACAGTACTTATATACTATTTGTTTATTTGTGATAACATCAGCATTTCTCGTGAAGGACAGAGAGGGGTGGAGTTCCACATTCTGAGGTGCAGTTCCACATACATTGGCACAAAGTATAAAAAGATACACTGAGCAATAACTTCAGAACCAGGAAAAAACATAAAACAGCAATACTAGAAAGAAAATCAGATACACATAGAGCTATACAGATATATCCTGGAAGCAGTAATAATACAATCAAACAACCATGTAGAACATGTGTATAACAACCTTGCATCAGAGGCCACAGCATCACGTAATATTTGAGAGTACTGCTTAACCAGTTGTCTACAGACTAGCTTTTTGCATAAATGAAAGGGAGTGACTGAATATTAAAGTAGTGTTTCTGCCTTGCCACAACAAGATTTTGTAAATGCACTGACTTGGCATTAACCAAGACACTTGTTGTTTTCAGGCGAACTAATGCATGCAGCTTCAACAGCATTTATTTCCTTGTACGCTGCTGCAATGATGAATAATGAGCATTTGAAGCTAAAAGATATTTCGCCTGATGTTGCTTGAAGTTAGATAATAAACAAGCAGTATTTCAGACAGTACTTTATGAAACATTCTGTCAGACTATTTCTGCGCATAAAATTTGATTTGGTCTCACCTTTGTGATTTCGGAATAAACATTTGTGCTAATAGTTCCACAAGCTATAATGAATCTGAGCAGGGGTACTGGAAGACTATCCACAAAGCTAAACATTTGTTCTGTAATAAAAATTCGTCACATGATATCAGATTATCCTAAAAAATTCTGGCACATCGTGAATCCTCAGTCACACCGACAAATCAGTATTCCAAAGGGAATAGGGGATCCCTCATCAGACTGGCTGTGCCAGTGTCGTTACCTCAACTTTTTCGTCTGTTTTTACCCGAGATATCCGACAAGCCTCTTCCAGATTTTCCTGCCCGAACTATGCCAGAGATGCCTGACATCATCTTTTTGGTCAACGGTATCAGTACTTTAGTAGAGAACCTCAAGTCATTGCCTTCTGCTGGCCCTGTCAACATTACTTTTAAGCTCCGAAAACATTAAAATTATTTCTGATTCTTCTTAACCTTGAAATTTTGCAGACATTAACTAGAGGCAACCTACCATCTGAGTGGAAGGTCGGAAAGGTCGTTCCGGTCTGCAAATGTAACAGAGTTTCACCACTAAACTACCGTGCAATATCTATAACAAATATCCCTTGCAAAGTCATGAGACATACGTCTTATTCTCTCACACAATGAATTTTCTCAACACACATGATTTTATTGGTCGATCAGAGTACGGTTGCCGTAAAGGACTGTCATGTGAAACTCATTTCATGACTTCATGACTAATATTTAAATTCTGCTACTTATACAACACAGACTGATGCAGTTGTTCTTCACTTTGCTAAAGTCTTCACCAAAGTTAATCATCAACGAGTACTTCTAAAGTCTTAACACGTTAACTTTCACCACAATGTCCTAAGATAGATAAAATAAATTCTCACTAATCACTCCCAATTTGTGCAAATAAACAATGCTTTTAGTACACTTCCAGTGATATCAGGCATTTCACAAGGTTCTGTGTTTGGTCCCCTCTTTAATACATTTTAATGATCTGCCTCTTTGTCTATCTAAACATATCTAAAGTTGTAGTTCCAAATCAAAAGTACACTGCCAATGCCAGATGCGACAAGAAGTCTGCTATCTTGCACAAATGGCAGCAAAAAAGTTCCAATATTGAATTCAGCAACCAACAGGGACTGAATTATACAGCCGCTCCTGTATTCTCAGGAACTACAGAAGGGCACAAATTTGTGAGAGCGCCGCACACTATGAGAATCTTTTTCCAGTGTTGCGTACTCATCCCCTTGCTTACACATGACAAAGTCGATCGATTGAATAGATTTTGAATAGAAATAGACCGGTTGAATAGAATTTGTTACGTACTGAGCCAATAACCCATTCGACATGGATCCTTACATTCGCTAACTTTCGTGTGCGAGCAATATCATGTGCTGAAAGTTAGCTTTTACCTTTAATAAATGCAGTGATGAGCGAAGTTGCCCAGCACAGGCCCACAATGTCACGCCCTCGGTCTGCCAAAACAACGTCCCCTTGCGTCAGTTTTTCGAGTATGCCGCATTGCTCAGTGATATGCTTATCACATGTCCTTCCATCCCACCCTTCAGATATAACTGCAATTGCACCTTAAAGGGATATCGCATATTAACAATTTTGCAGTATATTGAGACCATGTTTCTCTTCTGGGTAGCAAATATGACTGCCTTTCAATCTTTATATCAAACAGTCAAGTCCGACCACCACTTTTGCCCCAAATGAATATACAAATGCTTGCGGCATTGTTTGCTGGATTGCCTTCCTTGATGACCAGACTATCTGTGATGTAAGCCTCCAAAACGCAGCACGGAGCCCCTTCTCCAGGAGCCTGCTTGCAGTGGACTGTGAAACACAAAATCTGTAAGCAATGTCCTGGAGCTTCATAAAAAAATTACAAACACCTGAAATTCAGGCAAGTTATTTAGGGTCGTGTAGTTCACCGCCACTTCAATATGATTAAATATTGCCATCAAAAGCGAGAAATTTGATACACCTGTGTAAAAAATCACTTTGCCATTCTCATCACGGAGTGATGCCTCTGTTATCGCCAGCTGCTGCTTCTGCTTCCCTGACTCTCGAAGCTCAGTGGCAAGCCTCTGGTCGTCTGCATTTAAGGAGTTCAGTGTTGTATTTAAATGTCTTGCTTGCTCTGTTGATATATCAAGGTCTGACACGAGCTTTTGCTTGTCCACCTCGATGCTCGCAATATAATTCATGGTGAAGTCCATCTGGGTGACAGCAATTGCAAGAATTAAAAGAAATGTGCGTTAGCTTTTATTCCAAGGATGATGAAACAAAAGGACGTCAATGCCGGACAGGCTGCTCGCACAAACCTTAGTTGGTGCCATGGTCAGCCAAGCAGCTTGGGGATTGACGCTCGTCGGATGTACAATCCATGGTTGACACAGTGAAGTCCAGGCCCACTGCTACAATCTAACCGGGGTGCATCCAGGCTCGCAGCACATGTAGTTTCGTGAGTGGTACTTGAACTCGTGGTTGTGGCCTTCGTGGAACGTCGCCTGCGGCGGTTGTAGCGCTCCGTCAATTCACCTGCTTAGGAACCGTCACGTCCGTGACCCAAGAGCTGCGACGGCGCCCAGTCGGATTCCCATCACCCAACAATGCTAAAGGCTTGCCTGCAAACCGAGCGAGGCAACCAATAGTTCTGGCATTTCGAGTGCTCGAACGAGGTACATTCCCAATGGAACGAGAAAACGTTTGGCAGGTATCTTCGCAAAGAGCAGTAAAAGGCTCGCCGAGCGCGGCGGTGAATGTCGGGTGTAAACTCTCAGCTAGCAGATTCTGTACGGTCGTAATTAGACTATATACAAATTGCAATACATAATAGCTCGCTTACGTGAGACGAAATGACGACCGCACACACTAAAGTTGTCGAGATTCTTCAAATCTTGGCGGTTTACACGCACAAGCCACTCGCGACGCCGTTTTTCCGACAACTGTCTCATCCTTTCGCATTGCCAGGTTAAGTCTTTCGGCAGGTGAAACATTCCTTTTCGGGGTCTCTTTTATTTGGCTTTGCAGACGAGGTTCTGTGGCTGCGGGAGCCGTACATAGCACAAAGAGTCATGATATCGCACAGCAGGGCCATCTAGAGTCGGAACTAGCACAGCTTCACGTGCATATAAGAACCATGGCCAGCGGCCTACACTCTAAAAACTAGGGAGGGTATCGTAGGAGTGAACCGGCCGATTTACTCGTGAAAGCGTTGTTTTACTCTCGCAAAATGTCGAGTGGAGTGAAATGCATTGTTCACTCCGTCAGCAAGGAGAGAGTGAAATGTGCTTTTCGCTCTGTCCTTAAGTGAGAGAGAGTAGAATGCCCGTTCTGCTCTTACGGCAATAGAGAACAATACGTAGCGTGATCTTCTACCAAAACTGTAGGAGGCGGGTCCCGAACATGGCGATGTATCACTCACGCACTCTGAGCAAAGAGCACACAGTTTTGTTTCTAAAAGAACAGGCAGCGAAAGTTCAAAGGAACGCGTAGCGAGCGCTCTACTTTTTCACTCGGAGTTGCTCCACGGCACACGCGCTCACCACCGCGGAACAGCACAGCAACGGAGAAAGATGATCCGTCCAGTGAGCTGCAACGAAGGCCATCCAAGGGAGATCGTGTGGCAGCCATCTCGCGTCGCCGCGAAAACACAACAGTCATTCGTCATTCGTTGGATATAACAGCAAATCCTCTACTGCAAGTAATTCTATATTAGGTGCACATTGTGCGTATATGACATGCTATCGCCAGGAAGTCGTCGCGACGCTTAGCCGACGCGATTGACAACGGACTAGGCAAGCATGCCGTGTCTGTCGATGTCAATCGAAAAAGCCAGTCGTAGCGATAACTGCCTATTATTTTATCACTTGCTGCTATCTGTAAGACCTTTGAAAATTGCAGACGCTGCCAGAACAATGGTACGTTCAATAAGACGTGAGGCGAGAGGACGCTTAAAATGGTTTGTTCACCAGCCCATGATTCCAAGCCTATGCGGGACCTGCTTAGCGTGCGTTTTGTGTGTTTGAATTTATTCAGTTTGACAGTCTACTCTGTACGGAACGCTGTTGAAATAAGGAGTCACATAACAGAAGGCGTCATTTTGCTGGCGGCATGTTTTCGCTGCGCGCTTGACGGCGTCTCGCCCATCGGTAATCTGCGGCTGCTGAAGTTACGTGCAGCATCTCTGCTAGTTAGAAACTCTGGCGCAGGCATTCAGCTGCATGCTGCAAGACGTCAATTGGGCGCGTTATCTTGAACTTACTGAAAACGCATGAGAAATCCTGGTTTTATGCTGAATAAAGTATAAACCCCATATAAGCTAACTTGCGCGCGACAGCTACAAGCGATGCGACGGAGATAGCAGATGCGTTCGCTCGTCGCCTACAAGTCGCACTCCGTGCGAGCGACGATCTCAGTTGATGTATTTTACTCTAAAATGTAGCATACAATATTTCCGAAGGTCTTGCGGTAGGTTGTTATCCTTCCACGTATAAAAATGCAATCGTTTGCGCGATCAGCACGACTATCGGTAGTATTTGAGTGATGTACAGACATCCAGTTCCGGCTTCGCGCTATTGGCTAGTCGTTCATAGCACTTCCGGAAGACGAGCGACGATTTCTAGATTTCCAGAACCGACTGATTTCTTCAAGCGACGGCCCGTTTTGTCACTCGAAGCCGTCGTTCATCGCCGTAGCGCACTAAATCGCTCTCATGGTGTTTAGCCCAAAGACTGAACTATTTTTGCTAAGGTATTGAAATGGTGTGATTATATGTCTGATTTTATGTCTCCTGTTGCGGTTTTGAGCCCGGTGCGAATCTAAAAGCGTGCTTATGTCTACTAACTCCACGAATTGTCAGGCAACAAGTTATGCATCGGCATCGAATATAACGGCTGCTGTGTGGAATTACAATTCCAGGGGCGCTTCGCATACCGTTATTGTTTTGGACATGCCTGTGCATTTGCGAATATGAAATCGCGTTTGAGAGTTATGTCATATGAACAGCTAAAACGCCCTTCTCTGGGGGTTACAAGCGTAATGTGTGCATCTTGCTACTGCATGGCAGACCCAACTGTGTATATCGCTTTAATATTTTTAGTAGAGAAATAAATTATCAACGTAAAATGTTGCTCTAAATCCTTGCTACCATTTGTCCGTCGTACACAAAACGAAAGAGTTGGCCTAATAAACTAATAAGTGCGGTCGAACTGCAACTTCTACATGCCTTCAAGAATGTAAAATGCTAGATTACAAACTGCAGCAGTATTCGAGTCTGTCAAAAATGAACTCCACTGCCGACCTCATCACTGAAAATAAGTTCATGCCTTCTAGTAAGCTTAGATGCAGGCAGCAGTGAACTTTCTTGTTAATATTGAAATGTCCGTAAGCATGCCTTAACCAGCCTTGTTGCCCTTTCTTATAGGCGCGTCCCGTCACATCCATTGAAATGGAGGACCATATTTTCTTCCCTACTGAGGATCATGTTTGCAGATACGCTCCTCAAATTATGTCTTGAGCAGTGGCACAACCAGAGATGGTGCGGGGGGCACACTGGGCACGTGCTTAGGATGCGTCGCAAGTGCTTTTTGCGATACACCAGACTAATGACAGACCTATGACGTCTGGCATTCACCAATATGTTATTTATTAGCAGGAGTATTGTAACACTGGTGCCGAACGAGGACGAACTCTCGGTTATTTCTTTTTTGTCTAAATTTAAAAATTGAAGTTGTTTAGCAGTAGACTGTTGCAGTCACTGTTGCAGTCATGCATTTCCGTAGGTAGAATAAGAGCTAAGACTTTCTTTTAGTGCCATGACCTTGACTATCTTGATGTTGTTTTACACCACGTTCTCGTGTTGACTTTTGCATACAATATTTTTCAGGCACGCGCTTTATATAACGGTAGAAGGCAGCTGCAAGGAAACAAGAATGTCAAAGAGCCAGCTCAGCGTGACTTGATGTAGTGCAGAGGTGCGCACGCCAAAGAATCAGTATACATCGCCACTCAATTTCGACAAAAAGAAATAGATTGTGGGTATATTGGGTGTACGATATGACTAAACGTTAACAAAATCAAAATACAGTATGTCACACACAGGCGAAAATTCTCATGTGCTCTAGGCAGTCACCTTAACATTGTATATTTATGTTATTTCAGAGCAATGTCATGTATTTATGTAATATAAGAGCAAGTGTCATTGAAAAGTTAGAAATGTGTTTTTAATAAGCTGATTAGTTGTGAGAAATGACTGCGTTTTGTCTTGCCTCCCAACAGATATATCCATGTGATAAAATATAGTGGTACAATGAAATTGCATATTTGCTTAGTGACATAATACAAAGGGCAAAGGGCACGGTGCCTGTGTTCACTATAAAAAGCAACAGCTCATGCTTGGTTAGATGCTTGCATACGTTTAACAGCTTTAATAGCTTACATTTACAGTTTTCAGTGTGCAGATACAAACCACTGTGATTCTGTATTTTAAATGCAGACATGAAGCAGGCGGATTTTCATGTCTTCCTTTTTATCTATTTTTACACCTAATTTCAGAATTGTGGCTTCCTTTTCGATTCCAGAAAGGGGAATCATTGGAGGAAGAGAATCCTATGTTTAAGAAGTCATTATTCTTTATGTGCATGCTCACGAAACCAGTTCAGTAGAACCGCTCGTGCCTCCTGAAGAGAATGCAAGGAGCAATTAGGGCCTTTAACTGTGTACACCGTGGTGCAAACCTTACGTCTTGGAAGCCGGAGAGTTAGTTGGAATTGAAAATTATTTTTAAAATGTAAAATTGTGGTTTCTCCAATCTACTTGCATACCAAGTATGCTAGTCCAGGTAGAGTTGCATTCAATGGAAAGAACTGAGAATAGAACATTCTTAATCAATTGTCGGACGTGAATATATAGTGTTAAGCAAAATCCCCTTAGTTTCATGGCTTCTGTAGACATAATTCTTCTGGGCCTAATACAGAGTGCAGTGTGAGGCGGTGTATTAATCTGCCTAGACACATATGTGCTTGTTTGGAGACGAAGATTCTTCAAAGTGCAATAATTTTTCTTACTTTAGCGCATCTTAACCACTTCAGTAGGAAAAAGAACCTTTGGTTAAAGGTAGTTGGTTCATTGCGCAAGTATATGCATATTCGCATGCAAAATCTACGTGCATGGAAGGGATATGTCAAATAGGATGGTGCCATTCTTAATTTATGTTTTCCTTCTTTTTCTTTTTCGTACACTTCCCTTCTTGTACTGAAGAACTCCTACAGGGCTGGAAGAAAGAGAGCGTCATCATAGTAAAGATAATCATAACCAAATGATAAAACAAAGAAATTCCAACCAAACATGTGATCGTCACTTGTGCGTCCAGCGTGCTGCTAGAAACATTACAAATAGGATACCCTGAAATCATAGTCGGAGCATTCATCTCGAACTCTCGGAGACGTTTCAAGTGCCAGAGGTGCGGCCACTGTTCACAAAGCTGTCAGGGCCGACAAACCTGTGCAAAGTGCACTGTCTGTGATTTTCCCTCAGAAGAGTGCAGTGGCCAACTCCACTGTGCGAACTTTGACAGCGGAGAAGCAGCTTACTCCAGAGCTTGCCCTACATTATAAAAAAATGATATTATCACCATCACACTAAACGAGAACATTTTGTTTCAGGAAGCGCGAAAACGCTTTACATTCATTCATACCCTATTGCAAAACCCAGTGCCACTGGGACCCAGTGCGCCGGATTATGGGCCCAGTGCAGCCCGCTGGATGCTGGGGCCCTGGGAAGGCGCAGCGTGCTGGGAGGCACTGGCTACTCGTGCGAAAAACAGCTCTAGCGCGTTAAATACGCGGTGCCTGGACGTCGCATATACTTTTTTGAATACAGAAAGCAACAAAGAGCGTTTTAGCGCAATAAAAGAAGCCGTAAGAATAAAACTGGTCCGAGCAGGATTCGATCGTCCGACCTACAGATCACAAGCGCGGCACTTTACCGCTACGCCATGCCAGCAGACAGATATAGTCGGATAATTTGCCATGTCAAAGCCGAGGAGCAGTTTCTTTGCAGAGGTACGTCTCGTACAGGCATGGTTGATGCGCGATCGCCCAGCAACTAAAGCTCACGCCTGTATTTTGTTGAATTCCGATGGTAGATTGCGAGCGGTCGGCCGGATCACGAACGGAGCGCGTCGCTCCGACTGAGATCGCTCTCATGTGCGCACACCATATCTGCGAAGGGAATGCGTGCGCTCCCGCGGGGGCACTTAGTACACGAAAATCAAGTGAGAGGGCGCTAGGATAGAGAGAGGAACAAGCGCTTGGAAGCGCAACCCACCACCCCATTTCACTGTCCGTGTCAGAAGAATCATCACTCGACTTGGATATTGTACTGTCTGAGTCGGAGCTGTCTAGGAGCGCGAACAAAATCGCACGGCGCGAAGCGGCGTTAGGGTCCCTAGAAATACTTTCTAGGGACCCTAGCGGCGTCCACGTTTCCCATGTCGTCCATAGCTGCCCGCGACCGGAAACAGGCGACCGTGACAGGAAGCAGAGGCGGGTGAAGGAAATACGTCACGAGGACTTCCGGTCAAATCTGCCGATTTCGGCGGAGCAAATATTTTTGCTCCACGGAGCAATCCGGGATCAGCGGCTGGTCCCAATCTGCCATTGGAACACACAGCTCACGCTCCCATTCTGCCATTGGAATAGGATTGCTCCATACAGAGCAGAAAAACTTGATCTGGATCTGCCACTGGAATTCAACAAGTAGTATGCTTGGAAGTGCCACAACATCAATTTTCACTTGCGATTGCTATTTTATCTTCGAAAAAAAGTCAAATGAACCGCCGCCCCGGGACGGTGTATGGGCTGTTACTGTCTATTTCGATAGCCATTTCTTGTTCTTCCCGCAAAGTATATGCAACGTTTCCTTAGTTCAGTGATGCCTTTCAGTCAACACGCCTGTCCAGTCATACATGTTCGTCAGAGAAGCGCAGGCTAGTGCTTGGGAGCCTTCGGTGATAGCACATATACCTGTGTTTATGACGCGTCACATCAGCGGTCATTGCTTCTTGTGCTGGCACTGTAGACATGAAAAAATTGTTTATTTAAGAACACCGATGCGAAAGCTGAAATATAGAGTGATTTATCCTTGTTAGATTTCTTGATTCCTGAGCCTAGACGCGCCGATAGCGTGAGGACGGACTCGGCGAATACGCTAGGCCTAAGCTTCGGTGGGGACCGATCTCGGCGCGGGTAGCTGGCGAAAGCTAAAATGTATTCGAGCCTCAGAACTTTTTTAGTACAGTAGGGAAAGTGGAAGCACACGAATCACCTCAGCTTTGTTATCGGTGCGATAATATCAGTCAGCGATAGGCTTCGAACTCGGGCTCCGCTCGCGCGCGTCTGAACGACTTCTGCATTTCATGTTCACTCCACTACACTGCGACAACGGCGACAACTCCCAGCCATACGTTACGTGCGAAGTACTAAAAAACGCGGTGTCCTCTGCGTTTACGTGGTTTCATTCAAGAATTTAGCCATCCGCCCAGTCAAAAGGGAAAATGAAAAAAAAAACGAAAGTGATTTTCAGTTTCAAATGTGCATGAGTAAACAGGGCAGCTCACGCACTTTATTCCAAGCTGTGACACGAAATAGGGTCTTATAACCCTAAGATATAGCGTTATTTAGGACACGAGACTAGTATCAAGCGATGAATTGTATAAAGCATTTATTATTCAGCAGCGCTCCTCCTTGCGTACTGGAACCAGCGCGGCCCAAACACAACCAGCGCATTTTCCAGTGCGAACCAGCGAAGTGCAGCGAGAACCAGCGCCTGTACAGCACAAACCAGTGCGCCCCAGCGTCGTGGCAGTGGAACCAGCGTCTCTTCCAGTGTGACCCAGCTCTTATGCAGCGCTCTCAGTGGTGTCCCAGTGAGTCCCAGCGAGTGCCAGCGTACCCAGTGCGACCCAGCGCCAAAAAGCGCGCTGGTTTCACTCTGGAAGACGCTGGTTTTTGCAATAGGGTACCGTAGGGTATGCAGTTGTGGCGCGTTAGGGGACAACGCTACAGGAGAATCTGGCATCGCCCGGACCACAAAGGGTGTGGCCGCGATAGTTCAACCCGCCACCCAGGTGGCAGCAGCCAGCGCTGCTGCACCCATGTTGAAGGATGGTCCACCGACCTCTTTGATGGTGACCACCAGAGCTCTCCTTTTCGAGGCAAGGTCTACCCGGAAAGCACACCGCTCGAGTGAGCGGATGTCAAGCGGCTCCTTGGAGTCGATCGACAGAACTCCGAGACAGACGGGGCAGCCAGCTCCCCTGAGAGCCGCAATTTTTGTAACCGCTCCGAAAGCACACCACGCGTCATGGTGCCCAGAAAGGGTCTGGTGACCTAATCTTTCCTTTCCAGAACACACCATATCAAACTCTGCCAAAATGGACACACGAAGTGTACAGTGGAATGTGAGAGCTCTTCGCCACTATCTTGATCACATAACACAACTCCGACACAAACTCACATCAACCCATTTCTTTTGATCAATGGCCAAGGCCATACCTTGGAAAACTAGGCCAACGCTCCTGGCATACACATCGTGTGTGTATCAATCTCCATAATCTACTTACAATCATCCCTTAAATGCAAGCAAGTTGCTTGACTTAAGCCAATAAACCACAAATGCCGACCAAATCTACCACACAACTGTCCTTATAGTATTGCCGAGCTTTGAGCTGCCTTGAGCGTATGTATGAGCTCTGCACCAGGAGTGGACACAACGTATATGACATGATTAAAACTTACATAAAGATAACACTTCTGGCACATTTCCACTCATGTTAGGCAGGCGGATGCCTTCCATCCTGGCGCCGTTCCGGTTTTTGAAACAGATCAAAGACTTGCCCGAAGTTTCAAGTTACCGTCCAAGACAATTCAAGAATTGCCTATGAAAACTATTCGAGAAAATGATAAATCGCCTTTTACATTTCTTTCGAACGAAAAAATTGCTTAACCCTTATCACTGCGGCTTCAGAAGTGGTCGGTCGACTACTAACTATCTCGTGCGCATTGGTGCAAACTCGAGCGCATTGAGGCAGACATTCGTGACGCCTTTATCTAGAAGCAGTTCTTGCTTTCTGTTTTTAGGCATGGAAAAAGCACATGACAATGCTTGGAGATGTGGGATTTCGCGAGACATCGAGGAAATGGGTTTTCGATTAAATATATTTAATGAAATTGAAACTAATCTATCACACCACGCATATCGTGTTAGGGTTCGCACTGCCCTATAGCGGTCATTTACACAAGAAACTGGGCTGCCGCAATGTGGGTTATTTAGCTCTATCCTTTTTATCGGCGAAATGAAATTTTTCCACTTATCTATATCTGAGATTATAATATTCGGTATAGGTATATGACACAAAGTTGGGTTTCATGTCATTTGTGAGCGACACGTCCACTTTCGCTTGAAGAACGTGTGTACATGGGCAAAATAAAATGGCTTTAAATCGAATCCTCTTAAAAGATCCTGTGTCTTTTTCACGCGGAAAATAGGCTTATTTGCAGAGCCAAATGTAGAACTGCATAGACGGCATATCCGCTTCGCGACTGGTGCCTTCAGGACAAGTCTTGTAGAGAGTCTTTACGTTGAAGCTCAAGAGTGGTGGCCTACCTCGAGAGGTCGTACTTTACTTTCATGTACTTTCTGGAAAACAACGCAAACCACGAACAGCCTGCGAATGTAACATTAAAGGACGTGTGATCTTCAATGCGTTTTAATAACCGACAAGCAGCTACAGAAGCAATCTCTGTTTGTGTAAGAAAATGGGAACTCAAATGCTCGAGCATAACCTGATGGTCCCGGTCAAGTCATTGACGCCGTGGCAGTCGCAGCTAGTAGAATACGATGCATCATTCATAGAAATGACGAAAGACCCCAAGAGGTACATTTTTATTGTATTTTCTAGAAATTTGGTCGAAGTACTCGTGCATAGAGCTTTACACTGATGCTTCAAAGTGACATGGTGGCGAGTTTTAAGCAGAAATCAGACCATCCATCTGTGAAACTGATGCATTATACCCGGCAACATGCATACTTTACGGTTGTGTCCTATGCCCTGTTGTCTGTAAAACATATTGGGAAATTAAAGGTAAAGAAAACAACTATATTTTTAGACGCACTCAGCATCGTAAAAGCCTAATGTCACGACGTAAACTCAGAAACTCTGCACATACCGATCCTTATTCTGTTCTTTGCACAACGTAGATGTCTCAGCAGCATGTTATTCTATGATGTGTGCCCGGGAATAGGGACATAGAAGGTAATATGTTTGCAGACAAAATTGCCAAATCAATTTCATGGCGAGGTATCAATGCTACCGCTGGTGTCCTTGCTTTAGATTTCATGACTTCTCTCCGAAAGCAGCTAAGTCACTGGCAGCGTTTGTGGGACGATGAATAAAGCAATAAGCTCCACGTAATCACGCACAGTAGGGTTTCTCGTCCTTCTCAGCGAAAGCACGAGGAGCTGACCTCCCAATCTGTCGTCTCAGAGGGGGACACACATATGGCACCTACAGTTTCTTGCTCACTAGTAATGAACCACCAACCCGTGGTAGATGTGGTGAGAAGGTGACCCTGCTCCAATTGTTTATGTATGGTCAGGAAGCCGAAAAGGCGAGACATATTTCCGTCTGGCATACCGTTATCATGTACCCTTCCAACCCATTATGTTTCTTGGTGAAGAACCGCTTTTTGACACCAAAGCCTTCCTAGGTTTCCCGAATGACCTTGTATTACATGTTATCAGCCCAAGGAATTCGCAGCTTATCCTTTCGCCCGAGGATGCTGCTGCGATAGCGGTGTTCTCAGTAGCACATGCCTCCAGGCGCTTATGCTGCAAAAGCTTTTAGAGGCTTTTGTGCTCCTTACAAGTTGTTACCACTGATATAGTTAGTATATGTATTGTCCTTCAGCATCGATTCTACCTGTTCATCATTAGTTATTGCCATAATCTTATTACGTATAAATTTTACGAATTTTACATGGATTTTTAGCACCCTTTTAGAGCCTCATGTTTCCTACATCCGCATATCACAATTACATTGCCAACTGATTGTCGCTCTTTGGCCATACCTGGCCCTTCCACCATAATATTCTACATCATCATCATCATGATCATCATCTTCACAATCCATTACCGTCGGGATTCATCACGGGTACTGTGTGCGGGAGTCAACTTCTCTACCACTGTGCCATGCTAGCCTTTTTTAATAAATATGATATTATTGCAATTAGTGAAATTATCTTCATGGTGGAAATATTTGAAATAATAGGAGCACTCAGAAGAGTTGTAGCCTGCAACGTGTTTTTGGCAACCAAAGCATTCTGTCTTTCAGATTCTTCACTACACAAGGCTTTACATTCAATGTTTCTATAGGATTTTTTCAACATTTATAGGGTCTTCCAGTTTTGAACCCATGAGACGTGTCAACGTTTATCGCCCAGTGAGCGCTGGAGAGTAAGGGTTAGTTCATTTGTATGTGCGACAGCTTGTCTTGCATTCATTTTTTTCGGTATAACTCTCACCGGGTATTACAAGCCTTCTTGCAGGTTAACCTGATTCATGTCCCGAGAGAATTAGTGGTGTTCTCGAAGTTCGTTTCTAGATTTGTTTATGGGGTTCATGCGTCAGATTCATTTCCCGATTGCTTTCCTGACTGTGCGTTTTTCTGATGATTATTTGTTGACTGTATCAGGTAAAAACTTCACAAAGGTTTATTGTCCATGCTGCCGGCGCCGTTGTATCAACCAGTATGCACCAGATTACCGGGCCTATATGTACTGTGCGAAAAATGCAAGTTTTCTCTTCTAGAAAAACTTTTTTTACATATTACACACAAACACATTGCCAGTTAAAACATGGCTTCGGAAAAGGATACTTTCATTTCTTCAATTCGCAGTCGCCTTTGTGACGTCCATGAAACAACTTAAGACTGTTTCATTGATTATAGAGATGCAATTTTCTTCTGTGATGTGGTCCATATAAATTCACAAAAACCTCCAGATCTAAATTTTCACAGTATCCGATATCTTGATACCCGATATCTGTGATGCAGCAGTGGATACGTTTCTTTTGTATTATGTTTTTTTTTGCTAACAGGCCTTCTTAGCCCATGGAAAGCTTGAACAGCAGACTAAAACGCAGGAAGAACAATTTTCTCTAAATAGAATATCGCTCAAATGAATGCGTTCATAACGGACATTTACGTATAAATTAAAGGTCAGCCAGATTGGTATCCAGTTTTGATTAGGTATTTGACTTCTACTTTCGTATCGTTGTTTTAACGGACAATGTTGTTTTGTGCGATGTTTTCGTTGTACGCACTGTTTGTCGGTCTGCGATTGCATTAGACCACCTGATGCGCCAAGCCATCGCTTGCTATCGCCTGCGAGGGGATGACCACGGTAACATTATCGCTATTGAATGACGATAACTTGACTAAGATAGAATTGTGAGCAAGGAATGACGTCGATGAGTCAACGAAAATGGCATGATGAGGACGACAAGATGGCAGTGTGATCACAATAGAAAGTAATGATAGTAAAACGTCAGCTTGACGATGATGGCATGATGACACTTGTATGAGTATGACGGCATCACCACATTCGGATGTCATGCTTTCAATCTAAGAATGAAACGACCGCGACGCTATCCCGACCATCGTATGACAAGGAACACATGGCGATGAGTGTATGATGACGATGAAGGGCGAGGAAGGCAAGACAATAGCATGAATACAATTAGATGAGGAAAAGTGTATGTGCACAATGACGTGACGATACTCTATCACAAAACTTGTATAACGACGATAGCATAGTGACAGTCGGATAATGTATATTGATTAACGGAGATGGCACTACTACGGTGTAATGATGGAACCGGATAAAGCGGGAATGACCACTTTGGCGCCTCCAAGATGGCATGACGGTGACGGCATGTGGAGAGTCAGATGGCAAAGCAGCAGTGACAATAATGCGATGGCTATGACGGCTTCATGACCGTTCCCGTACCTAGTGGCCCTTGTTGTTAACAACTTGGGCAACCGGAACAGGCTAGAAGGCGTGACGACAGCGGCTTGAAGAGAGTAATACATCGCGTTGATGCGATGATTTCAATGGCATGATCACAATAGCATCACAACTAGGAGCACATACCTTGTTGCTCGAGCAGGTAGATAACTTGGGCAATTGTGTCTGCGAAAGAGACTAGACAGAGACATACATACATACATACATACATACATACATACATACATACATACATACATACATACATACATATATATATACATACATAAGGCCTACATAGATAGATAGATAGATAGATAAATTCAAAACGGCGAAAGTAGACAAATAATTCTGTTCGTACTAATCAAGCACCAGTACTTATTCTAGAAATCATGCTGTTCAGCTAGACTTCAGAGTTACAGGACTCAGCACGAAGTGTCATGCTGACGAATGCCCTGAGCCAGCGTTTATGAAAATTAGGTAGTCACGATATGCACGCCCTCCGGAATGAAGGAGGTGGGGTCAGAAACAGACACCATAAGCATGCGCTTCGAGGGCTATCAGTGGGTCCCACTGCAAAGTCTGGTTCCGCATTGGAAAATCTAAAACCCCGCCTAAGTGCGTTTCAACCCTTTTCCCATAATCTCTTTTCCCAATATACCGCTAGGAAGCGTGTGTCCCTGCCAGCGGAAACACTGTCCCTCTGCCTCTACATTACATTCCCAAGCGGTGTTCCTTCACTGCCTTCCTGCCTTACGAGAACTACGGGCACCGTAGAAATACGAGAACCGGGGCAAGCCGAGCGCGGACTCCTTTCCATTTCTGCTTTCCATAGTTCGCGGTGTTTCCCATTCTGGAATTCATCAGCAGGTATGATTAGTGCGGAAACACGCCCCGTGAAGATACACTTGTGCTTGTTATTTTCCCTTTTTGGTTGGGATGCACTAGCTAAAAGGAATTGGAATGGCTTTTGCTTGGCCATTTCAACTTTCAACTTCAACTTTCAGGTGGGACGAGCCATAATACTCTAGAGAAACTTGCGCCAAAGCGTCATGTAAACGCTACATTGTTTCCTTGAAATGGTGAAACTCGCTGAGCGGCACTTTAACTATGCAAAATCTGCTGACTAACAATGAGGCGCACGCCTTAGAAAGCACTGACCAAGGACTTAAGAGTTTGTAAATGAAACTCATGCGAAGGAGCATAAAAAATCGTCCAGACAAACTACAGAGAAACGTGCAAAGCTTTGTTGAATGTGTGCAGGTAACAAACAACTGAAAAACGTGTCATGAGACTCGCTCAAGTCTCCCACGTGAGGATTTGCGATAGAATCACAAATAGGATCAAAGTCTGTTTATTTGTTCCAATAACAAGGTAATAATCACAGGAGATGGGTATACAGAAGCCGGTCCTATGGCTAAATAAAAAAAAATACACGCCACAATACTCGCGACAATTCGTAGTTAGTAAGAACATGAAGAAAACGACATACGACTTTCCTTAAACACAGAGATAAACGCATTAAGAAAAAGAGTCCACAGGATTGTTTTACCGTAAGGGTTCAACTCGTAGGATTATCTGATGTGTGCTCGTCGATGCTTCGACCTGGAAAAGCATCAGGCTGCTGGTTCGTCACTGGTGAAAATCATTGCGCACTCCCACCCCCTCTCGGTCTACTGCCGAAGGCTCTCATCTGGTGTGAGCTAAGCCTGCCAAATACATACTTCAGCCGTCTTTCGATGCACGAACATGCCACCACGATTTCGAAATCCACCTGACTGCTCCCCATAGGTTTACTGCCAGGTTGTCCCTCTTCGTGTGCCGGATGTCACATGTGGGAACGGCCGGGCGACGCAGTAGAATTGGAAAACTGCTTTCCCACAGCCGTGTAATGACGCAGCGGTTGTTGCGATGGGGGCGGCCATATTGGGAGGAACCCACGCGTACAAACGTTGTTACATCGTTAGGAGGGCGCATGAGGTCAGTTAGGGAACACCAACATACACAAATACGGGAGAGTGCATGGTTGTAAAGAAAATCAGCAGGCGGCGGAATGTCTCTCTTATCGAAACTCACCCACTGTGAACGAACCCGTATGTCACAACTCACATCACTACTTCTACAGAACAACTTCTTCATAACAATCCTCCGTTCTTCGTCCTCCTCTCCTTTAGGGCCGCATGCACGTGCCCCACGAAATACATGCACAACTGGGCAGCACTCTCACACATTATTGTAGCACACAATACCACGCTGAACTTGGCGGGCGCGGAAGCTGCAAGTCAGCGCAGCAGCTGACTTGCAGTGTTGAAGGAGAATGAGTTCCGTACAGATAAACAAGGTAAGGTAAACACACAAAAGTAAGCTTGCAAGCGCATCGGGTCCCGCTATCAGCATTCTTGTAATAATTTGTGTAATTATAGCAGCCAGACCAAAATATGGCATGAAAGAAACAATCAGAAAAATAAATGCACCTGAGCACCACTTGCACCACTGACTCTGCCGAACGCCGAAAACTTTGCTTTCGAAACAACCGCATCCTTGTTTAAACTTCCTTTAATTGAGTGGAAAAACTACATCAAAAACAAGAGAATGGAGACCACAGGACAACAAAAACGGTACGACAATATCCATGCGGCTTGACCGATTGAACAATAAGGTGACCCAGTAAAAGCGCATATGCCCTCGTGGCTAAATAGATACATTATATATTATCCAAGCACATGTAATGCGCCACCATTCTTAGGGCACTGAAAGCACATTGCGAGCTATGCCATGAATGCACTGGGTATGTGCCACTCTTCAACAAAGATGTCGCTTACTTAGCTCGGTGAGTATGTGCACCTGGGTTTGCGGCAAGCGACGCGAACAAACAATTATCAGTGTTCGCAAGCATCGGAGCGTCACGGTTTCCGCATCACAGGCCGCGGGTGGACTTGTTGGCACCGTCTCGAAATCGCGCAGCGTGTCCCGAGAAGCGTGAGGAGGGAGCCTGGTTGCTACATGACACATTTCTCAGCATTCGCTCTCACCGACGCGTCCTGCATTTCGGAATCCCCGCATATACTTCGAGTAGTCGGAGCTAGATGTCGCCAAGTAATGTTATTGAGCCGTGAAATAGGACTGCTGCTGCAGTCTATACCTAATATGCAACTTGTTTTAACAGTGGCAATACGCTAAGTCGCTATATTCATTTATAGGTAAAGGAATTACCGTCCCTATTCATCGTGAGATAAGATGCACAGAATTTTTAAGTACCTAAATTTACGCGAAGCTCATATTATGTTCACCCTTACATATTGCAATATAACAACGCTATTGTGAGCGCGACACATGACTCACTCTTCATCTCTACGCATCATCATCATTTGTACGAATTGCTCATCTATAATTACCATCATCAGCCGCACAGTTTGTTCTTTTTCATCGTAGCTAGTGTTCCGCTGGATTAAAAGGTTCGTTATAAGTCGTGGAGTGTGTGTTTCGTTCCCCGCGACCTCTCGCCCTTCTCACTGGAGCTCCGCTCGGGTCGCCGCATGATATATATTGTCATCCTTCCTGAAGACAATCCAAGCACGTCCGACACTACTAGCCCAGCTCAGCCTTCGCCATCCGTCGTGGCCATACAGAGCCGCCACCGTGACCCGCCAGTCTTGGCTAGTCTGCGGGGAGATACTTCGAGGAATGGCTCCAAAACTACAACCAGTCAAGCGACTTCAATAAGTGGGATAACTCACAGAAGTTGTACAACGTCCCCTTCTACGTCACCGATGTCACGAAAACATGGTGTGGAACCATCAGCCTGATGTCCTCTACTGGGAAACGTTCACGTGGCAACTTCGTCAGATCTTCGGCGATTCCGCTGTCCACATGTAGGTTGCGAAGAAGAAGCTCGGTTCCCCAGGGAATCCCCGGGGAATCGTACACCCGGGGAATCGGGAAATCGTTCCCCGCGGAATCGTACACATCCTACATTAAAGGGTGAGCTAGCTTTGTGCAAACGTGTCAACGCCACTATGCCCCAGACCGACTGCATACGGCATATTATTAAAGGCATACACACCGTCGCCTTTAGCGCGCTCGCCACTCAAAATCCTGCCACGAACGAAGATGTCATAGCCACTTGCCTACGCTTCGAGGAACTTCGACCTCTACGGCTGTGCATGGATAACACAGAGCTTCGTTTGCCTTCAGCACTAGAATTGCGTACGATCATACGTGATATCGTTCGAGAGGAAGTTCACGGGCGGTGCTCTTACTGTGTGTGAGAACCTGGCGGCCTCTCTACAAACGGACCACTGTCCCTGTAGCTTTATTATCGCCACCTGTGCGTGTGCGGCCTTACCGCTCCACTCCACTTCCAGCTCGGCCCATTTGGTGATACTGCGGCTACCGCAGGCTTATCTCCCGGTTCTGTCGACGGCGTCAACTGGGGGAGCAACGTGGCTAAACATTTGAAGAGCGAACAGGCGTCCGTCAAGCAACGTGCTACTACAGAACCTCCTAGCGCTCATCATTTCACCGTTCGCCGTTTCTTCCGTGCCCTCTCAAACACGCCTCCCAATTCTCGAGAATATCGCCGCCGGTCGCCTTCTTCATATCGTCGTTCCGTATCATCACTCGGACCTCCTTGCCATGTCTCCAACGCTCACTCGGAAAACTCCGCTACAGTTTTAGGAGGGGAAACTGCATCCAACGAACAGCCTACAGTTTCTCCAGAGCGACCCTGGAACCTGTTCTCAGTGCTTGCGCAAGGTGCGCCAATCGAAACTCTCACGGATACATGTGCTACCACTGTGATTATTCGGGCACACTTTTGTTCGCGCTTCCGGAAAGTGAAGACGCCATATTGTGACCCGTCGCTTCGTGCAGCGACTAATGCCGTTCTTCGCCCCATCGTGCGACGAAAAATTCGAGTATTCATTGACGGAATACGTCATTTCATTGTTATTGCTGTGTTTTCCGAGTATACCCATCAAGATATTTTAGGATGGGATTTCTTGTCTTCGGCGTCCGCTGCTGTCTCGTGTTGTGAGTGACTCGTACACCTCAATGCCACTGGTTACTGTCTTCCTGATTATGAAGAACGATGGCCTGCAGCTGAACGCGAAAAAAGTGTACATTCGCAGAAAAGACTGCCAAAGTGTTGGGGTACTTAGTCAGCAAAGATGGCATTCGACCAGACCCTGAGAAACTTCCCGCCTTCTTTGAGTTTCCTCGTTCTGTGCATCCAAAAGAGCGGCGCAGTTTTCTCGGAGGGTTTCGTACTTCCAGCGCTTCGTAGGCAACTCCGCTGCGCTTGCGTCTCCGCTCTATCTACCCCTCTTAAATAACGCGCCCTTCGTTTGGACCGGGGCTTGTAAAAGTGCTTTTTTCACGCTCAAGCAGGCCCTGACGTCCGACCCGGTACTGTGCCACTTTGACCAAAGTACAGCTACTATCATTCACACTGACGCCAGCAGTCCTGGTCTCGGTGCGTTTCTCCTGCATCGTGGCACCTCCTTGCGTGAATGAGTCGTTGCTTACGCCTGTCGGGCGCTGAATGCTGCTGAGAAAAATTGCACCATCACCGAACAAGACTGCCTTGCTGTTGTTTAGGTAGTGGAAATGTTTCAGCAATACCTCGATGGCCGTCACTTTACAATCGCTGATTTCTTTCTACGCAACATCCTCTTACGTCCCGGAGCTCCACGCGTTCTACTCAGCGACGGTGGCCAAGCCTTCCTCTCGCCTCTTCTTATTGAAGGTCTGCGCACCTCCAACAACGTTCACAAGAAGACTTCAAGCTGCCACCTGCAGACCGATAGAGTACGATGGAAACGCTTAGCGTTTCCATCGTACTCTATCGAAGCGTTTCCATCGTACTCTATCGGATATGATTGCTATGTACATCAACCCCGACCACACCAACTGGGATGCAATCATGCCGTTTTTGACAGTTGCATACAAAATGGCTGTACAACATACCACCGTCTTATCTCCATATTTCCTTGTCTATGGCCGCTCACCTAGTTTCGTTCTGGACAACTCGTTCTTTACGGCGCCCGTGTCCACGGTATCGCCTTTTTACGAACAATTTTTGTCCCGCCTCGAAGGTCATTGAGGAGACATCTCCCGTTAATTACCGCGTCTCACCGTTTGGAATTTCGTTCGACCACCGTTGCCGTAGTGCAGAAATTGTGCATGTATCGCGCTTAAAACGCTACACTCGATGTGTTTCAGAATAATGCCGCGCCACCAGGCGGGCGCTTCCGCCGCGGGGAGGAATTAGTGTGAGCGCCATCCATGACTGACTCTCCTTCATCTCTACACATTATCATCACTTGTACAAATTACTCATCCGTAATTATCATCATCAGCCGCACAGTATGTTTTTCTTCGTTTCTCTAGCTCCGCTGGATTAAACAGTTCCTTATGATATTGCTTTGCAAATGCGATCTTGCGAATGTTTATTATGTTCGGAGTAATTAAGGTAGATGGCACATGAGCGTATTGCGTGGGTTTTCTCCTTGTCATAAAGAACAAAATTTGACATGGAATTAAAGTTAGCACAAAACAAATACCTATCGTCACTGTTATGCGAGCAAGTAGTTAAGTACTGGATAATTAGCGACAATTGAAAATTATAACGGAACCAATAAAAAGAAGCAGCTCTACCAGAATTGCGCCAATGATTCGGGAAAGTTCGATAGGCCAGTGGTGCCTTTCCACAATATCTTCAAAAACTAAATGCAATAAACCAAAGAAAAGAGCACCAAACATGGACAGACGTCCATTTGCTCTCTGTTTGTCAAATAGGAAATTTTTCTATGAATTTAACAAAATTTAGGGTTAGTTCATGGCGCAACAAAACTTTATCATCAAACAAGAAATGAATACGAGAAGAGGCAACTACATCTTGTGAATGGTCAACTCAAGCATAAAAACTACGCTTGATGCTGATATGAGCAGAGCAAAAAGAAGTAAAAAGCTACTAAGCTCAGCCATCTGGAGTGACTTGTCTGCTGTATCTAGGCTGTCCAAATTGTGAGACTTGACACTGCAGGAGAGCTTGCTCTCGAAAATTCCTGTTTCACTCAATCTGCGTACCAGCTTGCGGAAGTCTTTCTTAAGCGCAAAACCTTTCCTAACAACAATGCCGCTCAGCGCTACACTTAACGTATCTTTAGATTCAACGAATTCGTGAAGCTTGTGTTGATAACACTTTGGCAACCTATCTACAAAGCAAACATGGCCCTTCTCTTTAGCACATGACAGGCAGCCCAGACTGCTTAGTGCCACAAGTGGCTTCCTCTTTTTGGCTGCATAGAAGGCTAGGCTGAGCTTGGTGTAGAGGTTCGTGTAACTCATGTTCGCTACAACGCTGTGATGCGTCAAAGTTCCAATGCGAAGGCAAGGAGTGAGAGATTTGCGGCTTAGTGCATTGTCAATTTCGTCCAATGTATCGATAACATTCCCGGAGGATTGTACACTGAGACGTGAAACAAGTTCACTGCGGAAATAGTTTGAGAGCGGAAGGATGCCGATAAGCCAGACGCTGCGGAGAACCACGCGTGCCAATGAAAATCTCCTTCTGCGTGGAATAGGGGCAGACGTTGCGTAAAATGAAGCGAGGAGAAACAGAAACGAGTCTATTACTGAGCTGAGCCGCCAGAACTTTCTTTCTCCGAAGTCAGCGACTGTCAAGACAAGTGAGACGCATATGAGTGCAGCCAGAAGGAAACACACTCCAAGTTTCGACTCAGCAACAATGTTTACAAAAGAAGTCGATACGAAGCTCGCTCTTTTGACGTAGAACACATCGTCTGTGTGAGCAATAAGTAGATCAGTGCCAAAATATTGTGCACTATCATGCACAAATATTACCTCGGTTCCCAAGATGTCGGCACCTCCCTCTACGAGCGCATTCCTCATAGCAGATACACGGGTGGTGAAGAACCACTTCAAGGTGACATTGTAAAAAGTGAGTGCGTCAAAGACAGCTCCAATGGGCCCTGAGCCGCAAGTGAAGCCTGGAGTATCCTGAAAAACGCAGCCTACATATACTACTTCATTTCTGAGCCTGCTTTGGCGCAAATGCTCTGAATGACCTTTTAGAGCGAAAAGGTGACATTCTCTAGCAGCCACTTGAACAGTGCGTGTTTGTAGCAGATGTGAACATCCTCTTGTGATTCCGTTTCGCCCACACAATCTACCAATTTTGCATGGCAATGTTCTCGTGAACGACACATTCACGTAATTATTTGACTCTGTTCTTCCAGTTGGACCATCTTCAATCAAAAAGCAATCCACCAAAGAAAAATTAACAGGATGAGTCGGACACATCGTGAGGTATCTCATTGCATTATTTCCAAGATTTAATGCAAGTACGTTCATCTTGACAATCTTAGCCAAATTTTTCCTAATGTACATATGAAAATTTCTACTGGGAAGCGTCCACAAAGTTGTAGCCAAAGGCAACTCGCGGACCAAACAACGACTGCATGATCTCAAGTAGTCTTTCGACGTAACCAGTGCTACCTCATCCTGCAGCGAAATGTGCGAGCGCAGGGTAGCAAACAGCTGTTCATATCTTTTATCCGGTTTTACAATGCGCACCGAGCAAGAAATGTGCGAAGCAAACAAGAGTATGTAGAAGTACGTCCCACTGTTAAAAGCCATTTGAAAGAGATGCGATGCTCCGCCAAGTTGGAAAAATGTAAACCTTATTTGAAGCAGAATTAGATAATGAAGATGTTTCACAAATAAAGTTTGTCATATATTTTACATGTTTCCTAATATTTTCTCTAGATTAGTAAGGACACTAAAGTAGCCTCTCTTGCGATAGGGCTGTGCTTTGAATATTTTCGCCAGAAAACTCGTACCTCTTTTGTACACTGTTAATTGTAGTTACTAGAAATGTTCCTGCGACAACGAAAAGCAACTGAAGTATGGGCTATAACAAATTTCTAGTGGCTCTCACGGTTACCAGAAATATTTTCCCAATCTCAGCCTTGTAATCACAACTTCAATGATTCTCAAACTTTCGCTGTAGCGTTAGAAATATCTTGTTAATGTAATGCTGATGAACGGTTAACGCACAATATATCAACTCCACTGACTGTTCACCAGATGTGTTCTAAAGGAGTGATCGGTGGATTTTATGTTTGCATAAGAAGACGATTTTGTTTGTTGCTGATGCGTAATTGTCACTTGAAGAGTATTGGAATATGTACCTAACTTACGAACAACTCGTGACGCCTGAAATACTTAGGTTACGCATAAGACAGTAAATTGCACCAAATAGGCGATACAACCTTCGATTCAATAATACTACGAAATAGTGCAAGGAAGGGCAAATTATTTCGCTCCTCTACACTCATAGGAAAAGAAGTCAAACGTATCAACTAAGGTTACATTTTGTTCTATAAAATATTTGATATTCACCTCAGAAGCAATAGGTATGTCATCACTATAAGGGCCTCCAAGACCTATGAAAAACAGTTTCCCTTCTTTCTGAGGGGCGCTGAAGCCGCGAAGGAAACCAGAAACACAGGATAGTGCCATGAACCGGACGGTACGTCCAGAGTCAACAATTATATATGAAGCCTCGCGGATATAAGCACCCACGGGGACTCGGATGTTCTGATTGGTGTCAGGATCCAGACCATGGTGGGCACATTTTTATGAGCGTGAAATGCAAGAAGGCTCATGAATTTTTAGACAGATAGACGGTGCGCAGCCCAGATTGCCCATATCAATTCGTAATCACCCAAATTGAACGTGCCTGATAATCAGAGAGGGCTATACCTTTCTTTGTACTGCTGCCACTGCTTCTTCATTATTCATTGTCACGCGTCGCCTTCGCATGTCGTCCATACGGGCACATCTAGCCCAACAATGTCTTGATTAGTAGTTGCAAGTTTCTGCTGAGTAGCAGCTTCTCTCCTCCAAAGCAGTGTATTTATTATTATCCAATTTTGTAATTTCCTGAGTGATATTGTCAGATTGATTTTTGTTTATTGTGTGTAGAAGAAGAAGTGAGAAGCACGAACACCATACCAAAGGCCTGAGAGCAATGTCGTGTGTTGTATTTGTCCATTTCCGATGGTGAGAGTCTAGCCTGCCAAGGCGCAGCGTCAGACAATGCGTACAAGCGCTCATTTTTGAACATGCATTAAGGACTGCCGCAATAATCTAAACGATCACGTCCGCTGTTCGCCTAAATATTTCAGTCCTGTGTGTCATGCAAAAGGAAGTGTCCTTTTGAACGTTTGTATTCTCCCATTGATCGGCACTTCTGGTGCTGCAGTACCTACTCACAGAGATGGTCATTACTTCCACGATTGGCGTCAATGCCAAGCCACACATATATTTGTCATCTATCTGCTCGGCCCTGGTTATCTCTTCTGCAACACCAATTTATGCATTAGCTCACGAAATAATCAGCATTGTCTAACAAAGAACCTCTGTCTGCTATAAAGCAGACAGAAGCGCTAAGTCGCAACAATTGCTGAACAGAGCCGCCAGGCTAACCACACCTGTGTATATCACAGCCATCACCGCCACCACCACCTTATCCCAAAGGGACCAAATGTCTTTATTTCGATACTAATACATGAAATGAAAAAAAGCCCAAGGATATATTGTTCGTATGGCAACATGATAAGGGGCCCAGCACCTGTACGTTCATCGGTATGGTATGTGATCGTGATGTACATGGTCTGCACGTGCGGTTCTAATGCCGCGCCTATATGGTCAATATCCGGTCCCTCGGAAACCGGTACCATCTAAAGGCTGTTTCACACGCTGCCCCTGGAAATACGAAAACCGGTGCAGTCGCAGGCGTCGAAATCCCATTTTTAGAAGGCCCATTTCACATGATTACGATTTCAACAATGCGACTGGTGCGGAGCCCTGGGTTCCTTACTGCCAGGTTTCATAAAACACGCTGCATAATTCTTTTCATGTAATGAATAATACGTTTACATTCTAATATTGTTGACTTCTTTTTATTAGGCGCCAATAATATCTGCGTTTTGTAACTTAAAAACGTGGTAAAGTTGAGCTTTGTTTCGGAGTGCACAATGGCGGTTTCTGAATTTCAGTGCAAAGAGATACGGCGCACGTAAACAGCTGTTCGCAGTTGGTTGTTCAGAGCTTTGCGTTGTCTCATCTGCCTTTTATGACCGTTTCATTCTGCCTTCGCTTCAACAACCTACAAGACGACCTATCAAGTTCATATAACTACGCTCAGCGCATGCGCAGTGCTCGGAATTTGGCGTCCAGGAAGTCGCCGTGCCAGCCCAACAACATCCTCGCGCTACCCGTGCTCTGCGTCTGCTTCTGGAGAAAGGATGTGTGTATATTGCTCGTGACTGCGCATAAGCGATGCCTGCTCGTAGCCATATTCTTTCATCCAATGCAATTGCAAGCACGAACCCGAAAGACGCGTCTGCCACAGAACGAAGCCGCAAATACTCTATAACATTACTGAACGTGGGATGGAAATTGTGTTGTGGAATTGAACCTTAGCGCTAGCCTTTTTCATACTTCGCGGTGTATGTGCTGTGAATATATACTGATAGGAAACCTCTCTGAATATTTCTAAAGGCGCAAAAGCAAACTCATCAAACTTTTTCAGCAGTTACCGTCACTCTTGAAGAAACCTGTGCGTGGTATCACAGCATTCTAAAAAACACTCTTCTGGTCCACTCTGTTGTCCTGTGTCTGGCGCTGTTGGTGTACAGTAAACATTTAACAAGAAGACCATATCAGTACGTGCTATCCAATATGCAGGAACGTAGGCCCGCAGCAGGCGCACTGGCCGTAGGGTTTTTCGCCTTTCTGCTCAGCCGCGCACGCCGTTCACGGATAGCCTGTCGTGTGAAATTATTATTATTATTAAATAATATATTTCCTTCACTGTAACTTATAGCAACCATCCGGATTTCTTAAGCTAGTCCGGCATTTAAACTGTATTTGCTCATCATTTTTTACGACATGGTACTGGGAGACATATCAAACTAGATTGCCCAGCCAAAGAAAGTACAAATGAAAACTTGAAAAAAGGGGGTACCAGCAAAACAGAAGGCCGGTGGCTTGAGTTTCAACTGTACTTTATTGAAGAATAAAATTGCCGGGCACATAACCTCCAACGCATGCGCATCTTTACCTCCTCTCAGGACATGTGCATAGATAATACTTCGAAGATACATTAACACGTGAAAACAACCGACGCATGCGCAACTTCTACTGATCCCAAGACCTGTTAATGAATGTCAGTTTTGATTAATCATAGTTTACATACTCGATAGGTATACCGGTTCCTTGTTTGTTAAACACAAAGCCGTATCACAGACACAAATTTCTTTCTCATTTCCAATGTGAAAAGCTTCTAAGAATTCGCGTACGTATCCGGTCTTGCCCTTCCCTAAAATGGTCACACGACCGAACAATGGCGCACTTTTCTTGCACCTATTGCAGCCGAGGCAAGGAACCGCCAAATCGCTTCCCTGGTCCCCAATTAAGATTATGTTATGTTCCTGCAAAAGCTTATTGACACACCTACCTCTGTACTCTCTATAGACTTAACCACAAGCCAACGGAATGCGGTAAACCACACCAGTGTTGCACTTGATGAAGGGTGTCACGTGTTTAACTGTAGAGGCCTCTCTCTTGATCCCCTCGTTTCCGATCTTCCCACAGAAGCCAGCTCAATTTGCAAGGTGCAGAAAAAACAACGCTTACACCCTGCCTTCCCACTACCTTCTTAATGATGTGGGAAATTTCATGAATGTATGGTTTTACTTCTAGTCGCTTTCTTCGCTCTGATGTCGGTGACTGCTGGCCTACTGGACCCTTTGCTTTCCGCAAACCGGCTTCAGCAACAGCCTTAATGATTAAGAGAGGGAAACCTGTTGCAAGAAACCTCTAAACCTGCTGTTTAACACTATATGTCATGTGGTGGCAGTAGCTCTTCTACATTGTGTCCAGAAGGCGTCCAACCGCTACACCCCTCTGGACCAGATAACATTGATTGGAATCATACGGCATTATCGTTTTTTTATTCCCGGGAGCAGCTGAAGGTGCGCATGCGTGGGCAGTTTTCACACGGTAATCTATCTTCGAGATGTTATCTATGTACATGTCTTAGGAGTAGTTAAAGATACGCATGCATCGGAGGTTATGTGCGGCAATGCAAATTTCAATGAAGTACAGTTGAAAGTCCTGTGTCCGTCCGTGTGTAACGCCTTTTCTTTGGGTGCGCGCCCTTTGTGTTTCGCTGGTACCCCCTTTTTTCAAGTTCATTATGCACCAACTGGCCAAAGAGCTTACGCTAATACAAAAGAAAGCCTCAATTCCTGTTTTCTCAATTCCTCAATTCCTATAGCCTCATTCCTATTTCGATTTCATAAACAGATTTTATTTGCAGAATTTTATGCCCGCTTGAATTGCCTGCAATTCAATGCTAAAACCTTGCAAATATTATTACTTTCCGTGCTGTCGAAACGCTGTTTCAATTTTGATAGCAACCTATAGCTATTTATTTCAAAAGTTTTAAGCAATGACTATCATTTAAAGCTTATCAATGCGATTTTGTTGCATGAGCACAGTAAGGTTTGCTTTCTCCCTCTCATTAAGAGCCATCGAATGAAACGCTTCACCTTTATAAGTATGAGGATGCAAACATTCTGCAATGTGTTCTGAGCACTTGTGCTCATGCCGTACTGCGCATGTTTGTATCAAGTTTTGGAGCTGTTTTGCCAGTGATGTATGAACTTTTCAGACAAGTTGCAACAAACTAATTTATTGAACTTTGTTTTCAAGTCTGCAAGACGTGTTCACGCAGTAACGATAACATTAATAAAGAATAAAAGCTGCAGATTCAGCGCACGTGTTGGCATCTATACGAAATGAGGTTTTTGTCAAGTGGTCAGTTAAATGCTGTAAAGTAACTAGGCTATATAAACCTGTCCTTATGTTAAACAATCCAACACGCCATCTTTTGCAAGGATTGTTTATGCACCTCTTAGGTCACAACCTTTGTGTCATCTAATGTTTATACACTACACTGTTAACTGCACATTAGATGCAAACGGCAGGTAATATAGATGCGCGCGGCGAGACATCAACAGAGTGACGTTTGTTCAGGGAGGGATGCCACGGGGTGTATGCAGATGAATGAATGACACGTGTTTATGTATTTATTTATTTACATACCTCGCAGGCTACAAGGATTGATGATTGGGTGAGGGAGAATAAACAAGTACTTCCAAAAGGAAGGGCACAACATTATAAAATACTCAACAAGCAATAACCGAAAAAATTACCGCCCATGCACCCCGTACAAATGGTACACCAGCGAAGCTTCAATGTGCGGCCCCGATGTTTATTACTGGGCTCTATAATCTGTCGGGCTCATAAGACCACTTGTGTCCTTCAATATCTGCATGGATGTGTCCTGTCATTTAAATTGTGTGCCTATGCTTGTATGTCGTGTGTCAATATCCTGAATTTCCTGGCCATCTTGTGTGATGTCAGAGCACCGACTGTTTCTGGTGAATGCATGCAGGCATGCAGGATGTTGTAGTCTGCGAATTCGCACTGCAAGTGCTGCTTTGATTACTCTCATTTCAGCTTTTCTAGGTGTAAGATGTCCTGGAATGGTCCTCACTTGCGTGGTGTTTAATTTTATGAAGTGTCACTACTGTGACACTCCTTTTGGCATATCTGTGTAATAATTGTGCCTGATGTTTGTATCTTCATGATTAGCAACCTCCTCTTTGTGTTTGGCAGTTGGATATAGTCTTCTGGCATAATTATTTGCCCCCTTATTGCACGCTATGGCGTGTTGTATTTCAAGCTCGCGTCCTCCCGAGAAAATGTTTCTGAAGTGAGGAGAAGTCGCCTTTGCATCTCATATGCTTGATGGCACAGAATCTTGGCAGCAGGTTCTGAGCTTTAGAGGCAAAGAATTTCTACCGCAGGCTGCAACTCCACTCTGTCTAGGTACTTGCTCGTTTGCTCTTTCTCGTAGGGGCTTTGAAGCATGGTAAAGTTGGAAAGACTCGTCAGCAGCCCATGCCCGTATTGAATGAGTTGTCGTTTTTGTGCGTTGCTGGCAGTTCATACCATACAACACCTTGGACACTAGTATCAGGAAAAATGCTCGTTTTACAATTGTGCCGTTTGCTTTCGTTTGGTGTTAGTAGTGCTATTTAGAATTTGCATAAGCATGTCGCCATATGCAATAGTCTTTGGAAGTTTAAGAGTTAATAAATAATGATGGGCTAAATCTAAGTGCATGAACTTTTTTTTTTACCTATGACTGCCATCGAAATGCGACCGCCATGGCTCGCGATTCAACCCCTCGTCTTGTATTAGCAGCAGAATGTTATAGCCACAGCGACAGGTGAATAAATGGAAGAACCATGTTGTTGTCGACAGATTTGTTTCTTTTTTTTTCTTGCATGTATGTAGGTAAAATTTACAATAACTGTGTGATTGCTAAAAAAAGCAGTTTGCGGTCCCTTACTGAATAAACCGCATATTGCGTATATTTGAAATGCAGAAATTTCTTTTAAAATCCCAGGTATGATACGGTGTGGCAAATAGCATGGTACTTCACTACTTATATAAGTAGTAATCAGAAAGGATATCATCGTGTTGGTTTACACACTAATAAATGTGATCACCAACTAAATAGAAACTGTTATAAGGAACATGTAAGGCATGAATGTTTCTGCACACTTGATCAGTTGTGGACGGGCAAGAACTGTATGTAAAAATACTGAAAGATATTTATAGCGGCTCCACAGCCACCGTAATCCTCCATAAAGAAAGCAACAAAATCCCAATAAAGAAAGGCGTCAGGCAGAGAGATACGATCTCTCCAGTGCTATTCACAGCGTGTTTACAGGAGGTATTCAGAGCCCTGGATTGGGAAGAACTGGGGATAAAAGTTAATGGAGAATACCTTAGTAACTTGCGATTCGCTGATGATATTGCCTTGCTTAGTAACTCAGGGGACCAATTGCAATGCATGCTCACTGACCTGGAGAGGCACAGCAGAAGAGTGGGTCTAAAAATTATTCTGCAGAAAACTAAAGTAATGTTTAACAGTCTCGGAAGGGAACAGCAACTTACAATAGGTAATGAGGCACTGGAAGTGGTAAGGGAATACATCTACTTAGGGCAGGTAGTGACGGCGGATCCGGATCATGAGACGGAAATAATCAGAAGATTAAGAATGGGCTGGGGTGCGTTTGGGAGTCTTTCTCAGATCATGAACAGCAGGTTGCCATTATCCCTCAAGAGAAATGTGTATAATAGCTGTGTCTTACCAGTACTCACCTACGGGGCAGAAACCTGGAGGCTTACGAAAAGGGTTCTACTCAAATTCAGGACGACGAACGAGCTATGGAAACAAGAATGATAGATCTAACGTTAAGGGATAAGAAAAGAGCAGATTGGGTGAGGGAACAAGCGCGAGTTAATGACATCTTAGTTGAAATCAAGAAAAAGAAATGGGCATGGGCAGGACATGTAATAAGGAGGGAAGATAACCGATGGTCATTAAGGGTTACGGACTGGATTCCGAGGGAAGGGAATGGGAATGGGAATGGAAAGGGAATGGAAGGGGGATGAGATTAAGAAGTTTGCAGGGACGACATGGCCTCAATTAGTACATGACCGGGGTTGTTGGAGAAGTATGGGAGAGGCCTTTGCCCTGCAGTGTGTGTAACCAGGCTGATGATGATGATGAGGATGATGATGAAGAACTGTTTCTACTTAACGGATTCAAAGATTTACAGGAAGGGATGCAACTGGCTGACTTCTCTGCACAGTTTTGATTTACTTTTGTTTAACGTGTCGTCTTCTACTGTTTCATCTCAACAAGAGCAGCCTGTTTGCATGCTTGTTTGCATGTTGATTGCTGCACGAGTTTTACTTGAAAGTGCAGGAGGCTACGTTGTCAGTGTGGCACTAAAGCAAGCGAATAATTTACTTAATTTACTAACTGTATAGTCTATTACCGTTCGAAGCGCATTTTAATACAGGCGCAGTAAGGATACAAAGTCTGCCGGCTATTCAATGTTTATTGGTTTCTGTGCAAGAAAAAAAAATCTCCAGAAACAGATGCAACTCACCGTGCATAGAATTTTACCAAGGTTGACGACTGGGCGTGTTGTATAGCATATTAGAGGTTGGATTGCGCAACATTTTGACGAGACACACAGAAGAGACACACACCACAGAGCGCTACTTGCAACTGTCGTTTTATTCCCTTGTCAGGAAGATACTCAGGGGGGGAGGGCGGTAGCGACGAAAAACAAATAAACAAAAAAGAAAAATAGTTTTGACAAACATTGCCATCTACCAATGCCAAGTCGGCTTCGTCCTGTGATCGTTTTTGCTGCACTCGACATCACACAAAAGAGACCAGGATACGGAATTTCAGATTAGCGCGTGAGGAAATCTAATTCCTTTGCACTAAGGGATACTGAGGGCGTGCTCACGCACATACTTCCCAAACGCGCAATCTCAGCGGCTTCGATTATCTCCCGCGTTGTTTGGCTGCCATCTTTGCTCACAATCTTACAATTCTTAAAGAAAGGCCGACATCCGCAATCTCTACAATATATCCCAAGCTGTCCGGCGACTGTTCTTGAAACGTTATAATCATGTTCCTTTAATCTTTCGTTTAAACATAGTCCAGTCTGTCCGATGTACTTTCTGCCGCACTGAAGTGGAATGGAATATACCACTCCCTCAGTGCAGTCGACGAACTTCTTTCTGTGTTGTGTTTCACAGCCTCGTTTCTGTGTGCCACCTGGGTTAACCTTTGCACACATGCTCAGCAATTTTTCCGGTGCAGAAAACACCAGTTTTAGCTCGCATCTTTTACCAATTTTGTTTACTCAGGGCGCGATCGAATGAATGTACGGCATCACCACTATTTTTTCTCGTGTGCCTGGTCCGCAAGGCTCCTTCCGAGATAACGGTGCCCTGGCTCCGATTTCCTTGATCAAACATTGTGCCACAGTTACTAATAGATGGAAAAGATAACCTGCCTCCGTGAGCCTGCGCGTTTGCTCCCGAAAGCTGTCAGCAATGATATGATGGCGCGATTTTTGCAACGCGTTTCTGTAACATGTCTTAACTATGCCTCGTTTTACGATTTTCGAATGCGCAGATTCGAAGGGCAAAAGAGGCTTATTTGCACGTGGTTCGTATTGCCAACAACAATGACTGGAGCCCAGACTTAGTTTGAAGTCAAAAAACCTAATTACTCCACCGTCTGGCTCTTCACTTGTGATCACCAAAGGCTCTAGCCCCTCTCTGAAAATTCTTTCAAGGTGTGTCAACAGCGACTGATTCTTGTTATGAACGTTGTCCACTAAAACTAAATAATCATCCACAAACCTGAACACACGCGCAACTCGTGAATTCATGACGCGTGTAGCTAGGGTTCTGTCAATTTTGGCTAGAAACAGGTCACTCAGAATCGGTGCGATAGACGAACCTATACATATTCCTTGTTTTTGAAGGAAAATGTCTCCATTCCAAGACACGTAGGTGGATTTTAAATACATGGACAACAATTCTAAAAAGGCTTCAACATGCATCTGTGAATTATTTTGAAAGGCAACGTTTCCGTATTTGTCAATACATTGTTCAATGCACAGCAAGAGATCTTTGTGAGGAATAGAGTAAAATAAGTCTGTGACGTCAAAAGAGTAAGCCAAATAGCCCTTGTCAGAATTTTCTCGTAGGAACGCAATAGCTTGCTCCGAGTTTTTTTTTAAAAAAGGGTCATCAATTTCCAGTAATTTTAACCTGCTCTGCAGGAACGAGGCTACCGGCAACTGCCAGGTGTCTTTAACAGTGACAATTAGCCTAAGCGGGCAGTTCAACTTGTGGGTCTTTACTGTGAAGAACATTTGTAAGCCTAATTTTCTCTTTTTATCAAGAGACTTCTTCAGAATGCCCAGTTTCCGTTTGATGCACAACTTCCTAGCTTCATTTTTTTACTTTAGACAAGCAGACACTGGTGAGGCAGTCAAAAGTCCCTCTGATGGCTTCTGCTGCTTTAGATAAATACAATTCCTTAGGTAACACCAAGAAGTCTTCTTCTTTATCCGCGGGAACTAAAGCCAGAGAATGCTCCTTTGGGATGGACACTGCTTTTTTGACAGGAACAATGTTCAAGCCCTCTGTGGTGTGTGTCTCTTCTGTGTGTCTCGACAAAATGTTGCGCAATCCTACCTCTAATGTGCATAGAATATTCGAAAACAAATTACCGACGCTGTTTATTCAAGCCACGGAGTTAATACTATCGTAGAGAATTTATTACGATAGCCGACGCGCTTGCTCTGTCCAATTTAATAAGTCGGGTAAGATAAACTTTCAGGACTCATTGGGAAATTCACGCTTGAAAAGTGACAAGCAAATGAAACTGAACGGTACCGCATTCAGCCCCAACGGGGAACGTTCCAGTACTTTGCTGTCTTGTTATCTGCCCTTGTCCAAGTTTAAATTATATAAACACCTCCATACGCACTGTTTTTGTATCCTGCTCAATAAAGAAAATTGTGACGACCCCGAAAGACAATTTCGTATCGTGGGAATCGAACACGTCGTCGTCCATGCTCCGATATGGAGAAGCGTCGGGCTACTGGCTCGTTAGTGCTGAAATTTATCTCACAGATACGCCTGTGAGAAAAACATCTCCTTTAATAACAAACAAGGAACCACATCAAATGGACTCGCACAGAAAAGAAGCGCAGAGGAACGCTGCCAAGAACAAGTGAACAAGCGAAAGCAATAAATAAATATTTGTAGTAGCTTTCTTTTTAAAGTTAAGTCTGGAAGAATCCTCCTCATCATCATCATGAGCCTGTTTTACGTCCACTGCAGGACGCAGGCTTCTCCCTGCGATCTCCATTTACCCCTGTCCTGCGCCAACCGATTCCAACTAGCGCCCGCGAATTTCCTAGTTTCCTCGCTCCACCTAGTCTTTTGTCGTCCTCGATGCTGTTTTCTTTTTCTTCGGACCTATTCTGTAATCCTAATGGTACAACGGTTATCTAACAGACACAAGAATTATAGGGAATATGCATTTGTGGCAGAATCACATTTCTTTTGAATCCCACGTTTCGTGCTCTACCAATGGCCGAAACCGACACGTACTGCTATTTGGGAAGTTGAGTAATGATGCGTCGCTGCCGGTCCCGTGCAGCCACGTAGAGCGCCGGACGCTACGGTTATACACGTTCTGCGTGCATTGCCGGAGGGTAGGAAAAAACTAGATGTGGCTACGTCCGGCGGCTCGACTGATAACGCTAGAAGCGTCATTTAAACCACATAGAATAATTCTTCACTTCCGGCGGCCTTTTCTCTACTTCCTTTTAGATAAAACGATATTGATACATAAATATTCTCACAAAAAACGGTTGAATTGCTTAATTTTGCTTCCCCTTCCGGTTTGGCTGTTGCCTCGGCTTTTTCCCTTAGTAGATGGCGTAATTTCTGAACTGCTTTCTAACCTTGCTTCCAGTTGTCAATTTGAGCGAAAAAAGCTGTACAATTAGTGAGAAACCAGACGCGGTAATGGGTCACATTCATGTTGCTTTTGGGTTTAATGGTTTTTGCAGGTTTGATGAAGGACGCTGTGTCGCATGATTTCACTTTCCACCTCTCTAACCCACAACATGCGTATCTGGTTCCGAGAATCAGCCACCGTCACGGCGAACACTCACTCGAAGAAGTAATCAGGAAAAAGAAAACATTAAATGCAGCTGGTGTTTTCTCCGGTCGTAACTAGTTCTAAGAGCATACAAACCAGCTTAGTACGAACTGAATCCGTTTCCTGGTCCCTGGATGAGTCTAACCAAAGAACATTGATCTAACGAAGAAACAGCGATGCGCATGACCATTGAAATAGATGGTGACAACTGAATGTATCTCGAGGTAACCGCGCGGGCACTGCTCAGTGATAAAACTTGCTTTCACAGCCCAGGAGATGCCGATAACTACCGCGATCCAAAAGGAGTGAAAGAGGCAGCAAAATGCTGACCACCGAAAAGCTCTCAAGTCTGAAGTTTGATTGGGATTCGCTTTAGGGATGTTTGTGAGCAGTGGTTGCGTGAACGGGGAGGAAGGGATATGCCACTGAATTTCGGGAGGTGGGGAAGTATGGACCCTCGTAGGCCCCCTTTTGTGTACGCGACTGCAGACAGCCCAAAGTCAGTCACCCAGAAGAGGGCTGCGGAGAATCGCCTTCCATCTGGCGGAGCTGTTATCGATGATAGGGCGGGACCGGGCACACAGCCAGAGCATTTCTTCTAAATTGGCTATTTCTCCACAATAGCAGTACGTATCATCGGAGTAAGTATCCGGACAGACTGTAAGATCAAATAGTAGTCAGTGCACAAATTCAGGCTTTACATGTAACTCGGAGAGATAAGGCTTCATGCGCACCGCGAGGAGAGTTTCAGGTGCATGCTGGCGGCGCTCGAGCAGTATGGGGTGTCTCCAACGAGTTCCAAGGTGACGTCGCTCAGGGGGCGCAAAACATTATACAGCCGGAAGGACCGTTGTAGAAGTTTCTCGGAGAGGCCACGGCATCTAATATGTCTCCGTACCGGCATTCAGTTGCCACGCTGATAAACGACATATCTATGGAGAAGTCCGAACGGCGTCATTCTTCCAGTTTCTTGGCCTGCCGAATTATACGTAAAGTGGCATATGGCAGAATTTAGTCCCGATTCTTGTGCTCCTCGTCGACGTGGATATTCAGCATGTCAGCGAGGGTCTTGCTGAGTCTTCCTGTAAACCCATTCGTTTAAGGATGCTATGCTTTTGTCCTCCTCTTGGTCGTGCCGGTGAGCGCGTGAATACTTCTTAAATGCTCCGCTGTGGAAGCATTACTTCTGTCTATTATGAAGACAGCTGGAGCACCATGTCTTCGGACGGTGTTTTAAAAAAACTGTGCCTCCTCAGCTGCCGTGCCACTCGGAAGTGTTTCGGTCGCCGTCTATCTGGTGAGGCAGTATGTCGCGACTGCGACCCATTTATTTCCGCTCATAGATGTTGGATACAGGCTGAGAAGGTACATCCTACGTTGGATAAACGACAACAAGTTGTAAGAACACCACGGGTTTAGTTGGCGGTAATGTGCGTCGCTGACAGTCAAGAGATATTCTAATGTAATGCGTCACCTCTGCTGCATGGTTTGGCCAGTAGTATTTGCTTCGGATTCGTGCCAATGTCTGCTGGCATTCGAGGTGGCCTGAGGTGGCGTCGTCGTGGCATACCTGCACGATTTCTTTGCAGAAGGTATATAGGAAAACTAGTAGGTAGTTGTACCCTGTCGAAGAATAGCTCCTTTTATAGTGGGCGCCGTTACGTAAGCAGAGCGATGATGGTCCCTGTAAAAACACTTTTTGCACCTTTGTTGGTCGACCTTCCAAAAAAATATGTGAGTGAGAGGAGCTCTTGATCGTCTTGTTGATGACGAGACAAGGTGGCAGCATCAACAAGTGTTAAAACTGCGTATTCATCATAATCAGTTCCTGGTGATCCAATTGGTCACCTTGAGAGGCGCTCGGTATCTAAGTGCTGCTTCCCCGATTTATGGACAACTATGATATCCTACTGTTGAAGAAGTAGGCTCCAGTAGGTCGAACATTCAGACAGTGTTTCATGTTTGTCATCCAGCAAAGCAAGTGATAGCAGCTCACTACTTGGAAGGAGCGGCCGTATGAGTACGGGCGAAACTTACTGACTGCCCATACTACAGTCAGCCATTCCTTCTCTGTGGTATAAGTGTTAGACTATGCACGTGACAGCGTTATGCTCGCGAAACCAAGGACTCCGTCGACGCCATTTTGTCACTGAACAAGCATGGCAGCTAGGCCCACGTTGCCTGTATATGTGTGTATTGACGTACTGCAACTTCATCGAAGTGATCGAGCACAGGCGGGGTTTGTAGGCGCTGCCGTAAGTCCTTGTAAGCCGCGTCCTGCTCCTCCTTCCATATAAATGCGAGGGCTTCTCTTGAGAGAGTGGTGAGTGGAGAGGCAATGCACGAACAACCGTTGATAAAATGACAGTAATAGACGCGGCAGACAAAGCCGGCAATATCATTACTAATATGGATGAGATAGTTCAAGTGGCTGAGGAGTTCTATAGAGATTTATACAGTACCAGTGGCACCCACGACGATAATGGAAGAGAGAATAGTCTAGAGGAATTCGAAATCCCACAGGTAACGCCGGTAGAAGTAAAGAATGCCTCGGGAGCTATGGAATGGGGTAAGGCAGCTGGGGAGGTTCAGGTATCAGCAGATTTGTTGAAGGATGGTGGGCAGATTGTTCTAGAGAAACTGGCCACCCTGTATACGCAATGCCTCATGACCTCGAGCGTACCGGAATCTTGGAAGAACGTTAACAAAATCCTAATCCATAAGAAAGGGGACGCCAAAGACTTGAAAAATTATAGACCGATCAGCTTACTGTCACTTGCCTGCAAAGTATTTACTAAGGTAATCGCAGTTAGAATCAGGAACACCTTAGACTTCTGTCAACCAAAGAACAAGGCAGGATTCCTAAAGGCTACTCAGCAATAGACCATATTCATACTATCAATCAGGTGATAGAGAAATGTGCGGACTATAACCAACCCTTTTAGATAGCTTTCATTGATTACGAGAAAGCGTTTGATTCTGTCGAAACCTCAGCAGTCATGGAGGCATTACGGAATCAGGGTGTAGACGAGCCGCATGTAAAAATACTGAAAGATATCTATAGCGGCTCCACAGCCACCGTAGTCCCCCACAAAGAAAGCAACAAAATCAAAATAAAGAAAGGCGTCAGGCGGGGAGATACGATCTCTCCAACGCTATTCACAGCGTGTTTACAGGAAGTATTTAGAGACCTGGATTGGGAATAATTCGGTATAAGAGTTAATGGAGAATACCTTAGTAACTTGCGATTCGCTGATGATATTACCTTGCTTGGTAACTCAGGGGACCAACTGCAATGCATGCTCACTGACCTGGAGAGGCAAAGCAGAAGGGTGGGTGTAAAATTAATCCGCAGAAAACTAAAGTAATGCTTAACAGTCTCGGAAGAGAACAGCAGTTTACGATAGGTAGCGAGGCACTGGAAGTGGTAAGGGAATACATCTACTTAGGGCAGGTAGTGACGGCGGATCAGGATCATGAGAAGGAAAGAATCAGGAGTATAAGAATGGACTGCGGTGCGTTTGGCAGGCATTCTCAGATCATGAACAGCAGGTTGCCATCATCCCTCAAGAGAAAAGTGTATAATAGCTGTCTCTTACCAGTACTCACCTACGGGGCAGAAACCTGGAGGCTTACGAAAAGGGTTCTACTTAAATTGAGGATGACGCAACTAGCTATGGAAAGAAGAATGATGGGTGTAACGTTAAGGCAAAAGAAAATAGCAGATTGGGTGAGGGAACAAAAGCGAGTTAATGACATCTTAGTTGAAATCAAGAAAAATAAATTGGCATGGGCAGGACACCTAATGAGGAGGGAAGATAACCGATGGTCATTAAGGGTTACGGACTGGATTCCAAGGGAAGTGAAGCGTAGCAGGGGGCGGCAGAAAGTTAGGTGGGCGGATGAGATTAAGACGTTTGCAGGGACGACATGGCCATAATTAGTACATGACCGGGGTTGTTGGAGAAGTATGGGAGAGGCCTTTGCCCTGCAGTGGGCGTAACCAGGCTGATGATGATGATGATGATGAATAGGCGCCGAGACCAAGGAAGCGTCGCACTGTCTCTTTGTGGTTGCGCCCTGCAAACTTCGCTAGGGCAGCACTTTTATGAAGGTCCCGTCTAATACCATCATTATTGACCACATGAACCAAGAACTAAAGTTCTTCAAAGCCAAAGGGGCATTTCTCTGCCTTCCAAGGGAGTCAGGTGAAACGTATGGCTTGAAGAACAGGGAGGAGTCATTGAAGATGTTCGAATGTGGCCCAAAAAGCAATTACATCGTCGAAGTATATCATGCAAGTATTCCATTTGAGACCGGACAGGAGGGTATTCATGTCGCTGAAACAAGGCCGGGCCAGAGCACAAGCTGAAGGGGAGAACCCTGAATTCGAAAAGCCTATCTGGAGAATGACCCTTGCGGATTCCACCGTGGTTATGCGTTGTTTAGCCAGTGGTGTTTGGCCAATTCGAGAAGTGGAGGAGAAACAATCCTTAAATTGGTCAAGCAGTTGGAGAAGCCGTTGCCTACCTTTCCGCGTTAAATTTGGACCTACGTACGCGTCGGGTACATGTAGTACCATATCAGCCATTGCTTCCTCTTGAGAAGGAAAACAGTGATGAGCATTGTCGATTTCGTCAAGGTACGCTGCCGCGGTGCCTTTTCTGATGTGGTGGTGTTCGCTGGTGAAATTCGTCATCAGCACGTCAGTGTGTCCATCTATTAAGCTGGCAAGCCACAAGCGATGACAATACCTTTACACAGCAGAAGTTCCTTTATTTGTTCGGCTACTCCGTCTTCGTCGTATTGTGCGTCGCAAATAACCTTAACAAGACTGCACGATATCGCCTGTATAAAGACATCGTCGTCGGCGACACTTAAAGACCTGCTTTGGGGTTATGCACCGTGGGTCATCGTGAGTTCACTAGTGGAAAAGTTGACCACGCCATCACGTATGTTGACCACAGCGCCACATCCCCACCACAAGTTCATGCCTAGTGCGAGCTGTCTGCAACACTGTGGTAAAATGACGAAAGCAGAGACAAATCTATATTCCCGCTCACGAGTCTAGCCGTAAATTAGCCTGTAGGCGTCATCAGCCGACCTCCGGCATTTAGAATGGAAGGACCCGGCCATTGGAGTTCATCTTATCAAGTTCGTCTGGCAAGGGATAGCTAGTTGTAGAAAAGTCGGCACCAGTGTCAAACAAGGCGTGCTCCCTGTAATCGTGCCCATCAACGATTGCAGGTTGGTCGGCACTCACAATTTAGTCGGCGTTCGGCTGGGATAGTTCGTAGAACTGCTGCGTTCTTAGCAATACTGGAGGATTTTTGGCCATTCGATGAAGTTCAAACCGCCCACCAGAGGTTGCTGCTTTCAGTTTTCCCAATGTGGGCTGGGAAACCTCCTGGCCACGTCAGCAAAACGGTGGTGGTTTGGCCATGAAAAATGTGTTGGAGGTGGTGACCGTGACGGAATATTACCGGAGCTCACTTTCGGTGTTGTAACTGTCGTCAAAAGGACGACGGTTTCATCAAGCTCGCGGCACGTTGCAGCAGGTGCATTTCCCTGGAAGCCAGCCTGACGATGAGGGCAAAAGTGGAAAATGTGCTCTGCTTCTCCTCAATTGTCCCCAATGGTCGGCGATTGGTGATGCGCCATATGGTGATTCTGCGAACCTGTTGGCGTCGCCGAAAAGGCAGTCATTGGGCCCGCGATGTGACAAGTGGAAGCTCGCGGTATTGTTGTGTCGGTATTGCAGACAGTGGACGACGGACAGCGTCGGCATATCTCTAAGCGCTTGGCTCAAAGCATGGTCCGGGCCTTATTTGGGAGGTGCAAACGCTTATTGGACTTCTTGGCGTACAACTTCAGCAACGGAGGTGACTGTGAAGTCTTTCAGCATCGCTGTTTGTTTTGCAACTGTAAACTCCCCGCGCACTATATCCCTTATCAATCGACGCAGAGAATTTTCGTCAGTGGCCGCCAGTACTGTGGCTCCTGCAGACGCTCTACCTGCGTACCGGTGATATTTCGTGTCACGTTGCTTCAGCACCCGTTCGATTGCTGCGGCGTCCCTAATAAATTCGTCCACTGTTGTCGGTTGATTGCGTGCAAGGCCAGCGAAGAGCTTTTCCTTGAAGCCACGCATGAGAAGACTCAGCTTCTTTGGCTTGGTCATGTTGGGATCTGCGTGGCGAAACAAACGCGTCATGTGTTCGCCAAACATCACGACATGCTCGTTTGGTATTTGGATACGAGACTCAGCAAGGTGTATAGCGTTATCATATCGATTTGCATATCTCAAGGCCTGAAGTAAGCGACAACAAACCTCGTCCTAGTTTGGCAACTTTCCCTCGTGGTTCACGAATTATGTTCTTGCGCTCCCTTCAAGGGCAAAGTACACTTTCGAAAGCTTCTGGTCAGGACGCTAGTGATTCCAGTTGGCCACACGTTGATACTGGTCCAGCCAGTCTTCAGCAATCTTTATGCACCTCGCTATGAGGGCACGCGAAGATTCGAAAGTATTGAACACTCACCTGTGTCGGGCTTGCCAACTTCAGTGCTTGTGAAGAGGTGAACGCTGAAAGGATTGGTCTTTACAGCATACCGAACACTGAGCTCAGACCTTCAGGCCGCGGGTTGCCCTGTGTACAGGCGTCTCAATGCAGGCATATCTGACTGTGCTGAATGTAGGGCTGCTCAACCCACTACTGATCGTAAAGCGATGAGTGCAGTACGCAGCACCTCCTCCAATGTCACAGTTCACTGAGAGCGGGAACATTAATTGCGAGAGGGCGTCGTGTCGCACTCTATCGGCACACCCGAGAATAGGGAACGCAGTTTTCTTTTATTGTGCCTGCCCGCACTCTCGAGCAGATCGTCTTTGTCGTCACCGTGGTGGGGCGTTGCTGACAGGGGCCCGACAATACTTTGTCCAGCAAAGAGTCTCACTCCTTGTTTTTAAAAAGCGTTATTCACGAACAATACTAGGAAAGACAGGTGCCTTGCTTTATGAAAAACTGCGTTGCATTTTTAAGGTTGAAACTATTTGCATGGTAGTAGTTCCTGGCAAGGTAGCATTACGGTAGTAGGAGCTAGTAGTATAAGTGTAAAGGCCAGTTACATTATAATGTATGTCATGGTGATGTTCTAATTATAACGTCACTATAAACGCTGTTGTGTTTCCCCTTCCACCCGTCTTTCCTCCATCACGCACGAGATGGAGCCGCGATCATCGGTTGCCCTTGATGCGTTCACGAAATACGCAGCTGTTGGCAGAGAACAACGCTGCCCTCCCTCCATTCCTCCCCTCCCACTCCCCACACCACCCGCCGCATTTTCGCACTGCGAAAGACTGCGCGTTTACTCTAAGCGTTCCGCTCAGCGCACGCCGGATTGTGCCACGGTCTTCGGCTCCCCTCGTGTGCCTTCAGCCGCACATACAGCACAAGGCGCGCAGTAACGGTGTTATCGCTATTGGAATTTATACGGAACATCACGCCAACGGTAAACATTCTCCTGAATTCTCCTTTTAATTGCTATCACAATCAAAAACGTTAATTTGTACAGTCTGGAAAGCAGAGAAGACAGTTGACGAAGAAATAACGGAAGTTGTTCTTCAGATTATGTAAGTAAAGGTTGGAGAAAAAATCGCCTTTAAAGAAGGAACTATCTCCCAAAAGTAGAGCTAGGATCCTTATTACAGCTTCTAATAAAGAAACCTCTATGACATTTTTTTTGTTCTTTTATATGAGAAGAAGCTCGGCTGATCTTTACCAAAGCTTCAAAAGGGCAGATATGGGGTTCTGGGATATGGGACAAACATGGAAAACATTCCGGGCCTTTAAGTAGGGCAGCAACATCTGAAGAATAAATTCCTGTATAAACAAGTCATTGGGGTTGTGCTAGCAATATTGTAAGACGTTTATCGGTTTGACTCAAACTTGGTGTTCCGCCTATTGCGTGTCGCGAGACGTGAGCCGTACCTCTGTGTTTCCTATGACAAGGCTACATCTTTGGCGAGAATTACGGGACCCTTTTTTCAAAGGCACCCATTTGTGAAGAGGCACACTTAGTTTCTCATTGGCGTAACCTGTATCTAGACATCACAAAACAAGCCTGAGATGTTTAAAGTAAACAAACAAATCATGTTGTTTTGGGAACAAGTTTCGAAAATGTTTATTTTAAACCTTTTCGAAACTTCTCCGGGAAATATCATGATTTTTTTTTGTTTGTGTGTGCCAATGACAGGCAGCTAGCCAGAGGGGATGTGTAGCCTCCATACACTTTCTTCGCACGCTTAGAACTCTAAACTGCGGTCGCTTATGTTTTGTACAGCACTGGGAAAAGTTGCAGCGGTGTCGCAGTTGTGTTATGTATGTTGTGAATCTCAGTCGCTTTTATAGGGTACGAGTGCTAGGGCATAAGGCTTTACGATATTTGACCGCACTATGACCAAAAAAGGGTTCCTTAGAGAGTTATAGCTGAGCGACTTCACGAGCCAGCAGCACAAGCGGGCGAGTGGAGACGGCAGCGAAATGATGAAACCACGCACGAGAGGAAGAGTGGTAGCTCAGCGATCCCTGCCTCAGTTTAGAACGGAGAATTGTTCCTTTATGTGCTCCTGCCGGGAGCAGAGTTGCGCATAACTTTTCCGGCGCCACTTGCATAGCTATTCGACGAGTGCTTTCACGTAGTCCAAAATGACGTCAAACGTTCAAATGCGTCGCTGCGAAGCCAACTTTACGGGCCGACGCCGACCCGTTTCCGTCGGTGCTATCGAAATTGCAATCAGCGGTCACACCCTTCCCTCGTCTCCAAATGCCTCCTTGCTGAAACTTCTGGCTTGATGCAGATGTCCTCTTCAGTGGCGAAACAACTCCGATGGTGCCTGCAGGCGAGCCAGCGCCACGTTTGAAGAGGCACTGCTGACGTGCCGATGATCGCGGTGTTTGCTTAGCAAGAACGCTGGTCCGCTGCGAGTGCTCGGCTGGGGAGAGGGGAGAAGCGAGCGAGTGGCCCGCTCCGTAGACACGCTGGCCGCCTCGCTGCGTGAAACGATTAGGTAGGCATCTCCTCTATTCTCTGCGCTTTCAGAAAATAACTCATGAGTATTTTCATTTCTTGTTTATGCCGAATAAGCAGTTATGGGCTCGTTCCAATGGCCGTTGCGGATGGCGATGTTGTGAGCCGCAGCCGCCTGGGTTCGTCGCAGCTATAGTCAGGAATGGGACAAGGCGGGAACATCCCCTTCCCGCCGCAATCGGACCCGGGCCCTCTGTGCTTGAGTCAACTACTCCAGCATTGCGCAACGGCAGCGCTTGCTAGCTGCTGCGGAAACAGGCTCTATACACGCGTCTGAGCGCGCGACGACTCATGTGATGCGAGATGAGCGCAGGCTAGCATGGACACGTGCACACTCTGCATTGCAGTTGTATAATATAGCACCAGGTGTGACGCCATGGAGCTGTTGCGTAGGTAACGGCACAAAGTAGATAAAGAAGATTTGAGGTAGGAATATATCCCAGTCAAAAATTCCAACACCATGTCTGTTGGCTATGCGGAAATCTGGCATATCGTCTTGTTGGCCTGTTGGCTTATGGTTCTGTTGGCCTATCGATCTGTTGGCTTATCAGCCTTTTGGCATATTGGCTTATCGTCTGTTGTCTTATCGGCATGTTGGTTTATCATCCTGTTGGCTTGTCGGCCTGTATGCTTATCGGCTTTTTGGAGCTCATGGCTAAGCCTATATATTTGGCCCGTACATACACAACCGTATGTTATTTGGCAGAAAATAAGTCTTTTTCTGAATACCTGAAATTATTTTTAGTTACATCAAGTACAGGGTACAGCAAGTACACAAAATTTCGCTTCGTGGCAGCAGCATGCGCATCCCAGTATATACGAAGGCAAAGTCGCACTTTTGTAGCGACGCTGTATATGGCCAGGCAAAATCCAAACCCGTCTGTTTAATGTGCGCAGAAAGTTCACCGCTGGAACCCATGCGCACGCACGAGGAAACCAGGTACGAGAATTATAAACAAAAAGAGGGAGAATATGGCCGCGTTTACACACCATGATGAAGTAGGCACGCTCTCACATTGACAGAGTGGTAACTGCACATTGGAGGGAGCAAGCGGCAAGAGCTGCGCCGCCGTCAGTGACATTCTTCTGTCTGTTGGAGTCGAGCACGCATGGCGCAGTTTCTCTCCGACTTCAACATCGGCAGGCCACGCATCATTACAAACTCCCGAACAGCAGGCAGCTTATAAAGTACAGCACCGACAGCATCATCGTGAGGGAGCTCATATTCACTGTGGTGATGCTGCAGTCCGGGCCCAAAACAAGCCTGAGTGGCCGAGGCCAAGCAGCAACTGCAAACCAAGGTTTTGGCAGCCTACCAAGCTGCACTAAATTGCGAAGCAGAACGCAAGCGGCAATGAACTTTAATTAGCCGTAACATTAATGAACCGTCAAAATTTACCTAGTGATTAAACGGGCCGCATGTTTCAGCTTCGCTGGTTAATTTATGTATGAAGTACTTGGGCGGTGACTTTTACAGCTGAGAGCCGTTAAGCTTTCCGAAAGTCTGTTTCGTGCCGACAGACAAGTTGGCCCAGCTATACGTCGCCGAGCCTTGCAACCTCCTCGAATCACACATGTGCGTAAGGTGCAGTACACCCACGGCATGCGTGCGTTTCACCTTCCCTCTCCCCATCCGATGAGAAGCAAGCGTTCGCTTAGCCGTGACGTCACTGGTATGCTAGAAAGCTCCGAGCAGCCGGTGTGCTGACAGACGTGTCGCCTTTCTCATCTAGTGAACACGCGTGTACAGCTTCCATGGGGCGACCGAAGGCAAGACTCCCGAAGAAGACGCTGCCTACAAGGAAGCTCGGCGCCCGGCTCAGCGGGGCTATGTTTGACGAAGGAGAGCCGATCCTACCCATCGTGCCGAAGATGGGGTTCCCAGGGTGGAACTTCTGACAGCATTGTGTAGGACTATAAGAGGCATCCGCAGAAGCTCGTGTAGGTTGGGCAAAGTCCTTACGCTGACCTGGGTAAGTTGTACCTCACCACCGCAGAGGGGGACTTCAAGTTTCACCACTGTTCCGCCAATGCCGATTCCAGCCTCTCCGACGAATTGGAGCGACTCAAGAAGCACCCGTTTCAGATGATTAGCCAAGCTGGCCAAGCTGCCTATGACCAGGTCAGCGATGAGTGTGCAATCGCTTCTCCGAACATTAGGTTGATGCAGAGCCATGTGGTGGATGTGACCAACACGAATTGCTGCGGAAGTCCACTCTAGTCTGCTTTACTGAAACGTGGAACAGCCGCATGCAGATAGACGAAAAATCTATGAGTGCTTTGCCGAGGTAAATTGTGGTAGGCGAAAGCCTTTCTGTGACTGCCACTGTTGCTGTTGTGTCTTGTTGTTACTGCTGTCGCTGGAGCTTGTTCCGAAGGCGTTGTTGTTGCTTGCGTTCTGCCTCTTCAGCCTTCGTCCCAAGAGACCGGTTGAGTCACTTCAGTCTCATTCGTTCATTGGCTTTCAACCTTCTTGTGTTGGGAGACTCTGGAAAACACTGTTTCTTTCCCCTTGAATGTTGTCGCTGAGCCTGCCGCGACTTGCGCTTTCGCTGCTTCTGTTCTGGAGGCTACGCGAAAGAGACGCAGCTCACTTCACATGTGTGGTCGTACTGCGCCGAGTCGACCTCAGACGCTACACCGAGCTTTTATCGTAGCAGGACACCAGCCGTTTGGCTCGGTAGGTCTTGTCGTCTCCTGGCTTACATAGCATAGGAAGCGCCCATCATATAGATGGCCTCCGTAGCCACAAGAGCGCACCATGAGTATTGGCCAAACCTTTAAAGCGGTTCTCTCTATACAAAGACGTATCCGACTAGCACCTTCGATTGCTGTAGCCTATAAAACATCAGTCAGATTCTCTTTGAATGTGTCGATGCTGTTGGGTGTATTTTCACGAAACCACACACTAACAAACCGAGACGCACAAACAAATGTACTAAGATGTTTTGAAACCAATGTAGATACATACTTGCCCGCAGAATTGTTAACGGGGTTAAGAGGAACTTAATACATAACTGTGTAAGGAAAGACAGTGACGAATGCTGTACCTGGAAAGCCTATGACCGCCCTGTCATCAACTTAGTCAAGCAAAATAAAATCTAATTTGACGCCGTGCTAGAAGTACTCACGTTTCCTTTCACCGAGACCTAACCTGAATAACTAGATTAGTTAAAACTATAAAGCACTGACGTTACATAGCACGCACTATGTATTCACTGATAGCTACATTGCACGCTATAATTTATTGCTACATCATATGGATCGGATCGGATCGGAAAACATTTATTGGGCTCTAGAAAAGAGATCTTCGCGGCTTCAGACGGCCTCTTCCATCTTCTGATGGATTCTTCAGTCTGCAATCACAGGGTTGGTGCCCTAGTCCAAGGCTCCACTGAGTATGGCCAACCCGCGAGCTCGCTCTACTAGGCGCTTTTGGCCGTTCAAGCTTACGCTGGAAAGCATACTCTCCCACTGTTCCGCACTCGGGTTTTTAATTTTATAGATAGTTGGGGACTCAATATTTTGACAGGCCCATGATATGTGGTACAGATCTGGTTTCTCTCCGCACCATGGGCACTTAGCCTCATATTGCGTCGGGAAAATTTTATTCAGAAGGTTTAGATTCGGGAAAGTACCCGACTGCAGTTGTCGCCATGCAACAGCATCCTCTCTGCTTAGATCCTTATCCGGGGGTGGGTACTTCAATCTGACCCCTTTATAATAATTTAGGATATCTGAGTAGCCCATGGGTACTGACTCGGGTTCCTCAAGGCTGGATGTGTCGGACGCCCGGTTGGTATGCCCTCGAGCTCTCCTATCCGCCTCTTGGTTCCCTGTTATGCCAGTGTGCCCTGGTACCCAGATTATGGTATGCTGAACTTTGTTTCCCGGGTCGCATGAGCAGAGTATGTGGCGTGCTCTGCGCCCAATTCTGCCGTTTGTATAATTACGGCATGCTGCTTGAGAGTCTGTTATTATTGTTAGGGACCGGCCAGATATGGAAGCTTTTTCGACGCTGTCCTCTGTGCCATTTATCGAACTTTCCCAATATCCTCAAATGTTACTAAATGAGGATTATTTAAAAAAGAAAGAAAAATTTTCCGAAGATTCGTCGAAATTCAGATACTTTTTGTAAGCAACGCAACAAGGGCACGCGGTTTTAATAACACACGCATTTACGACACAAGGTCATAACTTCACTGCGGCGGCGCAGAAGTCTCGACTTTAATGCAGAATTTCCATGCCATTGCATTGAATCTTTTCAAGTACACAGTCTGAAATAGCACTTAACAATTCTGTGACCAAGCACATAATATTGTGCAGCTCGTGCTGTTCAAAATAATAATTCTCTCACAATTGTTTGTGAAACGAGCGATCGCGGGAAGCAAGGGAATGTACAAACGCAGAGGCGGCAATTTTAGACTACCGCACGTATGATGTTTACTGCCATATTACTTCCACGTCTCATGATAAAACAGTCAATGTGACCACAAAGCTCCAAATATACTCTACTGCATACGTTGATGGCTTTCTATGCCCAGGAGTACACACACACATATATATATATATATATATATATATATATATATATATATATATATATACGTCCACTCCATTTCTCGTCTTGTGTCTTTTCACTTGGGCTGACACGCGTCGTGTGACTGGCACTGACACTGATAGCGAATTTTCGTTTTGTTTTTACAGCTTTTACTGTGTCTTTTTTTCGTTGATTCCGTAAGGTACGGGCGTTATTATAATGCACTCTAGACACATGCAGTGATCATACGAAATAAACAAACTAAGATAAACATAATATCAACAAAAAATCCAAAGCCTTCACGCCCGAACAAAGTGGTAATTTGTTTTCGATCTTTCCAAATTCAGGCGTGCATGCGCAGCAGAATTGATCGGCGTTTCCAAGGAAACACAGGCAGAGCCTAGCATTTTTGCAGACACGTCTCTGAGTTTCTTCTTGCTGACTTCGAAAAAGACCACTACAGCAATCAATGTAATTTTAAAAACTGCCAAAAACAGGCTCCTAAGCCGATGTTTCTTCATCAAACGCTTATATATAAGAACCGCGGTAGGCCCGAAATCAGTATAGAACAGTTGCAATTTTGTCCAGTAACGTACAATATTACTTCAAACTTTTACACATCTTAACATCACGTCGGGTTAAAGAATCTAATGATCTGGGTATTCAGGCTATTAAAACTCCTAATATATATATATATATATATATATATATATTGCGGCACGAGGTCTGACGCTCAAGGCCAGCCGCGATTGCTCGGAGGCTATGGTGTTGGTCTGCTGAGCACGAGGTCACGGAATCGAATTCCGGCCTTGGCGGTCGCATTTCCATGGCGGCCAAATGCGAAAACACATGTGTACTTAGATTTTGGGGCTCGTTAAAGAAACCCACGATGTCGAAATTTCTGGAGTCCTTCACTACGGCGTGCCTCATAATCAGAAAGTGGTTTTGGCACGTGAAACCCCAATTTTTTTTTTCATGCTCAACGCTATATTCGCTATAAAATGAACTTTTTTGTAGTTCATTCGACAAAAACGTCATTGTGCATGCCGAGCTGGTACTTAAATTTGTGCTTATGCGTTGGCCTTAAAATAAAAACCGCAGTTCCACCCCAAAGGCGAAGCATTAATTTCGATAGGAAATTAGTAGATATCAGTACGAAATAAGGGTAGTAATTTTATTGGCCGTATAAACGTATGAACATTCGCTTACTAATTAAATTATCAATGATATAATGTGTACCCGTGATTCAACGAGTACGTAGAAAGAAATAGACGCACCGAGATAGCGTTGTCTTGGTGTGTCTGCTTCGTTCTACGTCCTTGTTTAGTCGCGCTTATACATTCTATCATGGATTGAAACCAACTAGCCCGTCAACGTGTTTGAACTAATTTAACGCAGAACTCGATGAACACGTTCCCTTTATTCCCTACTGATAAGTGATGTTCGCAGAATATGAAGTAAAAATCACCAAAAGTAGTGATTTTTCCTGTGGCTCCCTTTGCATTTAGCAACGTGCCGAGTAAATAGCCGTGCCGTGAAACGACAAACGCACCCAAACGCATGTTTTCGTTGTCGTTTATTCGACATGGTTTTGTAAACATGTTTTCCCATGGCCTCCCTGCATTCGCACAATTTACGAAAAAAATATTTTAATGTTTGGTTTTATTGCGCCTGGGTGGTAACGACACATTTTATGTGGTGTTTTGTTCCGAATATAGCATTGCGCTTTGCCATGACGTCGCATTTTTTTTTCTTGCTTCTGTTGGCGTCTGTCCATTTGCAAGATGGGCCAATAGGATGAAAAAAAAAGATATTCGGTACTGACTCACAGGCAAGGAAAAATGTTTGGCACAAAAATAAGTCTACCGTGTGGTAAAACATATTATGGATAGAAATTCTGAGAAACGAATGCTTTCAAACAAGGAAAGATTTGCCAAACGCTGAGCCAGAAACGTTAGGCGAGCGTCTAAAAAGCAGAACGCCTCTGGCAATTTCTTTTCTTGCTTCTCGGAGAAAAGCTTGGCTGTCCTTACAAAAAAACCTTGAAGTGTGAGTTCCCGGTTATCACATCAACCAAAACATTTTGTGCATGTAAGTGGGACTGCAATGTTTGAGGAATGAACGCTTGTATAACTGTTGCTAGGGCGTTCTAGGAAAATAAAAACTAAATGTTTATTGATGTGACCGAAACTCGTCTTATCATCTATTTCCTATCGGGAGAAGTTCGGCGTAAGTTTATCCTACTTTTTTTTTTTCAGAAGCGCCCATCTGTGAAGCAACACACCATGAGTAGGCTTGGCGTGGCATGTACCTGAAATGTTTTCAGTAGACATTTTGGGTACCTATGGGAAAAACATGATTTTTATTTTCTGCGCATTGCAGGCAGTAAGGAGGAAATTTTTCCTACAAGTACTTTCTTTGAAAGCTTAGAACGCTAACCTGTGGTTTATATAGCTTATATATTCTACAGCACAGTGAAAGGCCGCAGCTGTGTCGCCGTTGGATCATGCATATTGTGAATCCCAGTCGCCTTTGTACGACGCAAATGCGGGGGCAGTGTGTTTCAGAAGATTAAGGCGTAAGCCTTAAGTGGCTCACGAGCGTCCGGACGCAGTCCGTAGTGGACGCAGGAAAACGGTGATCACCCGCGAGGGTAGCAAGGAGAGGAGGAGCCACGCCAGTAGCGCTGTGCGAGTGGGCACGCGGGAGAGCGCGAACATGCGCGTGGGGAAGCGCGCACATCGGTGTAAACCTTGCAGCCACATGGCCATGATTGCATCACATGCTCGCGGCCACGGCGGCGTCCGTTCGCAGAACAGTTCAGACAACAGTAACAAAGGCATAGACAGGCTTTCGCCTCAAGCAATTTCGCTCAGCGAAGTGCCCATAGATTTTTTTTACCGCAATTTGACAAATAAAGCTCATTATCTATGGAACAACGCATTCTCTGCTGTAGTAAACAGTATGTAAAAGTTCAAGACTCAGAAAAGAATACACCACCACTCTCAAAATCTGGTAGCACGCTCGGGTGCTTTTAGGATAGTTGACGTGCAAACAGTTGGCATGTTAGCGTTATTACTGTCATTTAAATAAGGTTGCAGGTTTGCGCCGCCTTGCTACAGCATAAAGGAAAATTTTATATTTCACGCTAAAACAAACGCTCGCCATCAATATTCCGATGCCCTCCATCCAATAAGGATGCTAAAAGACTGGCCAGACCCGAAGATAATGAAGATAACAATGAATACTTACGTTTCTTGGATATACTGCCATTTCTCGTGCTACGTTTTCAGAATTTAAATGCTTCTTGTTTGGACAGCTTTGATGATTGATCAACTTCTACACTGCATTCAAGAAGGTAAATAAACGCTTATTACAGTGCGAATATTTTTCTGCTTCGAGGCAGCTGCGTATTGATTCCAATAAAATGCAAATATGCCTCAATACTCGGGCATCTGCGATCCGGAGATCTCCAATACGGCTGGCCTCATAGCCCATAGCCCACAGTCAAAGAACTCGAAAGTGTGCTAAACAATTAAAATCACTCTTAGCAGGCCGCTTCTTGCCCCCCGCAACATGGCCTCCATCGGATTCACTCGAGCTCAGAGGCGGGCATGGGCGACTTCCACTCCAGCAGTTTTCATTACCCTGCTTTGTGTAACCAAAGCGTGATGGTACTTGCTTAGAAAGGTTTTTCTGGACACGATCTTTAATGTCACTGTTGGATATAGAAATGCCATTCCAGACCACTTACGCGCATGCGAGATAAGGAAGACAAATTGTTGTGCAGAAGTTCCGGAACAGTGTAGGAGAACTGAATCCTCTAAATAGTCTGCTGCGGAGCCAAGAGCGCGCATGCTCCGCATTAGAACAAATGTATAGTGAGCAAAAACGTGCAAGGCTGTATCAGAAAGTACACTGAGATCAATAGACCTCACAAACCTTCCAAAATAGTGCAGAATCTAGAGAATAACAAAAAATTGCTTTTTTCTTGTTAAAAAATCACTTTCATCTTAACAAAATTAAAGGTTTGGTTAATATGTATGTACCTATAAGAAAATAAAAGAGGTCACACTGGAGGATGCGGCAGCCCTCAACAGTATGATTTTACTCCTGCTCGTCAGTCCATGTACTGTTCACAGATAGATTCCAGGATACCCATCGACTTGAAAGAATGCACCTTTATTTATTTACTTAATATATTATTAGATATTTTTATTAGTATCAGAGGTGCAGTGCTTGAAGTCTGCCGCACCTAAGCCACGTGTTGGCGCGGTATTGTAATATTCCCGGGATCGGCCCACGCTAACCATATTTTTATTGTTGACGCACAAACACGAAAAATAATTGGAAATATTGATTTATGTATTTCGTTTATATTTATTTTTATTAACAATAATAGGGGCAGAGTGCTTGAAGCCTGCTTTACCTCTCCCGAGGGTCAGCCCGGCGTTGCACAGCCTCTTAGATCGGCCCACATTTTTGCCCACGGACATGACAGATTCATTGAGGGCAGAGGTATGCAGCTCTAAATCAATTTCTAAATCAAAATCAATTTCACGTCTCATTTATAAACTTGAGTATCTTCTATGTATTTGATAACGCGCCTAGTGAGTTGAAGTCTAACAGGTTCCCTAGACAGGCCGTGGCATATGTTTTATTGCTGTCGTTTCAACACAGTAATAATGCACAGAATGATGTTATCTATAAACATGATAAAAATCAACCAGTGTTAACATGCTCCAGCTGGCTTTCTGTGAACCTTGAGGCAGTGCACTGAGTTTAGCTAAGTGTGCAAAATATTTTAACCATATTCATTTTACCCACCGTGGTTGCTCAGGGGTTATAGTGTTGGGCTGCTGAGTACGACGTCGCGGGATCGAATCCCGGCCACGGCTGCCGCATTTCGGTGGGGGCGAAATGCGAAAACACCCGTGTACTTAGATTTAGGTGCACGTTATAGAACCCCACTTGGTCGAAATTTCTGGAGTCCTCCACTCAGAAAGTGGTTTCGGCACGTAAAACCCCATAATTTCTAACCACATGCATTTTCAATAATGCATATACACGGGAAGGTGAAGTGGTATTCAAGGGCGTGTGAAGTGACACCCCACTGGCGTTATGCTCCCTCCTATCCTAATCGTTCCCCCATGGCCGTGCCAATAGAGCTTTTATTACGCTGATGCCATCTTTCTGGCAGTAAACAACTCTCGTATTGCGTTTATATAAGCGTAATCCCCACTTGCGCGATGCCTTCCTAAAGTATGTAAGGTATTCCTACATAGAGAGAGAGAACGAAACCTTTATTTGAATCAGTGACTTGTCAGTCGAGGTGGGAGGGTCCCTTATTCCAGGAACCCTCTGGCTTGGATCGCCCTCCGGGCCCGGTCGACGAGTTCGCGCTGGTCGACCAGGTCAGGCTTGGAGATCGCAGCCTCCCACGTTTCAGCGAGGAGGTTTGGGTCTGCGTCTGCTGGGGCTACTAGTTGTGCCGCTGTGATGGTTTCTCGGGTTTTCTTGCATTGCAGTAGGAGGTGCGCCAGGCTGTATGGCACGTTGCAGTGTGGACCGGTGTAGCTGCATAGCGTCGGGTGGAAATGAAGCAGTAAGCTTCCATGGGTAAAGGTATTGCTCTGGAGTCGCCTGTAGTCAGTGCCTTCGTTTCTCGTTAGTCCTGGATGTGGTGGAGGGTATACCCTGCTTCCAAGGCGATAGTGCTGCAGTAGTGCTTGATAAGTTAGCGGTATTGTTTCCGTTTCCTCCGCTGATTTGGGTGGGTGGGACAGGCCTAGAATCTCGTGCGGGGAGGCCTGGTGGAAGCTTGCGCGGGCCGCGGTGTGTGCCGCTTCATTCCCCTCGAGTCCCTCGCGTCCCGGAACCCACATTATGCAGGTGTAGGGGGGAGGAGTGTCGCCACGTTTCAACATCTTGATCGCTTATGTAGAGATCCTGACCTTCATGTAGTTACGTGCCGCTGTTTGAGAGTCGGTGAAGACCACTATGGCATGCTCGCTTGTATGGGTGGCGAGTGCTATAGCGGCCTCCTCAGCTGTGTCGGCTCGTTTGGCGAGAATGGTCGCCAACGCCAGTGTCGTACCCTCGTGGTCTGTGACGCTGATGGCGAAGGCATTTCGGCCCGGATACTTGGCTGCGTCCACGTAGCGAGCCTGCGGGTCGTTATGGTGCTGGCGTCTGATGGCGTTTACCATGGCGAGCCGTCTGCCTCGATGGTGTTCTGGATGCATGTTTCAAGGTATCTGAAGAACCTAGGACTGCCGACAACCGTCTCCACTGACCGATTGCTTCGCGTGGGAGTTCACAACTCTTGGGAAGAACTCGCGGAAGCGCACCTCATCAACTAGATCGAGAGACTCAAGCTAACAACCACAGGCCGAACAGTCCTCCGACGCACAGGATACGTAACCAACCCAGAACACGATGGCGAATGTAAGGAAAAGGTCACGTCGAAGATCCGAGAATGTTTACAAGTATTCCTACATAAAGAAATAAAATGTGCACAAGCATTACGTGGAACAAGAGTTGCGTGGCCAGGTTCAGCAAAACGGTGAACACGTTATTATTTATGTCGAAGATGTGATTGGCCTTACGAGCAGAGTAATCTTTGTTTCTATTTTTATTCAGGGCTGTTCTTTCTTAGAGTAGTGCCTGTTAAGAAACCCGTTCGTTTAACACTCAGACATAAGTCGCGTCCATTTGTACAGTAAGAAGACTGCACTAAACAAAGACATGAAGTTACAGCATAGCAATGAATGCAGGACGAAACAGAAAGCCGCTAAGAAAAGGATATTCAAACGAATAACTCTTGACAAATCAAGGATGGAAAATCTGACAAAAATTCTAGATGTAGTGAATGTGCAACGAAGCTAAACAAACAAAAAGAGGAGCTGGACGAGAGTGATAGGGACTCGATGTGTTTAGGTGTTTGTGTGTGTACGTTTACATGTATTCGTGCTTGCTGACGTTCCTATTCGTGCATCCAGTGCTATGAAAAGACTAAAACGCTATACTTGGAGCATGGTTGCGGCTCCAGAGTGAAGAGTACCGCTCCAGCGGGGCTGATCAGCAATGAACTGATAGCAGTGCGTAATGCCCTTAGGGAAAGTGCAGGAAGAACATTTTGCGTACCGGTGAGCTGCGCGCCTCACGGAAATTGCGAGAGAAGGTGATTCTCCAAAGAAGTACACGGAGACACTGGTTTAGGGGGAAAATATTGTTACGTTTAGCTGGAGCCCAATACTATATGCAATATATTTACAGGGAAGCTGACAGGTCGGCGGGGATGAATTCATACGTGACATCGGTCACTTGTCGCACCACAATATGTTACCTACCCGCGCTCTTCGTGTGATCAACGTCGTATTGTGCAGCCCGTACTTGCAGGCGCCATGCTTTCACGCTTGACACGCACAAAAGAGAAAAGAAGCGCGAAGGTATACACGAGTGAGTGACTTGGTTGTATCGTAACTTTTCAACGATAAGCCCACATCAATAAAGGAGGAGGAGCGGGAAAGCTTTAGGCGAACGTAAGCGGAAGATCAAGGTAGCAAGAAACAATAGAGGATCTCTCTTATCCTTAGGACACAAGTATCAAAGCCTCGAGGTGTGATCATGGCACCTGAACATTCACCTTTTTTCTCTACACCGGTGTCATTGAAGTGTCTATAAGTAATGCGCAATGTATTTCCACGGACGTGTCTCAGCTCATTTCATATTCAATGCTGTTCACGAGCTCGCTAGCTACACTGGCCGACAGCCGTTCTGACGGGCTCATTATTCCCTCTGCCAGATATTTTTAGAAGCCGCTGCGGCGACCTGTCGGACCTAATTACTTGTCTCTACTGACAGCGAATTCTTGCAGGTTCTCTGTCATATGCTATAAAACTCTTTCTTCATGAAAAGATCACGTACAGTAACTGCTTTTTCACTGAAGCTGTATGTGACTTGGATACCGATGTTTCTTCGTGTCCGTCGACAGAAAAGAACAAGGCACAGAAAAAGATGAGCACACAACTGACAAGTTTTCCGGTACTGGCAAGTTGCTCTATTTGCTATGACAAAATATCTGCCTGTAATCTTCAGCGACGAAAAGGGTTCTACACCTACACCATCAATAAAAATAAATTTGCAGTTGTTGGAAAACACATACGCACTGACACACCAACACACAAACACACAAACACACACACACACACACACACACACACACACACACACACACACACACACGTCCACCACAGTGGCTTAGCGGCTAAGGCATTAGGCTACTTACTACGAGGTCACGGGATAAAATCCCGTCCATGGCAGCGGCATTTGGTTGAGGCCTAAATGCAAAAATGCCCGAGTGGCATGCATTGGGTGCACGTTAAGAAATTCCAGGCAATGACAATTATTCCGGAGCCCCCCAATCTGGTGCTTGACAATCAGATCGTGGTTTTGGCGCGTAAACTTGAGATTTATTACGCACGCACTGCCAAAGCTCCAGTACTGACATAACACTTGCGATTAGAAACTCCCACCAGTTTCTGTCACGCCTACCGACTCCGGGCAGGCTAATCGTGCTCAGGAGTCAGCTGTTTTCTGCACCAATACATGATGCCAAAACCCTCTTGAGTTGTGGAGTGAACACCTCCATTTCATTCCCGCTTCATTGGAGATAGTTGAGGTTCCCGTACTTTCACTGCTTTTAACTAGCGAAGTGGCGAAAGTTGAACCGTTCCCATTCCAGAAGTTGTTATTATTTGCACCTGAAGTTGCTAATATGTCCAACCCCGACTTCGCCGCTATTGGACGTGGTTTTCTCTGCCCCTGAGCGTCTACAGAAGCTATGCAAACATGTTAACACAGAGAATAACAAAAGGCACGCATGTTCTACTCAACATCCCAAACAATTTGTAACCTGCACTCATAACGTTGTCTATGCCAATACACTTTCATGCGGAAGAACGTTTGTTGGTCAAACTGGCAGATAGATGAATGAGAGATTAAAAGAGCATCGATATAAGGTCACTAGGGTAATCTCGGGTCATTTGGCTTTCACTGCAGACATTGTTCCTACAAGCCCATGTTTGAAAGTACTTCCATTCTGTATAGGGGTCGTAGCAGGATGACGAGGGAGATTGTGGAGGCCTAGGAGATTGAAAAAATTAGAGGAAAAGTGCGCAAGCAAGCCTTCGGTGTCGCTATCTGAAAAGGAGATACGATTCCTCGGTTTATCTTTGTGACCATTGCAGTACATGTTTTCCGCGTGCGTTGCACACGTGTACGGCTCATCGAAATGCACCACTGAATGTTCTTTTTTGATGTCACGTTTATTTTCGACCGTACAGTATATATTTATCGATGCGTGCGAAAATAAAATATATAGTGAAAGTGAAGTGCTGGTGTCTGTGTATCTCTTTCTTTCTACGTCCTCGTTCAGTCGCGCTTATACTCTACCATGGATTCTTACCATCTAGCCTGCCAAGGTGTTTTAATATATACGTGTTCTCGCGATATATTTTGCAGACAACCTGTCTCGTGCGGCACGTTGCGAAGGTGGCGAAGTGTGGGCGGGACTGCCTCGCTTATCCGGAGATCGCGAAAGGAAGCGCGTGGCTGATGCTTGGGCGCGATTTACAGCGGCTGCCGCAGACAGACCTCCGCTCATGCAGTGCTTTCTTTTTTTTAAACGGACAACGCGCGCGACTCTGGCGCCATCTCGTAGCTGTCGAAAATTGCGTAGTAGGGGCACGATGGCGCCACTAGCGAAGGCGTACGTGCCTCATCTCGGCGCCTGTTTTTCTGTTCGGTTTGACCAGTTCATCCCGTGTATCTGTTGCTGTTTTTTTGCTAAGGATGTGAGTCTCGACTACACCGTGAGCCTACGTCGCAAAGCCGGCATTTTTTTTTGTACAGGGTTTCTTTTTCTTTCTGTTTTGTGAACTGACCGCCCAAGCCTAGTATGATGCTTCGGGCGCTACCGACGCCCGCGGCTGCAGCGCGTCAATGCGGCCGCAAAATGCCTGGTGAACCTGCTACAGCCAGCGCGTTTCACTCCGTCTCTCATCAGTACGTCTACTATGGCAACAACCGAGGAATGCACATGCCTTCCAACGAAACGCAGTGATTTTTCAACTTTATATCACGAAAACAAGACAATCAATGCGACCCAGTCTACACCGTCATCAAAACTGTCCAACGGGCCAGCTGATTCCGACATGTCAGCGGGCCCCCCCTTCCATCAGAACCACCAAACTTCGTGAGCGCGGGGGGCAGAGAAACGTCGTCTGCTACCGTCGCCAAGTGTCATCAAGCGGATTTCACGCCGGACGGGTGAGTCGGCTTGGCGACATTGTTTTTATGAGGCCGCTCAGCAAAGTGCATGTGACAGATATTACGCAGCAGGCAGTCACAGATGCTATAGAACAAAGTGATCCGCCAATTCTTTTTTTTTTTTTGCAGGAATGGCTATTCTTCGATTTGACACACCCAGTAAAGGCATACGGATCGCTGTTCGCGACGAGCGCCATTCTCGCAAAATTTTCACATTATCGAGCTTAGTCGTGACAGTTGACGGCAACATGTGCGTTCTTGACGTCGACACATCGCCCCTTCAGCCACACGCTGCAGGTAGCTCTCGTAGCGTGATCTCGATATGAACCGACCTAGCAACTGGCTACATCGAAGCGCATCTGCGCTGTGAACAGGCGACAATCACCGATGCGCGCATTCTCGGTAAAACACAGCTGCTGCTCATGGCATCTGACATGGAACGCATGCCACAGCGCTTGGCGTTTGAATATGAAATCATCCCTGTCCACGAATATCTACTTCGCCGTGTAGTATGCTACAATTTTCACCGTTTGGGCCACGCTGCAATATACTGCTCTTTTCCGGCGATCCACCGGATTGGACGATTGGACTGGACGATTGCGTGTCCTGTGGCTCGACCACACATATTGCACTCAGCCGTCAATGATCTCAACGCGATATTTCTATATCAACCTCCACTCGCTGACCTATTAATTAAGCACATGTAACACCGTCCGCAGAGTCTACACCCCCGAAAAGGAAATAAGTGGCCTGGGCGCAAAAGGCTCCTTCTCCCGATTTGACTCAGCTTGTCACTAGCCTTCGCCAGGAAATCGAGAAATTATGGAAATAAAATATCTTACAGTCCGCTATCTCGTGCTGAATGCGAAGAAAGGGAATCGGTCCCCAACCTCTAAACACAGTCACGAAATCACTGACAGAGTGGCTCTCCGACACGTCGTGCCAAACCACTCACGGACAAGAACTCCGCTTAAGCTGACATTACTGGGCTCGTCAAAAAAAAAAAAAAAGTTAGAAGAATACAATAAACTGTAGCAAACAATTTGGTCAGATATGATGAACACTCTCACACAAGCGCTAGAAGCCATGCAACCTCGGTTCCAAAACACGCAGGACGAACTACAGCGCAATGTCCTCACTGATCACAATAAGTACCGCAAACCAATGTCCCATTCATGACCTCGTCAACTCAGGAAGTGCAGTCTAAATGTCTTAGTTTTATTCAAACGTGCTCCACAATCCGTAATTATGTTCAAGACTTCGCCCATTATTCCGTCTTCTCCATGAAACGCGCGGCACATGCACGCTCCCTGGATACCGCTCTTTCCAAACTCCTGCCAGCAAACACAAACGGCAGATCCCCAAAGGCCAGGCAGCGCTTTTTGTCCGCAATGAGAGCCAAGCCACCCAACTGGACGTTCCAGGTCTTACTTCTAAAGCTCGGGAAATAGTAGGTGTTAAATTTTGTCCTCCTGCACAAAAAAGCCTTCTGTACGCGTGCCCGCGTATTTTCGTCCTGGCATTATGTCAGCTGAAGCCTACACGTGGCTAAAAACGCTTAATTAACTACCTCTGCTTATTGGAGGCGACTTTCATACACACTACTTCTCCTGGAGTGTCTCAAAGCGTAACAAACGCGGCAAATATCTTTATGAAGCTATTGCGTTTTCTTCCGTAGAAATTTGTAACTCGCCCGACACCCTTACAACAATCGGACTACATAAAGTGCAGAAAGACACAACCTCAGACCTTAGCTTCACCCGCCCCAACTTTTTACGGCACTGGACCACCTTCAGCCAGTCATGGGGCAGCGACGGTCTCCCGATATCTTTCACAATTGATCGCAAATGCCTCCGCATCAAAATGACGACAATAATGACTACCTGAAACGATTTTCGGGCTCGTGTTACCCGTTTATTCATGACGGTTGAGAGTCTATTAGACATCTTCCATCAGGTCCCTTTACTGGCACGAGAAATTGTGCCGTGCTATGACCATACTCACCCAATGGATACTGATTTAGCCAACCTCTGGACGAGAGTAGATTTTTTATTACAGAGATACTGTTCGCGCGACGAACGACATGCTGACGGTATGAGATCTGATCTGGAGTCCCGCGTCCCGTGACTCCACAGCCTTTTGCGCATTTTTTGCAGCCTCAGTGAGAAAGGAAAAGGTAACTCTCTTCTGACCGAGCTCTCCATTAAAACAAATGCCGCAACGATGTAGTAGAAGAATAACACGAGTTTCCTCACGCTTCACTCACTCCGTCCCCAGCTCTGAATGTCTGGGCCATACTGGTACCTGATCCATATCTTGATCGCCCATTTAACATGAGAGAAATGCTAGAAGGGATCATTCAAGGCCGCCCTCGATCGGGGCCAGGCCACGGCCAAATAATGTGGCAAGAACTCCGCAACCTTGAAGAAGAAGCTCAGGGCGCTTCCCCCCCCCCCACCCTAGCGGTAATTAACGTGATCTGAGCTTCAGGAAGCGTACCGGACGAACTTAAGCTCTGTCTTGTTTATCCCATACTAAAATACGAAAAGCAGCTGAGCCTCTATAAGAACCTGAGACAAATCTCCCCGACTTCAAATCTCTGTAAACTCATCAAATGAATAATTCACACGCGTATGTCCCATTACCTCGAGATAATCTGGCCAGGCTACCGCCCAGCCCAGGTGGATTTTCGCCCTAGCCTATGCACTCATAATTTCCTTCGGCTGCTACGTGCGTTATTATTCGCACCTCGCGGAAAATGCTGCCTGACAACTTCCCTGCCATTGACACGTAGAAAGCGTTTGACAATGTTCGCCATGACGTTATTCTTGAAGAGCTAGCTAACTGCTACCTCAGTCAGCGTACCCAGGCATGAATAAGAAATTTTCTTGCAGCCCGACTCATTCGCTTAAGTGGAGCATCACCTGGATGGAGCCGAAGGAGGTATTACTTGGATAGATGTGTTACACAGAGATCAATTATACAACCGACACCGTTTACTCTGACCATGTGCAGGGTGGTAGAAAACCTAGAACGGGCCACAAAGATTTGCCATCTACGCCGGTGACATTATTATATGGGCAGAAGCAGCAGACTATACTGACAAATAAATGATAGTTAGTTCGCTCCGCGTAAAACAGAACTTAACAGCATAGACGGCAAGCATCGCAGCAACCCCTACATGTGCTTCTGGCTCCGCATTGGATCACACATCAATCAATAAAAAAACCGACAAATCAATGCCATAGGTCTACCTTTGGCCAGTTGCAACAGCCTACAAGAGTGGGTACGCGTACAACGGCAGGCATGGCCGGACGTGTTACATGCAATACGTTGACTTTCCAACAAGTACATAGGCGTGCTACAACAAGCCTGTAGAACTGCCGTGAGAGCTGTGGCCGTTGGAAATATTTTGTTTATTTTATTTCTGTTATTTTATTTATTTTATTATATTTTCTGTTATGAGCTTCGGGAAAACGTGCGCGATCTTAGTTCCTCGATGCCCCCCCCCCTCCCCCCTCTTATATTGTGCTTGCTTTTCGTGCATTTCTCTTTTATTTACTGCATAACAATCATAGCTTCGCTACCTTCGAAAGAGTTTTCTGGCTTAACTTTTGCTTTATGACGTCATATATCGTTTGTGCTAGTAACATCATGCCTTCGAATGCACTGAGAGGCAAACGAGGTGCGAAAAAAGCGCGCAAACATATTTCGGCCGCTAACACTCTGCATATACATTGTATAGGAAAAAAAATCGGGGGTATCAGAGCATCACCGGATATCAGGGATATCAAGGGGTATCAGACCATCACCGGCATCTGAAAAATTCATGCCAACTTTTGCTCTTCATGACGAAGCTTTCCCAGTCATAGACTGCGACCCCTCCCCGCCCCCGCCACCGTCTTTTTTTGTTTGCCCTGCTTGGCTATGAAAGTAAAGGCATCTGCAAAAATTGCGGGTGAACAAAAAACCCACAATGAGAACCAAACGTCCGCTGCATTCATTTTCCCATAGCTGTACAATGTGGTAGCACAGCGTCTAAGCAGCGAAAAAATGAATGAAGAACGTGAACTTAGGGTTCAACTAGAGAAAGTTTCTTCCTACTACAAACAACGTAATTTAAGTCATCCGCAAGTAATTTTGCGTGGTTCTAAGCCACGGAAAAAAGGTACACATTTCCTTCACCCATTTCCAGTTATACATACTAGCAAATAAACGAAAGAAATTTTTTTGCACACTTGGAACATCAAGAAGGCTATCGTTTTTGAGCGGTGAGCATAGCATACAACTGAAATACATAAATAAAGTTCAATTCTGTGGTTTTATGTCTCAAAACCCCGTTATTATTTAACGCACGCCATAGTGGCAGACTGCACGATAACTTTGACCATCTGGGGTTCTTTACCATGCGCTCAATGCATGGTACAAGAGCCTTTTTCCATTTCTCCCTCATCTAATTAAAACAGGTATACCTATATCTCATTGCAGAAAGAATCAGCTGCAGTAAAACATAAAGGGTATAGAATATGGGGAATCTATCTATTGCACTTTATACAGAAGCAACCTTCGTTTGTTAGATGCTTTAGTTCGGTATGGCTGGCTTGTTTTCTGGAGTTGTCAAAGCATAGCGCGATCAAAAAGGAATGGTATGGATTGAACAAAAAAAAAAAATTAAGAGCCCAAACTTGCCTTTGCGAACGGGACACACACTTTTCTGCGCAGGTGTGTTTCTTTGAACACACAGCGTTTTAAGATAACGAAGCTTGCAGTCTTCATGGATCCCACCAGCTCAGAATTAATGTGACATGCCTTAGGCTGTAACAAAAGACACAACCGTATCCTGAAGAACCATGTCTATGGGCGATGCGTAAACCATAGTGTCACGTGGTGGCGACGTTAAGAACACAGTAGCAATACTGTGAAAGGCAAAACTAGATTTTTATTGGGCGAACCTGTGCCCACAAAACAGGCTACACTTATAGCACAACGAAAGCGGCGAACACAGTCGGCGATCGTCGAAAGTCAGATCAGCGGGTCAAGCGCGTCGGCTTTTATACAGAATCGTCGAATGTTCCAGACTAATCGTTTGGACCCGCGTGCCTTCCACAAAGTTCTACACCATTCGCGTCAGGCGAATAAATCAGATAACACAAGGTTCGGCGACAACAGACTGCGGATAGAAGCATCGATAACTTTCCAGAAACTTCGGATACATGCAAGCGCGTCCCGCGCTGTGCGATAAGATTTGTTAGGCGGCGAAACGTGGTCGCCCGATAAATATAAGTACACGTGTCAATACCCCCCTCTTAAAAGCCATCGTCCCGATGCTACAAATATAAGAGAGCGAAACACAAAAGGACACTTATTAAACATAATTAACAAAACAACGAAAAGAAATCAAGTCCAAAGGTCAGTTACGCGAAGTCCCAAAGTTCGTCAACGCTGGTGGTACGGCTTGAGTCGCACAACGTGGACAATTTCAGGTCGTGAGCGCCGCCGCTGTGACAGCGAAATGCCGTCTGGCACGACCTCATAGTCCAGTGCGCCAATACGTCGGATGATCTTGTACGGTCCGAAGTAGCGATGCAAGAGCTTCTCACTCAAGCCTCGTCGGCGTATAGGGGTCCAAACCCAAACACGGTCACCGGGCTGGTACTCGACAAAGCGTCGTCGGAGGTTGTAGTGCCGGCTGTCGGTCCTCTGCTGGTTCTTGATCCGCAGGCGGGCGAGCTGTCGGGCTTCTTCGGCGCGCTGGAGATAGCTAGCGACATCAAGATTTTCCTCGTCAGTGACGTGCGGCAGCGTGGCGTCGAGCGTCGTCGTCGGATTCCTGCCGTGAACCAGCTTAAACGGCGTGATCTCTGTTGTTTCTTGCACCGCAGTGTTGTAAGCGAATGTTACGTACGGCAGGACGGCATCCCAGGTCTTGTGTTCGACGTCGACGTACATTGGTAGCATGTCGGCGAGGGTTTTGTTCAGGCGCTCCCTGAGACCATTCGTCTGCGGATGGTAGGCAGTTGTCCTCCTGTGACTTGTCTGGCTGTATTGTTGAATGGCTTGGGTGAGCTCTGCTGTAAAAGCCGTTCCTCTGTCGGTGATGAGGACTTCTGGGGCACCATGTCGCAGCAGGATGTGCTCGACGAAAAATTTCGCCACTTCGGCCGCTCTGCCTTTTGGTAGAGCTTTAGTTTCAGCGAAGCGGGTGAGGTAGTCCGTCGCCACGACGCTCCACTTATTCCCGGATGTTGACGTCGGAAACAGCCCCAACAAATTCATCCCAATCTGCTGGAATGGTCGACGAGGAGGTTCCATCGGCTGTAGTAATCCTGCTGGCCTTGTCGGTGGTGTCTTGCGCCGCTGACAGTCTCGGCATGTCTTGACATAACGGGCGACGTCGGCGGTGAGACGCGGCCAGTAATACCTTTCCTGTATCCTCAACAGCGTCCGGGAGAATCCGAGGTGCCCAGCGGTTGGGTCTTCGTGTAGGGCATGCAGTACTTCTGGACGCAGCGCTGACGGTACAACAAGAAGGTAGCTCGCGCGGACTGGTGAGAAGTTCTTCTTCATGAGCAGGTTGTTTTGTAGCGTGAACGAAGACAACCCGCGCTTAAATGCCCTAGGGACAACGTCGGTGTTCCCTTCCAAGTACTCGACGAGGCCTTTTAACTCCGGGTCTGCTCGCTGCTGTTTAGTGAAGTCTTCCGCGCTTATTATTCCAAGGAAGGCGTCGTCGTCCTCGTCGTCTTGCGGCGGGGGATCGATGGGGGCACGTGATAAGCAGTCGGCGTCGGAGTGTTTTCTTCCGGACTTGTATATTACCGTGACGTCATATTCTTGTAGTCTGAGGCTTCACCGGGCCAGCCGTCCTGAAGGGTCCTTTAAGTTAGCTAGCCAACAAAACGCGTGATGCTCGCTGACGACTTTGAATGGCCTGCCATAGAGGTAAGGGCGGAATTTTGCTGTAGCCCAAACGATGGCGAGGCATTCCTTTTCAGTCGTAAAATAATTGCCTTCCGCTTTTGACAGCGACCGACTAGCATAAGATATCACCCGTTCAAGTCTGTCTTTCCTCTGGACTAGGACGGCATGGAGGCCTAGGCTACTGGCGTCAGTGTGGATTTCAGTATCGGCGTCCTCGTCGAAGTGTGCAAGTACCGGCGGCGACTGCATGCGTCGTTTGAGTTCTTGAAATGCGTCGGCCTGCGGCGTTTCCCACTTGAACTCGACACCACATTTCGTTAGATGTGTTAGCGGCTCCGCGATGCGTGAAAAGTCCTTGACAAAGCGCCTATGGTAGGCACACATGCCAAGGAATCTGCGCACTGCCTTCTTGTCGATTGGCTGCGGGAACTTTGCGATGGCAGCTGTCTTCTGCGGGTCGGGGCGTACTCCAGATTTGCTGATGACGTGGCCTAGGAATAGAAGCTCATCGTAAGCGAAGCGACACTTTTCCAGCTTCAGAGTAAGCCCTGATGACTTGATGGCCTCTAATACTGTCGCAAGCCGCTTAAGGTGATCGTCGAAATTTCCGGCGAAGACGACGACGTCATCCAAGTAAACAAGACAGGTCTGCCACTTCAATCCTGCTAAAACCGTGTCCATCACACGCTGGAACGTTGCAGGCGCCGAGCACAGTCCAAATGGCATAACCTTGAATTCATAGAGGCCGTCCGGCGTGATGAAGGCGGTCTTTTCGCGATCCCTTTCGTCGACTTCTATTTGCCAGTAGCCAGAATTGAGGTCCATCGATGAGAAGTATTTAGCATTGCAGAGCCGATCCAATGCGTCGTCTATCAGTGGGAGGGGGTATACGTCTTTCTTCGTGATTTTGTTCAGTCGACGATAATCGACGCAGAAACGTAGGGTTCCGTCCTTTTTCTTCACTAAAACAACTGGAGACGCCCACGGGCTTTTCGACGGCTGGATGATGTCGTCGCGCAGCATTTCGTCGACTTGTTGTCTTATAGCTTCGCGTTCTCGCGTCGAAACTCGGTAAGGGCTCTGGCGTAGTGGTCGAGCGCAGTCTTCGGTTATTATGCGATGATTTGCGACTGGTGTTTGTCGAATCCTCGATGACGTCGAAAAGCAGTCTTTGTATCGTCGAAGCAGACTTCTGAGCTGTTGCTGCTTAATCACGGGGAGACTTGGATTTATGTCGAAGTCTGGCTCGGGAACTACGGTCGTCGGGGTAGATGCAACAGAATCCGAGAGGACAAAGGCATCGCTGGTTTCCTGAATTTCCTCGATGTATGCGATCGTCGTGCCCTTGTTGATGTGCTTGAACTCCTGGCTGAAGTTTGTCAGCTGAAGGCTGAAGTTTGTTTCCTCCGTGCAGTCGAGCTATCCCTCATGCGACACAAATTTCACGGTCGAGCAGTAAACATTGGTCGCCTTCGATGACGCCTTCTACGTCAGCGGGTGTTTCGGTGCCGACCGAAATAACAATGCTGGAGCGAGGCGGGATGCTCACTTGATCTTCGAGCACACTTAAGGCATGGTGACTACGAGACAGGCCGCCATTGGAATATGAACCTGGCAACGTTTAACGCAAGAACATTATCTAGTGAGGCGAGTCTAGCAGTGCTATTGGAAGAATTAGAGGGCAGTAAATGGGATATAATAGGGCTCAGTGAAGTTAGGAGGCCAAAAGAAGCATATACAGTGTTAAGGAGCGGGCACGTCCTGTGCTACCGGGGCTTAGCGGAGAGACGAGAACTAGGAGTCGGATTCCTGATTAATAAGAATATAGCTGGTAACATACAGGAATTCTATAGCATTAACAAGAGGGTGGCATGTCTTGTTGTGAAACTTAATAAGAGGTACAAAATGAAGGTTGTACAGGTCTACGCCCCTACATCCAGTCATGATGACCAGGAAGTCGAAAGCTTCTACGAAGACGTGGAATCGGCGATGGGTAGAGTGAAAACAAAATACACTATACTGATGGGCGATTTCAATGCCAAGGTAGGCAAGAAGCATGCTGGAGACAAGGCAGTGGGGGAATATGGCATAGGCACTAGGAATAGCAGGGGGGAGGCATTAGTAGAGTTTGCAGAACAGAATAATATGAGGATAATGAATACCTTCTTCCGCAAGCGGAATAACCGAAAGTGGACATGGAGGAGCCCGAACGGCGAGACTAGAAATGAAATAGATTTCATACTCTGCGCTAACCCTGGCATCATACAAGATGTGGACGTGCTCGGTAAGGTGGGCTGCAGTGACCACAGGATGGTAAGAACTCGAATTAGCCTAGACCTGAGGAGGGAACGGAGGAAACTGGTACGTAAGAAGCCGATCAATGAGTTAGCGCTAAGAGGGAAAATAGAGGAATTCCAGATCAAGCTACAGAACAGGTATTCGGCTTTAAGCCACGAAGAGGATCTTAGTGTTGAAGCAATGAACGACAATCTTGTGGGCATCATTAAGGAGTGTGCAATAGAAGTCGGTGGTAACTCCGTTAGACAGGATACCAGTAAGCTATCGCAGGAGACGAAAGATCTGATCAAGAAACGCCAATGTATGAAAGCCTCTAACCCTACAGCTAGAATAGAACTGGCAGAACTTTCGAAGTTAATCAACAAGCGTAAGACAGCTGACATAAGGAAGTATAACATGGATAGAATTGAACAAGCTCTCAGGAACGGAGGAAGCCTAAAAGCAGTGAAGAAGAAACTAGGAATTGGCAAGAATCAGATGTATGCGCTAAGAGACAAAGCCGGCAATATCATTACTAATATGGATGAGATAGTTCAAGTGGCTGAGGAGTTCTATAGAGATTTATACAGTACGAGTGGCACCCACGATGATAATGGAAGAGAGAATAATCTAGAGGAATTCGATATCCCAGAAGTAACGCCGGAAGAAGTAAAGAAAGCCTTGGGAGCTATGCAAAGGGGGAAGGCAGCTGGGGAGGATCAGGTAACAGCAGATTTGCTGAAGGATGGTGGGCAGATTGTTCTAGAAAAACTGGCCAGCCTCTATACGCAATGCCTCAAGACCTCGAGCGTACCGGAATCTTGGAAGAACGCTAACATAATCCTAATCCATAAGAAAGGCGACGCCAAAGACTTGAAAAATTATAGACCGATCAGCTTACTGTCCGTTGCCTACAAAGTATTTACTAAGGTAATTGCAAATAGAATCCGGAACACCTTAGACTTCCGTCAACCAAAGGACCAGGCAGGATTCCGTAAAGGCTACTCAACAATAGATCATATTCACACTATCAATCAGGTGATAGAGAAATGTGCGGAATATAACCAACCATTATATATAGCTTTCATTGATTACGAGAAAGCGTTTGATTCAGTCGAAACCTCAGCAGTCATGGAGGCATTGCGGAATCAGGGTGTAGACGAGCCGTATGTAAAAATACTGAAAGATATCTATAGCGGCTCCACAGCCACTGTACTCCTCCATAAAGAAAGCAACAAAATCCCAATAAAGAAAGGCGTCAGGCAGGGAGATACGATCTCTCCAATGCTATTCACAGCGTGTTTACAGGAGGTATTCAGAGACCTGGATTGGGAAGAATTGGGGATAAGAGTAAATGGAGAATACCTTAGTAACTTGCGCTTCGCTGATGATATTGCCTTGCTTAGTAACTCAGGGGACCAACTGCAATGCATGCTCACTGATCTGGAGAGGCAGAGCAGAAGGGTGGGACTAAAAATGAATCTGCAGAAAACTAATGTTTAACAGTCTCGGAAGGGAACAGCAGTTTACGATAGGTAGCGAGGCACTGGAAGTGGTAAGAGAATACATCTACTTAGGACAGGTAGTGACTGCTGATCCAGATCATGAGAGTGAAATAATCAGAAGAATAAGAATGGGCTGGGGTGCGTTTGGCAGGCATTCGCAGATCATGAACTGCAGGTTGCCATTATCCCTCAAGAGAAAAGTGTATAACAGCTGTGTCTTACCAGTACTCACGTACGGGGCAGAAACCTGGAGGCTTACGAAAAGGGTTCTACTTAAATTGAGGACGACGCAACGAGCTATGGAAAGAAAAATGATAGGTGTAACGTTAAGGGATAAGAAAAGAGCAGATTGGGTGAGGGAACAAACGCGCGTTAATGACATCTTAGTTGAAATCAAGAAAAAGAAATGGGCATGGGCAGGACATGTAATGAGGAGGGAAGATAACCGATGGTCATTAAGGGTTACGGACTGGATTCCGAGGGAAGGGAAGCGTAGCAGGGGGCGAAAGAAAGTTAGGTGGGCAGATGAGATTAGGAAGTTTGGAGGGTCAACATGGCCACAATTAGTACATGACCGGGGTAGTTGGAGAAGTATGGGAGAGGCCTTTGCCCTGCAGTGGGCGTAATCAGGCTGATGATGATGATGATGATGACTACGAGAGCTCTCCGGCGGTATCGCTTGATCTTCAGACAGAGTTATCGACTTCGGCTTCAGGTAGATGACTGCGCAGTGTTGGTTTAGGAAGTCCATGCCGAGAATGACGTCGCGTGAACATTGTTGGAGGATAACGAAAGTGGCAGGGTAAGTCCGGTCATGAATGGTAATTCTTGGCGTGCAGATTCCACTCGGCGTGATGAGGTGTCCTCCAGCGGTCCGAATTAATGGGCCTTCCCATGCAGTCTTAGCTTTCTTCAGTTGGGCTGCGATGGGTCCACTCATGACTGAGTAATCGGCTCCTGTGTCTACTAAGGCGGTAACTGCGTGGCCGTCGAGAAGCACGTCGAGGTCGGTGGTTCTTTGTCTTGCGTTACAGTTAGGCCTCGGCGTCGGATCACGGCTGCGTCGAGTTGACCTGTGGGTGGTACGTGGCGGCGTCAGGTGGTCTTTCTTCGGCGTGTTCTTTCCTGCCAGACTTCGTCGGGATGGTGGTGTGACGTCGTTGTTATGTCGTCGATGTAGTCTTTTCGGCATCTTCGTCGGCGGCGGAGGATCTTCGTCAGTTCGACAAAGAGCAACCGCACCTCCATCGGTTGCTGCTTTTAGTTTTCCGGATGTGGGCTGACGGACCGATCCCGGGCTGGGCCAGTGTATGGTCGGAATGTGGCGACAGGTAGCGGCCTGGTGACGGCGAACGGGACGGTCGTCGAGGGCTCCACTGAGTAGCCGCGAGGTAGTCGGCGATGTTACGAGGGCGTTCACCTTCCAGAGGGCGCGATGCATCGACGGCGAACCCTCGCAATCCCAGGTCGCGGTATGGTCATCGGCGGTACACATGGCCGGCTTCGCCGCAGCGGTAGCAGAGCGGGCGGTGGTCGGGTGCTCGCCAAATGTCTGTCTTCCTCGGGTAGCTGCGCTGGGCGACGGGTGGGCGTGCTGGCGGCGGCGGCGGTGGACGACGGAATTGCGGCGTTGCAGGGCCCTGGCGCGGTCGCGGAGGGGGACCTTGACGGCGTGCGACGGCGGCGTAAGTCATCGCTTCTGGCTGGGGTTGCGGTACTTATGGTTGCTCTTCAGGAACACCAAGCGATCGGTGCACCTCTTCTTTCACGATGTCGGTGATCGAGGCCACTTGAGGCTGCGACGATGGCAAGACGTTGCGCAGTTCTTCGCGCACAATGGCCCTGATGGTCTCGCACAGATCGTCCGTTGCCAGTGATTGAATTCCGGCGTAGCTTGTCGGCTTGGTGCGTCGGTCGATTTGCCGATTCCGCAATTCCAGTGTCTTCTTGATGGTCGTCGCCTCACGAAGAAACTCGTTGACGGTCTTCGGTGGGCTTCTTACCATTCCGGCGAAAAGTTCCTCCTTTGCACCACGCATCAGTAGGCGCACTTTCTTCTCCTTGGACATTTCTGGGTCGGCATGGCGGAACAGACGGCTCATTTCCTCAGTGAAGATCGCGATCGTCTCATTCGGCAGCTGCGTTCTGGTCTCCAGTAGAGCTTGGGCTCACTCTTTTCGCACGACGCTTGTAAATGTTTGCAGGAAGCCGCTTCGGAAGAGGTCCCACGTCGTCAAGGTGGCTTCTCGATTCTCGAACCACGTCCTGGCGGCGTCCTCCAATGCGAAATAGACATGTCGTAGCTTGTCGTCGCTTGCCCAGTTGTTAAACGTAGCGACCCTCTCATACGTTTCCAGCCAGCTTTCCGGGTCCTCAAATGTGGAACCACGGAACGTCGGTGGTTCCCTGGGCTGCTGCAGCACAATGGGAGACGCTGGGGCTGCCATTGGGGTTGCCTTGGTCACAATCTTCTTGGTGTTCTCCGGTAGAAGTCCGTGCTCCGAGGGCAGCTGTTGAAGACGGCCGCTTGCTCGGTGGTCCGGGACTACGTTGGTGTTCTCTTTGCGGTCCGGGCTTGGACCACAGCTTGTCGGGGGCGTCCGGTACATGAACTAATAGCACCTCCACCAGATGTCACGTGGTGGTGACGTTAAGAACACAGTAGCAATACTGTGAAAGGCAAAACTAGATTTTTATTGGGCGAACCTGTGCCCACAAAACAGGCTACACTTATAGCACAACGAAAGCGGCGAACGCAGTCGGCGATCGTCGAAAATCTGATCAGCGGGTCAAGCGCGTCGGCTTTTATACAGAATCGTCGAATGTTCCAGACTAATCGTTGGGACCCGCGTGCCTTCCACAAAGTTCTACACCATTCGCGTCAGGCGAATAAATCAGATAACACAAGGTTCGGCGACAACAGACTGCGGATAGAAGCATCGATAACTTTCCAGAATCTTCGGATACATGCAAGCGCGTCCCGCGCTGTGCGATAAGATTTGTTAGGCGGCGAAACGTGGTCGCCCGATAAATATAAGTACACGTGTCAATAGTATTGTTCTGACACACAATTGTCTGCTGAGCACGAGGTCGCGGGATCGAATCCCGGCCACGGCGGCCGCATTTCGATGGGGGCGAAATGCGAAAACACCCGTGTACTTAGATTTAGGTGCACGTTAAAGAGCCCCAGATGGCCGAAATTTCCGGAGTCCTCCACTACGGCGTGCCTCATAATCAGAAAGTGGTTTTGGCACGTAAAACCCCATAATTTAATTTTAACACACAATTATCGCAGGTTGCCTCCTGAAGTCGGAAAGACGCGCCATTATGAAATTATAGTATGCCAGCCACAAAAAGATCCACCAGAATCCATTTAACGATAAATCGATAAATCTAGGCGTTATTGGAATTACCATTCAAGCAATACATGGACATACCATATGGCAACCGCCAAAAGGCGTCATGTATGAGGCGTGTATGACACCAAGCTGCTCCCTTACACTGGAAACGGGACACCCTGTGCCATCTAACGAAGCCGCAGCGAAATCCCTGCGTGGATTGTGCGTGAATATATATCCAAACAAGATTGCTTTAATATATACTGCGTGGGTCCGACTACTCCCAGCCCTAAAGCATAACTTTTTTTTTTGCTATTTAAGATCGGCATGCTGCGTATGCTGGGTATGTGCCAGTTTAATTAGGTTCTTCATTTCAGATTGACGTAATTTACATAGATTTTTCAAAGTCTTTCGATCGCGTCCCTTCTCATCAGCTAGTCTCCAAACTTTCATGGCTTCACCTCGACCCACTGATCCTATCATGGATCATCTGCTTCCTGACAGATCGCCTCCAGTTCACCTGTGTTGGCGGTCGCTGTTCAGATACTACCAAAGTAATATCGGGTGTACCACAGGCATCCGTCCTCGGCCCACTCCTTTTCCTAATATACATTAACGAACTCAGAACAGACATATCATCTGCAATACGTCTATTCGTCGATGACTATTATTTACCGTTGCGTCACCACTAACACTGACCAATCCATTCTGCAAAATGACCTAAATTCTATTGACAAGTGCGGCTCACGCGGGACGATGGAACTAAATGTCTCCAAATGCAAGTTAATGCATATATCACGTAAACGCTCTGTCCAAAGTTCCATATTCTAAGGCTCTGTGAATTTATCTGAAGTCGACAGTTAGCGCTACCTTGACGTTATCATCACTAACTAAATTGGTCGAATCACGTTCTACAAATAACATTGATGCCTCAAGGTCCCTTAAGTATATTAAAAGGTCCCTAGGCTTTTCACCTCCATCGATTCGTAAACTAGCAAAAGAAATTTTATTCCGTACCAAATTAGAACATGCGTCTACAATTTGTAGTACACATGAAAATTACTTGGTTGACATATAGAAACTTCTCAAAATCTTGCTTCCCGTTTTATCTTATCGAATTCTGACAACACTATCAGCGTTACTAACATGAAATTATCTATTGATTTGCCCCTTTCAGCACCAAAACGTACAATTTGGCAACTCTGCCAATTCCATAAATTGTACTATAACTTTTCTGACCTTCGTTCCTCGCTTTTATTTCCACCCGTGCGCTCATCATATCGCCTGTTCAATTCTTTAAGTATGCAACGTCTTCATGGTTCTATAAACGCTTTCCACAAATCCTTCCTTCGAAATGGAAATGGCAATCGCGTCCGGAATGCGTTGTTGTAGAGCGACAACCTTCGAAATTTTGATGCTTACTAACCGCCCATATTTTCAACTAATTATGCAAAAACCTGTGTGTTTCTTGAAACGTTTTTAGTGCCTTTTCAGTTGTTGCTTTTTGTTGCTTTGTACATGATCATTCCTTCGATGTTTGTATTATTGTTTCGCCCCCCCCCTTATGTAATACCTGACGTGTGGCCCTCAAGAGAATAATAAATGATGATGATGGTTATGCCCAGTTGCTCGTTCACAATGATACAAAGCCTCGTGAGAGGTTAGTTGAAAAGATGCACATATCCAGTTAAACACAGCTAGTGACACAGGTGGGCGTAAAATGTCTTTGTAAAAGAGCTGCAGATACCTTGTGGCACGCTCATTGCGGGAACTACACAGCGGCACATACCCACTGACCTAAGATGCTGTATAGAGGTTTTTAAAATAATGACACAGTAGCACTGGTACAAATACCCCGTAACACATGTTGCCGTGAAATTCGTTAGCTGTTGTCACTGCAGAGCACCACATGCGCTGCGGCAACTGCGCACTTACGAACATTACCCTCGAAGAGATTTATTGAAAGTTGTCACGTACCCAGTAACCAAAATTTGCGTCTGGTCCAGTGAATAGCAGTGCGGAGGGAGAGAGAGAGAATAAATATTTTTAATATGTAAATGCAGCTTTGGAGTGGCGTCCTCATTCCAAAATGCCTTGAGCTCGGGCCGCGTCCTGGACCTTCGCAATCAGCCGTTGCTGATCCTCGAGGTCGTAACTGGCTAAGACTCTTTCCCAAAGCTCGTTGGTGTGGTAAGGGTTCGGATGATTTAATGCTGCCTCTCTGCAGCCGCCTACTATGTGTCTTAGGGACCCGGGCTCGGCGCAGAAGCAGGATTCCCGAGAGAACTGTGCGGCAGCTATGAGGTGATTTCTGGTTCTGCGGGGGAATGTATAACCCTTTAGAGCTCGGAGGAATCGCTCCTGCTCTCTAGGTAGTGACTTGTGTAGGAGTGCATTTGTTCGGCGGGTTAGCTTGTAGTGTTGTGTGATATCTTGGTACGAGACAAAAAGGTGCATGCGCTCGACTTCACATTCCTCGATGTCGGATCGCTGCGTCAAATCTCGAGCCACGTGGTTGGCGACCTCGTTGCCAGGAATGCCGTGATGAGCTGGCGCGCAGATGATCACGACTGATCACGTTGGTGGTTGTTAATTGATGATCATGAGGGTAGTGGTATGAATTCTACCGCTAGCAAAGTGGCGGCACGCCTGTTGGTAGTCGCTAAATATGACTTCAACCCCTGTTTAGGAGAGCGCGAGGGCTATGCTATGGCCGCTTCCTCGGCTTTGAGGGGATTGTCGCGGGTGAGTGAAATGCTGTTCCGATGTTCTTTGTTGACGACTACGGTTGCTCTTGTGGCTGCGCGCCTGGGGTAAGACCCCGCTTCCGTGTAGGCTGTAGAGGGTAAAGTGGCGTATTGCATGTGTATGGCCAGGGCCCGGGGCACCCTTCGCTGTGTGTGGTGCACTGGGTTCATGTTGCGAGGTAGAGGACGTACGGTGATGTTGCTCCGGATTGCGTGGGGTAGGCTCACAGTCTAAGGTGGCGGATGGCTGAGAGCGCAGAGAGCGCCAGGCGTAAGAGGGTGGAGCTCCTCGCTTCCGTAACCAGCAGCCTTGTTCGCTGACTGGATAAATGTGCCTCGATCAGCTTCTCGGCCGTGTTGGGCACTCCTAGTCGGAGTAGGCGTTCTGTGTACGTGCTGATCGGCAGGCCCATTGCCTGCTTATATGCCTTTCTGATAACTGTGTTGATTTTCTTGAATTCCGTCACGTTGAGTAGCGCGTATGGAATAGCGTTATTCGAGACACGAAGGCTTGGACAAGCCGAAGCGTGTGCGCCTCCCCCATTCCTCTTGCCTTGGTTGTTATTCGCCGGATCATGTGGGTAACTTAGGCTGCTGTGTTCACAAGCTTGTGAATTATTATTGTGTTGGTGCGATCCAACTGGAAAAGCATTCCCAATATCTTTACGCTCTGAGACGGAACGATGGTGTGTCCCTCCAGTTGTATGTTGATAGTGGGCGATTCGGATGCGTGCTTCCTTCGCGGTGAGAGCAGGAGTAGCTCCGACTTTTGGGGGGCACCACTGAACGGCATAACTTAGCATTGCCGCTCCCCACGTCTGCCGCTTGCTGCACGCGGCTCTCCATAGGCACGACGGACCCTGTGTACTACCAGATGGTAATGTCGTCGGCATATAGGCCATGCCGGATCCCCGGTATGTTATCGAGGACCGGCGGAAGGCCTATTAGGGCGATATTGAAAAAGAGAGGGCATAACATTGCGCCCTGTGGTGTGCCGCGCCCGCCCAACAGGAAGGGTTTTGTGGCTTGGTCCCCGACCTTTAGGATGGCTGTTCTATCTGAGAGGAAATCTCTGGTTTAGGAATACGTCCTGGCCCCATAGCCCAGCATGTTTAGCCTCTGTGAGATTGCTGTATGCTTGGCGTTATCGAACGCCCCTTTAAGATCTAAGGCGAGGATAGCCGTGGGGGAGTTGCGTGTTGCTGGTACAATCACCTCCTCTTTCGGCTGAAGTAGAATGTCTTTATTTGAGAGCTGTGCGCGGAATCCTATCATCGTTGTTGGAAGTTTCCCCGAGTCCTCCAGGAAAGGCTGTAGCCAGTTGAGAACGATGTGCTCTAGGAGCTTTCCTACACACGAAGTGAAGGAGATCCGTCGTAGGTTCTCAATGGCTGGTGGCGTGCTGGTTTCGGTATCAGCTGGCACGGACAGAGTTGCAAATACCCGATGCTCCAAGTTGGCATCAAGAGAGAGAGAGAGAGAGAAAAAAGGGAAGGAAAGACAGGGAGGTTAGCCAGTGTAAATACCGGCTGGCTACCCTGTGCTGGGGAAAGGGGTACAGGGAATAAAAGGAGAAGGAAGAGAGAAGAAAAAAAAAACAAGAAAAATGCACACAGTAACGCGATGTTACGCGCAACAATAGTCAAAGTCGTTCGCACAATTCACATGTCCTTAAGAACTTGAGCAAGGCCCTTAAGGCCTTGAGTGCCGAAACCCGTCTGGACCAGTGTCCTAGAACTTTCTCTTCTGTGAATAGGCGATTGTCCAGTTTTTCGAGCACGGTCACGAGCACTTTTCTTTGCACATTGTAACGTGGACAGTCACAGAGGAGGTGCGCGATCGTCTCTTCGCAGCCGCAGGTGTCGCAAGCAGGGCTGTCAGCCATTCCAATACGGAAGGAATATGAGTTCGTGAATGCCACGCCGAGCCATAGGCGGCACAGAAGTGTTGCTTCCACTCGTGGCAACCCTGGTGGAAGACGGAGTTGCAAACTTGGATCCAATCTGTGAAGACGTGTGTTCGTGAATTCGCTGGTGTTCCACAGAGTTAGCGTAAGCTCGCGTGCGAGGGAGCGAAGACTTGTGGCTGCATCTGTTCTTGACAGCGGTATGGGTACAATCTGGGCACCATCATGGGCCGACCGGGCAGCGTCATCCGCACTGTCATTCCCCTGAATTCCGCAGTGACCCGGTATCCACTGGTAGATGATGTTGTGTCCTTTGTCGATTGCGTAATGGTGGAGAAGTCGGATGTCTGCGACTAATTGTACATTTGGTCCGTGGTTGAAAGGGGACAGCAGACACTGGAGAGCTGCCTTTGAATCACAAAAGATGGACCATGAATGTGGTGAATTGGGACCAATAAACTCCAGAGCAGCACGGATAGCTGCGAGTTCTGCAGCCGTCGATGATGTAACGTGAGACGTCTTGAATTTGATAGTGACAGATTGAGCGGGAAGTACCACTGTTCCAGCTGAACTATTACAGAAGACAGAACCGTCCGTGTAAACGTGGGTGCGTTCGTTGTGTTTTTCATGTAAGAATGAAAGGACGCTTTGTTTGAGGGCGATAGATGACATTTCCGTTTTCTTTTTGATGCCGGGAATAACAAGAAGGGCCTGGAGTGGATGCAGGCACCACAGCGGTAGAGATGGCTGTGCTGCATGTGTGAAGTTTGACGGTAAACTTCCGTGGTTGGCGGCAATAATTCTGCTAAACGCTGAACGAGGTCGAGCGGCAGGAAGGGAGGCGAGATGATGCGATGGAAGTCGGGCAAAGTGCCTGATGTGCACCCGTAAGGAGTCGATATGAATATACGTATTGATAGGGTGGTCATGCGCGATGGCTATTGTTGCTGCCGTTGATGCACACCTCGGAAGGCCAAGACAAATTCTCAGAGCTTGAGCTTGTACAGATTGGAGGGCTCGGAGGTTGGTCTTACCGGTCCCACCTAGTACAGGTAAGCTGTAGGGTAGGAGACCCAAGAACAGTGCATTATAGAGTTGGAGCATTGCACTCACAGACGCACCCCATGACTTTCCTGCAAGAAATCTGAGCACGTCTGTTATCATCACTAGTTTCCTTTTTAGGTAAGAGACGTGAGGACTCCAGGAGAGGTTTCGATCTATTATTCCTCCTAGAAAACGGTGCGTCTTCTCGTAGGCAATTGGCTGTCCATTAATTCTAACAACGTATTGTCTCATTGCTTTGCGCGTGAAAGCGACCATAGAGCACTTCTGGGAGGACACCTCCAAACCTCGTGCTCGAAGATAGCTGGATGTTAGTGTGGCCGCTTTTTGCAGTCTGGCGCGCACCTGCGGACGCGTCACTCCTGATGACCAAATGCATATATCGTCTGCATAGATCGACACATGGACGGATTGTGGAACGGTGTGAACCAGGTCGATGAGCACGAGGTTAAATAGAGTGGGACTCAAGCCTCCGCCTTGTGGTACTCCGCGGTAGGTGTTGTGTTGTGATGATGCACCATCCTCTGTTTGCACAAAGAATGACCTGTCTGTCAAGTAGCTGAATATCCATCGAAACACAAGTCCCCCTAGGCCGACATGGCCCAAGGCGTCCAGGATGGCTCGATGTTTTACGTTGTCATAAGCGCCTTTAACGTCCAGGAACATCGCCGCTGACAGTCTCCTTAGGCTTTTTTCGTGTTGAACAGACGAGACAAGATCTATGACGTTGTCTACTGAAGAGCGTCCGCGTCGGAAGCCTGCCATAGCGTCAGGGTATATCTTCTAGTGTTCTAGATACCACTCTAGACGTGTCAGCACCATCCTCTCCATCACTTTTCCTAGACAACTGGCCAGAGCAATGGGACGGTAAGACGCCACATCTAGGGGTGATTTACCTGGTTTTAGCAGAGGCACGAGGCGGCTGGACTTCTATGCAGCTGGAACCACTCCTTCCCGCCATGAATTGTTGTACACCTCTAGAAGAGCATGCCGGGCTGTTTGACCGAGGTTGCCAAGAGCTGCGTAGGTCACCCCGTCAGGCCCAGGTGATGAGGAACGTCTACACGCTGCCAACGCCGCTTGTAACTCTTCGATGGAAAACAGATTGTCCATACGAGAATCCCGCGAGATCGGAACGTCAAGTGGGTCATGTACGGGAAACGAGGATGGTAGACCCGCTACCCTTAAACAGAAATCCTCCGCTACGTCGATCTCTCGGCGACCTTGACTGAGAGCCAGGCATTTGAAAGGGTAGCGTTGTTGTGGTGATGTTCGAAGACCGCGCACCATTCTCCATATATGTGATAGGGGTTTATGTGGATCAAGGGAATCACAAAAAGTCTTCCATCTTAAAGACTGCAGGGAGTTGATCCGACGTTGAATCTTCTTCTCTATGCGTCTTGCCTCCCTTAGGTCGTAGATGGACTTGGTGCGCCTGTACCTTCGTTCCGCGCGACGGCGAATTGCTCGAAGCCGCTCCAATTCTGCTTCGAATTCAGAAAATTTAGGATTAGGCCTAAAAACTCTTGTGGCTTCTCAAGCAGCGTCGTTAATGAGCTCCTCGATGTTGCCAGGCGGACATTGTTGGATATTTTGGCAATTCTTCTCCATGAGTAACTTGTATTTAGGCCAGTCGATGCGTTGAAGAACTGTGGTAGAGTGTGACTTGCGTATGCCATCGATTTTAACGTACGTTGGAACGTGGTCACTACCATGTGTTTCGTTGTCCGGAAACCATTTCACACTGGCACTGAGGCATCTTGAAACAAAAGTTAAGTCCAGGCAGCTACTGTATGTCAATCCCCGCAGAAAAGTGGGACTGCCATCATTTAGGCAGCAGAGTTCATGGTCCGACGCGAAGGATAGTACACGTCTTCCTCGACAATCCATCTTTTAGCTTCCCCATAGCGGGTGATGCGCATTGAAATCGCCGGTAAGAATCCATGGTCCAGGTGTCGCTGCTATAATTGTACTTAGTCTTGCGTTGTCAAATCGACTCGAAGGTGAAATGTAGGCACCTACCAGCGTGAGTGAAACGTTCTTGCATTTTATAGTCAAACATACGTACTGATTGTCGTCATCAGGTGCCACTGGGTGTAAAAGATAAGTGAAATCGCATCTGACGTAGACGATGACTTTGCTGCGGTCGGTATAGGTGGCAGACATGAAAGCTTCATATCCTGATAGGCGGAAGGCGCTCTCAATGTTTGGCTCACAAATTACAATGATTGGAAATTTGTGCTTGAAAACAAACGGACGAAAGTCCGAAATGCGGGATTTAAGGCCTCTGGCATTCCACTCGAAGAGGAACGCTTCCTTGACTTCTTTAAGGAAGTAGTGCTGAGGAGCAGCCATGGTGCTTCTCAAGACCGGACAGTACCGGATTCAGAGCATTCAGTATTTCAAGTGCACCTCGAGCCGCCGGAGTGTGTATGGCAGTCAGTAGTACTCGTAGCGTGTTCACGAGGACCCGTATCATGGTGACGACTTGTTTGTCGTCTTCTGCGCTGCTGCCAGAAGCTGAAGGATAATTCGGCGAGCGTGCTACATCTTGCTGCTCCGCTGGTTCGTCTAGCCTTGGCAACGGCGGCCACTCCTCGTATGAGGCAATGTTATTCGGGACTTTCTGTTTAGGAACCTCCTTGCTAGTATTGCTAGTTTTCTGTGGAAGTTTGTGGACTGTCAGTGGACGCGGTGCATCCTTAGCAATAGCAGTGGGTTTCCTAGACCTCTGGCCATGTGAACGCCGACGTCGCACTTTAGCGGCAGCCTCCCTGTGTGACGAACCATCTCTGACCATTTGCCTCAAGACTTTAAGCTTATTTTTCACACGTGGGCAAATCTTTGAAGATGCATCATGAGAGCCTTGACAATTGGCGCACTTTTGGTTTTCTGCACGACATGCATCAGAGCTGTGCGACCCAGAGCATCGTGAGCACACGGCACCATTTGTGCAAACAGCACTAACGTGCCCTATCTTTTGACACTTCCGGCACTGAAGCGGCCTTGGAACAAAAGGCCGTACTACGTGTCTGAAGTGCCCGACCTTGACATGTGACGGTAGGCTGTCTCCTTTAAATGTTAGCTTCACACAGTGCGAACTCCCCAGGCGACGGGCTTGCAATATGGCAATTCCCTCTGTCGCTGGCTTAATGAGTATATGCAGGTCAGCATCGCTGATGGAATTGTCGACGTCATACACCACACCGGCCGTAGAATCACGATCGTCTTGTTTGTAGCAGCGTACGTTGACCCTATCCAGCACCTTAACGTTACTCAGAACGTCTAGTGCGCTGCGGTTTGTGACATCTATAGCGAGAATGTTCTTTCGGGCGTTGATCCTTACATCTTTGATCTGACCCGGAACAAGCGCCTCGAGCGATAGAGATGTAGCTTGGCGGTTGAGCCGGTTTAGATTGTCGCTAGGAGCCACAGCCACGAATAAAATTGTGTGGTCCGATGACTTTCGCCTCGGGACCACAGTTGTCTTACTTGTGGAAGGAGATGTCCCGACGAGTCTTCTCTTTGCTTTGCGCTTTGCTACGGGCACGAAGTCACTGTCATCCGAGGTTTCATCACTGGTCGTTGAATAGATAGAATGAATAATAGAATAGAATGAATAGATTGAATGAAGTTGATAGAATGAATAGATTGAATTGGCATCAAAGATGTTCATAGAAAAGAGGCGCACAGTCAGTGCCACCAATCTAGTAACACAACTTCGCTATAACACGGTTTAAGGCAGTAATATATTACTATACAGATCCCTAAAAGGGGGCGAACTTTGCTAAAAATGCTAACGGACTTTAAAGCAATTTGCCACGTGCGTTAATTTCCTCGAAGGTTCATGATCAGCGCGTTTGTCAACCACATTGCCGCCAGGCCATTAGTGCAAGTTCTCGAAGTGGTTGTGGAGAAAGCTTTGTTTTAGCGCGTTGAGGTTTATAAGAGTACTTCCCGCACATTCTGGGGCCACTCTGGTGATGTCTGTGAGCTACTAGGATCACTGGGTGGTCCATTGTGTAGTGGTTAGAGCATCCTGTGGCTATGATGAGGGGAACAGGCTTCGAAACCTGTCGTCGGGCCAACTCAGGTCACAGGTATGGGACAGTGCATGTGTCGCTCATCAGTTAACCATTTTACAACACGTGTCACTGGCAATGCATAATTCACGGTCTGATTGGTAGCACATCGGGTTGTGTGCGTAAGCAAAAGGGTTCGAATCGAACCATCAGAACGACTTGCTTCAATGTGCACGTAGCGCTGGGTATGTTCCACCGTTCGAGAAACCTCTTTGATTCCAACTTGGGCCACCGGGTATATGCCACTTTGTCTGTGTCGCCTTTCAAAGAACCTGACGCCAAATTGTGCCGCAAGGTGTGTGACCCTTTACCATTATTCTCTTTTAGGCTAACTTGGGTCACTAGTTGTAAGGCACAAGGTACGTGCCACTCTTCATTGAACCGCCTTGGCGTCAACTTGAGTCATTGGGTTAGTCCCGCTGGGCATGCACCACTTGGTGCATACATCAAGGGACCTTTTTCACTCTTCAAGCGACATCTTTCACGCCAAATTGAGCCACTGTGTATAGGCCACTAGGTATGCACCGCTCCTCAATGAAACTCTTGGATGCATACTTGGTGCCTTGGGTAGCTGTGTGCCACTTAGTATGTAGAACTTTTAAATGGCAAAAATATAATTTAGACATTTTCCCCTGCAGCGCGGTAACAAGCCTGTGTCATTAAATAGACAATCTTGTATGTATATTACACTTACGCAAGTGGCACGCGCAGATATGGCGGAAACGCCGCAGAAAGACGAAACGGTTCGAGAAGAGAGAGAGAAGGAATTAAGGAGGTAGGCTAACCAGACTAAGTCCAATTTGCTACCTTACGCGTGGGGAGGGGAAGGGAAAGAAAGAGGTAAAAGACATGAGTCTAAATCCCGCTTTGCACTGCACTGCAGCTGAAGACAAAAAAATGACACTTCGCGAGGAAGAGTGTCAAGGTTTTGGTACACTGAGTTAGTAAAGAAGGGATTCGACAACACTCCGAAAAGATCACTCCCCGGCCAAAACGTCAAACAAGCTGGTCAGTTTCCTCGGCCTCACCTCATGCTTCCGCCGTTTTATACGCAAGTTCGCAACTCTTGCATTCGGCTCCACCAACTTCTTGGAGCTGCCGTACCCTTCGTTTGGACAACGCCCTGCAAAGCAGCTTTCCAGGCTCGAAAGGGAGCCCTCGCGTCCGAGCCTGTATAGTGCGTTTTTGACAAGGCGGCACCTACCATCGTCTGCAGCGACCCTAGCAGTCATGGCATAGGCGCTGTCCTACTAAAACGTCACCATACCTCTCGCGAAGGAGTCTTTGCATATGCCAGTCGTTGCCTGTCCACAGCAGACAAAATGGATACAATTACTGAGCAGGAATGCCTCGCTGTTGTTTGGGCTGTGCACAAGTTCCGCCCGTATATACACGGCCGCTGCTCCATGGTCGTTACAGACCATCACGCGTCGTGCTGGCTCTTCTCGCTGAAGAACGTATCGGGTCGTCTTGGGCGCTGGTCATTCGCTCACACGAGTAGGACTTTGACATTATGTACAGGTCTCGAAAGAATCACCGAAAAGCCGACGCTCTGTCCTGTAGCCCGCTTCCGACCTACATCGTCCACCTACGGTTCCCCAAAATAGCCCGTCTCGCAAGCCATCTTCATTCACTTTAGAAAAAGCAACATTGGAATGGCCAGGCGCTGACTCTCATCACGTCCTTATTGCGCACCAACATGCAGACCCATACTGTTGGACAATTCTTGACAGCCTCAGAGGTTTCTCCTCACCCCCAAATTCGTCAGCATCGACAACTTCACGAATTCCAGTTGCACGACGGCGCCCTATGCCGTTACATTTACCACCTCGTGATGAAGAAATTGTGGTCCCTGACCAAGTCAAGGTGAAAATAACACAGAGATGTTTCGGGATCCGTACGGGTTCCATGATCACACTTTGTTTTTAATGTGATGAAGGAACCCGTACGGTTCCCGAAATGTCTCTGTGTTATTTTAACCTTGACTTGGTCAGTGAACGCAATTTTTTCATCATCATGTTACCTGACCAGACGAATTTTCGTCGAACTCTTGACTACATTTACCACCTCGATGGCAACAAATCGGTCCCCGTCATTCCACGTTCTCTGCAAAGCGATGCTCTGCAAGCTTTTGACGATGATCCAACAGCAGGCAACCTTGCATATCACAAGACGTATGACTGGATCCGAAGACGGTTCTATTGGCCTCACCTTTCCTCCGCCCTGGCCAAGTATATCGCCTCTTGCGTGTCTTGTGAACGCCGCAAGCGCCTTACATCTCCACCCACTGGTCCTCTGTAAACCCCCCCCCCCCCCCCATGGCCTGCCTCTCCCTTTGAGGACATCGGAATAGCCTTGTACTGGCCTCTTTCCCTGACCGCCAACGGTAATCGCTGGATCATGACAACTGTTGATCATCTCACTCGTTATGCTGAGAAAGCTTTGTAATTTGCGGAATTTTTCCTGCGAATCAACTTTTCTCGCCATGGAGCACCACACGTTCTCGTCCGCGACCGCGGCAAGGCCTTCCTCTCTTCCATTCTTTCCGAAGTTCTACGAGCTACCAGCACTGTTCATAAGGCAACTTCTAGCCACCATCCACAGACGAGTGGCTTCACCGAGCGTTTCCATCGCACAATCTCCGACATTATCTAAATCTACATAAGCCCGGACCACACAAACTGGGATGCAATTTTATATACCGTTTGTGACTTCTACCTATAACACTGCACCTCTACGTACTACCAGCTTTTCCCCATTCTTCCTTGTCTTCGGCCGCTCACCAACCTTCGCCCTTGACGCATCTTTCTTCTCGGCTCCTGTCTCATCAGCAATACCTTTTCCCCAACAATTTTTTCCCGCCTGGCCAACTGCCGCTACCTCGCCCGCAATAACACCGACATCTCCCAAGATGCTCGTAAGCTCCGCGGCGACTCCACTCACCGCAGTGTTAATTTCTGCCTTGGCGACTAAGTATTAGACTGGACACCTGTACGTGTCCCCGGTTTATGTGACAAGTTTCACAGCCGTTTTCTTGGATCCTAGCACATTCATGAACGGACTTCGCCTGTTATTTACCGCATTTCGCCTCTTCGTACTCAATCTGACCGTCATTGTCGTGGGACGGAGATTGTGTATGTGTCGCATATAAAACCTTATGTACGGCGCGTTTTATAGCACACTTAAGCGGTCAAGCTGGCCGCTTCCGCTAGAGGGGGAAATTAGTGCGAGCAAAGTATTCGCCTCTCATCTTCCCCATATGTACATATCGTCTTCAAGTCATCATCGTATGTGTAAAGAAGTTCCTCAGAGTATGTGTTTTGTTTTCACGTGCTAGTAATATCTGCCTCTTCAAATAATCCAGCTGTAAGACAAGAATTATGCTGTCTGCCAGAAGGGTACTTCAAAAATGCCGTAAAACATAAAAATAATTAGCCCGCATGTACACCTTTTTGCTTTTGATATGTCCTAATATTCCCCTGCAGCGTTTTAAATCTAAGCATCAATCTTATTGCATTAAGTTCTTGTATTTAAAATTAATTCTGCACTCTACCAACGACCACTTAGTAAGGCCGGAACACTAGCCCTATGAGCGTTAATACCAATTCTATTTTGTTTATTAGAGAATGAAGAAGCACGCGTTTATTGAGCACATACGAATACTATTTACCTCTGCGCAATCCACGGCCTCGTTCGACCTCTGTAAATGTAGGTCACCGTTGTTTTATCAAGGCAACAGAACCTACGCGCCGTAGAGCGAATTTCGGCCTCATTTATTTCACTTTACAATAATAAAGGGCGTTCTTGAAAGTAAGTTTTGACCTGATTATCACGTAGAAGCCGATTATCGTAGAAGATTATCACGTAGTTGCCGGTAGCTAGTCTGGCCAAAAAAGTCCGAAGGGTAGCTAACTCTGGTGAAAAAAATCCCGAAAATGGCAACACTGCCGTGGAGTCACAGGAATCACGTTCAGTGAAGTCTGGTCATCCGCAGGCAAGGGCGCTCGCGCCATCTGTCGCATGTCCGTATAACTGGGCACTCGGTAGTGCCGCCATGTGCCGGCAGAGCGCGCTGGTCTCCTACAGGTGCTCGAATCGGTATGCGACTGGATTATAACTCATTTCTTATTACTCTGTGTAACGAAAGATCCAGACAAGTAAAGAAGCCGTTATGTGCTGCTTTCTTAGAAATTACGGAAGCGCACGACATCGTTAACAGCAGCATTTTATTGACAATTCTGGTGGCGGAAGGTTTGGGCAACAACTGTACACAGCTTTTGAGAGATTTACCTCGAGAGTAACGTTTGCGTTTAATGACATGGAATGACGAGCCATGCGAAAGTTCGTATCTCCGGTGGACTAAGTCAAGAGCGCACTTTGTGCGCGGTGTTGTTTACGATGTACATGGTAAGGATAGAAAGGATGCTCGAATTAAGCAATCAATGTCGGTTTTAATCGCTCATGCAAATAGAAGGCATCGTAGTAGAGCTCCCAAGTTTGTATTATGATGACCACGTTGTGTTGCTTACTAATAAACGAAGTGATGCGCGATGTCTGGATCATGTATGCGGAGACGAAAGCTAGAATTTATGATAGAAATTTAGCCTCAGAAAATCTGGTCTTCAGGTATTCAGTGCAAATAGCGAACAGAATGTGTCAATAGAGGGTGAGGAAGTACTTCGTGTAATACAATACAGATACCAATAGATATATGGAATAGATATATGGAAATACCGATAGATATATCGAAAAATGATAACAAAGGAGAACAGAAATGTGACCGTAATGCAGCATAGAGTGCTATACGGATACAGTATGTATGGGGTCCTCTAGGGTATATGGAAAGGTGTAATGGTTCAAGGACTTACATTTGGAATGCGGTTCTTTGTATCAAGTCGTAGGTGGAATGATGACCCGTTGGCAACCAATGGTCAGTGGGATGCCTCGCATCGCGCGCTCACGGCAAGGCTACAAATGAAGTCGTACGTGGTGGCATGGGTTCGAAATGTTTTGCAGTGAAGCTCAGAGCAGGAGTTATTTCGAAGAACGGCTGAGGAATATGATAGAAAATAGATGTGTTGCGAATGTGTTCAAATATCTGTACAAGAAAAATATTACCTCACAGTGGTGGAAACGAAGAAGGACGCTTGCCACCAAATATGCGGCCAGCATATTAAGCAGCAGGGCAACAATGTTTGGGAACTTATACTGCGCTAAGAACGCGACAAAGAAGTAGAATAAGACAGGGCGAACGTTCGTCCTGTCTTCTTCTACTTCGGTGCCTCGTCCGTAGCGCAGTTTAAGTTCCCAAATTATGTCTTACCGTCTAGCCTCTCAACATACTCTATATGACAACAAAGAACTTCAAAGGAAAAGTAATAAATGCTCAAACGTGGGTTGCGGCAATAGAAAACCAACAGGTTGTAACTACCTAAAAATAAAAATAGGGAAAGAAGCAGTTTATGGTGGCTCAAAAGGAAGCTAATTTCCTTTCAAAGTGAGATCAGGGTACCTTAGAATGCGCACTGATGTAGAGAGTTACATCATGGGAGAAGAAACGTGTTTGCTGCGTTAAAGCTAGGCAAACGATGTAACTTGTTTTATTAGATTCTGAAGATATGTACCCGGCTGCTTGTATAGGCTCCATCGGCGCAGCTGAAACCGTTGGATTTAGGGATAACCGAGGGAAAGTAAACACGTCCGCCACAGAAAATACTAAAAGACGATTGGAGGTTGGGTAGCAGCAAAGCACGGAGACGACAAACATCGGTGGCATACAAAACGAAGTTCCAAATAATGGTACAAAAGTATGATGATGGGAACTTTCAGGTATGTTTAGGAAATCGATAGGTATGACATTAGGCAAACGAAGAAAAAGAGCTTAGTGGTTCAGCCCACCACACTGTTTCAAGGGGGACGCTCATGGCATTCACTCCATCCATTAGATCCAAAAGGATCTCACCCACGGCTGACAAAGCTCATGATGTGTAGTCAGCCTGTTTTATCGTTACATGTGTAAATTGTTGTTATACTTGTTATTATTTTCGTAAATAAAAATAATGCGAGAGGTGATACATTAGGCAAGATAAGAAAAAGAGCTTGGTGGCGCAAACCACCATCCCTTTCAAAGGGGAAGCTCATGGCGTGCACCCACCCACACATACATATATCCATGCTAGGCAGCTTCATACGCGCGCGTGCACACTGCTTTATGATGGTGTCCGATATTTAAAGTGGGCATGCCACCACCCGCTTAATGGTCGGCCATAGCTTTGGCTAAATGTAGTTACTTTACAATTTAGTGTAATGGCGGTCCGCCAAGAGCCACCAGGTTGCCCATGGTGCCAGCTATCATTGACACCGTGCAAGTAATAGCATTACTTCAATGAGATTTGCATCCTCCACCAATAAGTTATCAGTAAGCACTACATTTGAAATATATATCGTATGGTTAAACAATGAATAATGAACATTTTGCTAGCGAATGCCTCATAAAACCCATTTATTTTGCGTGCAAGCACGAAATCTAGAGCAGGGTTTATTGACTTCGCATTTTTTGATAGGACGTGGGGCCACCAATCTCATGGCGCTGTGCCATTGTATTAGTAGGTTTCAGTATTTCTGCAACATGCCACCTTTAAGGCAAATTTCATGTGATCGAATAACAGAAAACAGCAGCATATACATGGTGGCCCTGCTCACTTTTGGCAAAGTTTAAAAGTTTTCCCCGCCACTACAGAAGAATGGAACCAAATTTATGTTGCTTGCTATTACATGGAGCGAATGACACTGTTCGGAATTCGGGAAGATATTATGAATAGTCTAAAATAATTAGCCATCTTTGCAAGCATAAGTTCAAGGGTGTCACTTGCAATAAGAAAGGGGTAGAGCGTTCTAGAGAAAACTTAATGTTGATCTTCTATAGTTCCATTTGTTAAGTTACAATTTTTTCTGCGTTCCAACGACAGCCTGAGAAATATATAAAACCAGAACACTCCACATGCCTGCTTGAGCATATCGATTGCCGCACTCTCATCTGTGCCGTGCAACATTGTACAGCACAATGGGCAGCCTTGCTGTATATTTTTTAAATTAGGGCTAAAATTAAACGGCATACCATGTTTATTGAACGCGTGCTCGTACCTGTCAATCCGCGGCCGTATTTGGAGGGCGGAGTACCGGAGGGCGGGGGTGGGGCCAAATTAGAAAAGAAAGCAAAAGAAAACGCGCGAGCACATAGAATTAGTCGCGCGTTTAACAACCCTAGGGGGCCACAATATTCCGGAGTCCTTTACTTCGGCCTGCCTCATAATCAGGTCGTTGTTTTTGTGAGTACTAGCTTATAATATTATTAACATTGAATACATATGCAGCTTTTCTATTTGCACTGCAATAGAACTTCATAAACAAGATTCAATGATTGGATGGCATTATCGACACATGTCAGCGCATTAGAAGTCAGGTAGCATCGCGAAGCGTCTTCTAGCTGGAATTAGAATAAATATCGCATTCCGCCAAATAGGGTGGTGAATGGCAGCTTAACTTTGAAGTAATGAACTTTCGACTGTGTCTCTGTGTATAAAGGAAACATAAGTAAAGGCGCTACACTAGGTCGTTCTCTGCTGCCTCTTGTTTCGAAGACCTAGATCAGAGCTGCAATAAAGCTGCCCGGGCCAAATATTAGGTCCCTTGCAAGAGTGATTGGAAACTGTAACGGAAAAGGAGTTGGTGCTTCTTTTATTTGAACAAACATGTCTGGAAGCACATCCACCACTCCAAAACTAAAGTTTCATCCACCACCTGAGCGGCATTTGACCGGATCTTGGCTGCTCTCACATGCTTAAGGTGAGCTATCTTCCGAGCGGTCAGAGTTGTAGTAAATCGCTCTGAAAAATATATGCAGAGCCAGTGCGCGTACTGCAATATATCTGAGGCGATTGATTTGAAACTAAGGGCAATAAGCACAGTTTTGTTTACTTTCAACCTATTTAACGAATAACTTCATGAAATGTGATCCTTGTGCTGAATAAACATAAACAACTGTATTATCACATGCTATTTTCGCACGGCAACTTTAACAAGCTATGCCCAAATGCACTATCAAAATAAGGTGGATGCACAGTGTGAGGCATATGCGCAGCCATGTCGCAAGGACGAATGCATGTATGATGCGCATTAAGGGAATAATGGGAATGGCGAGCGTAAGCGCAGACAATGACGACCCGTATCAAGCAACATTTAGGGATTCCGTAACTATTGTGCCCAAGTGGTAGATATTCATCTTGCCCAAGGACGTGCACACTTCCATTGCAGTATACTGAAAGGATAAATACAGAAGAAAACTAAATCGAAGAATGCATGAATTATAATGCTACAGTTTATTAAGAGATCGGTGTGCTTTAGGGATATCCCTGAGCGGCCATGAAATGCGTAAGTTTTGTGTAGGAACAGCAGCGAGACGTGCACCCCCCCCCCCCGCCCTCCGGCGATAGACCAAGAACTGACATACGCCCAGTCACACATGCTGAATGGTTCAATCAAAGCAAATAACGCTATTTGAAAAAGCCTCTAAATATATTTCACCATTTCAATAACAGATTGGTGCACATTAAAGATCCCCGTGAGCCGATTTTATATGTGCATGTTCTATGTAGAAATGTAATATAAAACTAATATACTTATTAACCTACACGGTCGCCTTACAAGGCTGGTAGTTTCTGATACGCACGTACATGTATCCGTATGTGTATATATATAAATGGGGGCGAAATGCGAAAACACCCGTGTAGTTAGATTTAGGAGCACGTTAAAGAACCCCAGGTGGTCGAAATTTCCGGAGTCCTCCACTACGGCGTGCCTCATAATCAGAAAGTGGTTTTGGCACGTAAAACCCCATAATTAAATTTTTTTGTGTATATATATAAATACGTATACGTATCCGCGCATATATCCGCTGAGATAGCGATTGACCCAACGGAACGCTCGACCCAGCATCTAGCGGCCAGGCAGTCACGTGAACCTAGTAAGGTCGGCTAAGAAAGTTTCGCTTTAACATCTGCCGAATGTTGCGTAATTCTCACAGATGTCTCCGCGGTATATGGGCTGCGTAGAGCATCGTCCCTGGCCACGACGTGCACCGGTTCGGCATGGTAAATCCACTATACTTCATGAAAGCCACCTGAGTATTTACACTGCGGCGTGTTTCTCGCTCCGGTGCGCCAGTCTGTATGGTCCGTTGTATGGCAGTTGAAGAGGCTAATGAGATTCATCTCGCCATATGGACTGGTTATGAGTGAGGGGCGGTGGCCGAGGGGATATGCACTTCACGTGAAACTGTCTGACAATGGTGTGGAGGCGCGAAACATATTTTGCGACATATTTACTAACTTTTTATTGCATATACAAATACTCCTGTTATTATGTAAGACAGAAAAAGGTACAGAAAATGAATAAAGCTGTGATACAGGGTACAACAAAGTGGATATATAATGTTTTAACTGGTAAGATGGCTATGTTATAGATGTAAAAAAATGCCAAATAGTAAATTACCCAAAGGACCATGTATTTCATTCTATAGCTTAATGGGTAAAAGAAAAAAAAATTGTAACAGCCAAAGTAGGACATAAATGGTGCAGTACTTACCGGGCGCCTACGCGCAGTTCGCAGGACAGAAGGGGTGCAAAACTTGCTGCATTGTGAAATGACTAACGTTGAGCGCACTATATTATGTAGCAAAGAAATTCTCTCAAAATCCCGCCACTAGATTAACGAAGAAAGCTCTGAGCAGGCACCTTGCAGTGTTGGAGAAACGTAACGGTCATTTTTCTCGCAAATGAATCTAATGATTTTTTGCACTGGTTCAACTTTATCAATCTCCTGTGAAAAATTGGGTGGCCACACAATGCATGCATATTAAACAACTGAGTGCACCAGATATTTACATGTCCACGGCTTTCACTCGATAGTGATACTGTTCATTGTAATATTTATGTAACGAAGCTTTTCTTGCGTGTGCGCGCACACATATTTGATCTACGTGGTCATGATATTCACGTTTATATGTAAAACTTATTCCGAAGTAGTTGAACTCATTCACATGAGATAGATTGTGTCGTTGGGTTGCTAATTCGAAGGGCAAATTTCTTTTCGGTGTAAACGTCATCCATATTGTTTTTTATTATTATTTTGCATATGTGGTCAGTCACTCCACTCAAAGAAAAGACAAAACACATTTTGCGATGTACATTGATCATGAGTCCTGATAACGTTAGTGTGTAAGACACAATCAAAGACACACAAACGAATTTTAGCTGGCGTGTAAACAACTAATTACCATATGGCGTAAGAGTTGTGCCAGTCAATACCGGCTGAAAAGAACGCATATAGCGCGGAAAGTAGAATAAACTTTGGACGCTGATAAATGTATCACTGGAAGTGACCTGCTAAGCATGCGGTCCATTATTAGGCGACCCTTTTTATGCGGCTCCTGTGTATGCGCCCATGCGTATGCGGCCTGTACTTATGGAGCCCATGTGTGCGCGGTGCGTACGTATAAGGCTCCTCGATATACGGCTTGTCAATAGGCCCTCTTCATTCCCTTGTAAGACCGTTTACTAATGGACTGCATATCGATAGTTTCGCTTGGCAGGAATTTAGGTCGAATGCATCCGGCTTACTAAGCGGCTCAAGATCGTGCGGTTCAAATAGATGCAGCCTTTTTTGCAAATTTTGGCGAGAAATAAAAGTTTTTCTCTCCATTGCTCGACCTCTGCGAGGGACGTTGCTCGCGTTATCGTGGTGATTGTGTGCATTCACATTAGAGGAAACAACACCGCATCCACAACATCACATCCATCCTGATGCAGGCTAACATTTGTCAATGAGAATTTTGCTTGTCACGCCGACCGCGTGACAAGCAAACTGCGTGACAACAGCGTGGATAATCCCGGCCTTTCCCTGCTATTCGTGTTGCCCAGTCTTCCTAGAAGTAGCTACGCAAGCCAGATGAAATATTGCTACATAAGCTAATGCCAACCCTTGTAAAGCCGGTTCAGGATTAACATGTTGCGCAACGAGCAAATAAATGAAAGCGTTCTTTGCAGCCTTTCACCTGCCAGTCGTAGCCACCTATGCCGCCTTGCATCCGTAAGTCGGGATACAAAGGTGCTTTGAAATAATGGCAAATGAAAGGTAAAAAAGGAGCACATTTCTGATTTATTTGACTGCCATGCATACAAATAAAGCTCTACCATAAATTATTGGCACCAGTCACATCAAATATCTACCATCAGCAAAACTTACGTTTTAAACGAAACATGATTACTGTCAATAGTAAAGCACTTAGAACTCAAGCATATAACGAGCATCACATTGCCGAAGACACCACTACCTATAGCCTGAGAAGCCTTTCAGCGCTGTTCCATGATATTAGCTTACTTTGATATTGCACTCACTTGCCAAGGTGACAAATATATGACGAGTCGAACGCTGTGCCAAAAATAAAATGGCAAAGAAGGAATGGCGTCGATAGAACGAGGAAGACAGAATCATAATGCCAATATGATAAAAAAGAGACTATTAGGAAATTGTGACGGCTGTTTAGAGACGCTATCATGAACATGGCATGAGGATAATGGCATGATGACGATGGCGTCATCACAACAGTATCACGAAGGGTGTACGATGACGAAGGCTTAACAGCAGCACAAGAGTCGAAAGTTGAAGTTAGAACACTGACAATTGAACGACCACAATAGCACCACAAAGACAGCATCACAATATAAGCATGACAACAACAGAGAACAACGGTATGAAGGCAATGGAGCGACTGCAAAAATGCGGCAGCTTTGAAGAAAAGATAATTCAATGACAGCACGGTGATAACTTTTCGACGAAGCGCAAATGGTGCCAATGGAACAATGAGGACAGGATCATGACGACGGCGTGACAATAAAAGTATTACTTTATGATAATGGCATGATGGCCATTTATGATAATGGCATGATGGCCATAGAATGTCAATGATCCAACGGCCAGGTCAACGTCACAAATAAGAGCACATACATAGTGGCGCAAGGTATTGTAGCCCACAAGACCGTTTAAATAGCATGACTTGCACACGCACGGAAAAAGCGGATATATACACACAGCGCCTATTTTATATGTGGCTTATTCGTCTGTGTCTAGTTCACGATTTTAAAACATCTTTATTAATTTCCAACGCGCCTAATCCCCCACTAATGCTAGTAGACCATTTGGTCCACTGTGTCAAGAGGCATAAAGACGATGGCATGATGAGAATAAAATGATGAAGCTATACTGACGATGATGGAAAGACTGCGCTGGCATCCCGATCAAGAGCACAGACCTAGGTGGGCAAGCTAGCAGTGAACTTCAGCCACTAGGTCAGCCTAACATCCTCAATATATATATAAGCAGTAAGCAGATAGATAGGTTCATCATGACTGAATTAGGCACAGAATGCTAATCCCACTAACAGGCTCAGTGCATTTGCGCTTGGCATATGCTTTTTGAACGCATCAGTGATTAGCCGGAATTATTGTCATAACATAAAACTATGCCAGTAAGGTAAAGTAAATTGTGTTTAGCCATTGTCGTAACTAAAATATCTTAGTTTCTTTTTCTTTGCCGAACATTAGGTTCGATAAAGAAACCTTTCAATACACTCTGCGGTACTAAAATTCAATTTAGCAGCTTTGAAGTTAGTGAACAGGCATAGCGAAATCATGCCTAGGCGCAGCACTGAACAGATCATGTGCCCATTGATCTGAATCCAGTTTTTGGACACAAGTTACTAGCCTAAAGATTGAGGGCTATCCAGCAGGCATGCTGAAGAGCGTGGTGCAAGGTCTCCTGATTATTTTATTGGAATATATTGCTGGCCCTGCACGGCCCATGCTGGAGTGCTACAGAAATGTAATGGTAAATGGTAGTACATAGTAAAAAATATTCACGGGGGAAAAGTTAAAACAGTAAGTGAGGCTCATGAAAGTGTAGATGTTATGCTACATACGATACCATTAGTTGCATTGTTCCACTGGGAAATGGCTGACGGAAAAGTGCAGTGTATGCGAATTTTTGCATGACTTGGATGTAGATGGATTGTTCTAGAATGATTTAGTCTTGTTGGGCATTTAGGAAGGCCATGCAGGCAATGAGAACGTGTTATCTCGAAATGACAATGCTTTGATTGATCAATAAAATTTAGTCGAGAAATTATTCTTCTCGGCAAGAGGGATAAGTTGTGGGTGGAATATTTCACATATTACGCGTTGGTATTTGCGGTTAATGTGCTTCTTTTTATTCGGAATGAAGGTTCCTTCGCCATATTTACCAATGTTTGTAAAATGCGTCCAGTACCTTGCATATTTGTTAGTTCGGTAAATGTATGAAATTTTGATTGTAGCAAACCTAAGTGAAGCCAATGTGAAGGCCACTGAGATAACACGGGCAGGAGACAAGTGCGTCAGTTGGCATCATGGGGCGTAGATCTCTCCTACGCCCCATAAAAAGGCACGTCTTGCCTTAAAAGCTCAGTAAGTGGCCCCGCTACATCCGCAAAATTGTTCACGAAGCGCTGGAAGCATGAGCATAGCCCTATAAATCTGCGGACAACCTGTGCAAATCGCATAGGAGGAAAGTTTCTGACTGCGTAGATTATTTCCAGGGTCTGGTAGTACACTATTTGCGTCTACGAGATGCTTAAGCACAGGCATTTTGCGGCGACCAAAGTGACAGTTGGACGACTTGAGCTGCAGAGCGGCCCGACGGGAAGCGACGAGGATGATTGAGAGGCGCTCTATATGAGTCTTCAAAGCTGATTAAAAAAAACGATGAGATCGTCCAAGTAATATAAACATTCATGGTTATATTGCGCTTAGTTTTACGCTGACGATATTAAGTGAAGGACAGGACGTGGACGGACGTAGCGCAAACTACCAACTGTTCAATACTGTTAAAGAACGCGCTTATATACAAGGAGATATGGCGCGGGGGGGAGGAGATAGTCCGCGTCCTGTCCTTTACTTAATATCTTCAGTCTAACACTAAGCGCAATATAACCATGAAAGTTCACCAACTAGCCCCCTTCATTGCTTTACTAATATAAACATGTACACAATTTTAAACCTATGAGCAGAGTGTCCTCACGCGTTCAGAGGGGTCCCAGCTTACAAAGTCAGAACGGCATTACCTTGATTTGTCAAAGGTCATCAGGCATTCGAAATGGAGTCTTTTCACGGACCATATTGTCCACAGCAATCTGCCAGTAACCTGGGCGCAAAGATGGAAGAGTAATAGCGGGCGCCGTGCAGGGAATCAAGAGCATCATCAATGCGCGGCAGAGGGTGCACGTCCTTTCTCATATTTCTTTTAAGGTGTCGATGATTCATACAGGATCGCTATGTACCGCTTTTCATGTTGACCAACGTGGCAGGAGGGGCCCAGGGACTGCATGATGGCTCGATGACGATCTTGGCGAGCAGCTTGTCTACTTCACTTTGATTTATTTCATGCTCTCGCGCGGACACTTGATACGGGCGCCGACGGATAGCAAATACATCACGGATATTTATGCGATAAGTTACAGCTCTGGTATGTCCATGGGACGGCTACTGATGTCAAAAATGTCAAGGTGCGAGAACAGCACGTGGTGGAGTCCTTCAGTCTGCTGAGGTGTTAAACCTGAAGGGATCATCGACTTAATGACACTGTCGGGGAAAAATTCGGACTGCTGATGAGCTCGGGAACCAGCAGACGTGGCCACAGTGAAAGCTTGCACTTCGTGTCCTACCAAGACGGGAATGATGGCGAGTAAGATCCCTTGTGGCCGTACTTGTGGTATCAAGCTTATATTCACAGCAGCAGCAGCAAGGCCGACGCAGTTCGCTAGTATAGTAAGAAAGGTATGGGGTACTGGTGATACGACGGGGGAGCAAGATATGAGTGATGGGCGTCAAAACATAGCCACGGTCAGGAACTGCCAGCGACGACATGAAGGCGACGTAAGTCAATGTCTACGGTGGCAAGGGAACCTACTCTATGGAGCAGAGGTGACTCGGAGGTGGGCCACTCGGAGTTTGGTCAGCCTGGTCTAGAAGGGGACGATCAAAATGGAGGGTAATGGCGGGATAGTCGATAAGGGCGGAGTGCGCGGCAACGAAGTTGAGGCCTAGCATCACGTCATGCGGGTATCTGGCAAAGACGGCGAATAGAACAACTGTCTGACCATCAGCGAGGCAAGCACGAGAGATGCCCATTCCAACAATGGCAGCTGTTTTGCCATCGGCGACACGGACGACTTGAGCCATCGCAGGCGTCAGAATTTTCTTGAGCTTTCGATGAAAATAAGAACTCAAGATTGAAAGGTGTGCCCCAGTGTCGATACGTTCAGTGACTTGCACACTGTCGATCTTTACATCCAAGAGGTTTTGTTTGGAAGCGATTATCAACAGAAGATTCTCGGTCGGTTCAAGCACTGCAGTGCCATCTCTTGGAAGTACATTGCTTAGATTCCCGTCTGGGAGTGTCGTAGAAAGTTCGGTAAGGATAGCTGGCACGGCTGGGGTGAGCGAGCTTGACGGCTTTAGGGTGAAGTCGAGCCGGAGTAGTGGTGCTCAGCCACATGTTCTTGGGGGACAACTAGGTGGGAGCAAGGCACATACGGGCAGTATAGTCCAGGTGCATTAAAGTATCCGTGAAAATTCATCTGTAATGCAGACTTTCAGCAACTCTGGTAGTGGCTGTAGAGTGGGTACCCATATTGGCGATTTCCTCAAAGAAGATGGCTTCAATAAGGGTATGGGAATCGAAGGCGGGCTTAGGGAGTTGGGTTCCAGGGCAGTTGGAATGTTCGTCTCGAGTTCACGCCTAACGATACGTGTAACATTATCGCGGCTGCTGGCTGCGCCAAAAAGATCATCCCAAAAAGATATCACTCCGGTATTCAGCAGGCGCTGGAACTGATGTGAGATGTGTCACCTTTTGGCTTGTTACAGGAGGCGGCATTCTTTAATGATGGCGTCAACAGTTGTAAGGTTAACATGTAAGGTTGTAACATAGCAAGGACGTGCTCAAGTTTGTCAGCCTCGGCCATGTTTTCCTCAGCTTTGCGCAGAGAGCTCAGACGTCTGTAATATAGGTTACATATAGCTGCATTGACTTCCGCACGCAAGCATTTCTGGTCATCCAGCTCTCCACCCAAGAGGTTCCCAAATAAGCCGTGAATCGACTGCTTAAAGTTGTCCCAGATTGTGAGCTCGCCTTTATGGGTTTGAAGCAATGCTCAAGGCACTCAGCCGTGGTAGAAGATAACGTTCTCGAGCATGGCAGTAGGGTTTTACCTGTTCTTAGAAGAAGAAGAAGAACAAAACTTTATTCGTAGAAAGAACTTCGTTGCCCCTAAAATGGGGTAACGCCGTGTGGTCGGGCCCCTATTCCAAGGCACCGCTGGCCCTCGCCATCCTTTCTGCCCTGCGGACGAGCCTGAGCTGATCCCCGAGGGCGGAGCTGGATAGCAATGCCTCCCACCTCGCTCTCGTGTTATTATCTTCTTGTTCTTCTGTGTGAGCTGTGCACTCCCATGTGATGTGGTAGAGCGTTGGTGTGCTCCCACACCACGGGCATATGTCCTTGTATGCTGTTGGGTAGTATATGTGCAATTTATGTAGGTTTATGTATGTGTCTGTTTGGAGCCTGCGTAACGTCGCTGAGTCCACGGCTGAAAGGTTCCTATGCGGGGCTGGGTAGAGCCTTCTGATTTCCCTGTAGTGTTGCAAGATCGCTCTATAACTTGGATCGATGGGTGTCGGGTCCTCCACCATGTTGCCATGGGCAGCTCGGCAATTAGTAAAACCTCGAGCCGCCTCATCTGCATGGAGGTTCCCAGTAACACCCTCGTGTCCCGGGGCCCATGTTATCGTTTGGGTATACCTGACGTCAAGGTCTCTGTTGATTTCGGTAAGTATCCGGCGTGCCCTCGCGCCGATCTGTCCCCTCTGATAGTTCCTACATGCGGCCTGAGAATCTGTGACTATTGTTAGTGGAGCATTGCGCTCTATGCCTTCTCGTATAGCTAAGGCAATGGCTATCTCTTCGGCTTCTAAAATGGTTGCTCGGGAAACCGAAGCACAGGCCGTGATTTTCCCTTTACGGTTTACGACAACTGCCACCATGTTCTTTGCGTTGGCCCGATATGGTGAAGCATCCGTGAATCGTGCAGTGTCCAAGTATTTTGTTGTTTTGTCTATGTATTCTGCTCTAGCTTTTCTCCTTCCTGCGTGTAATGTCGGATCCATGTTTTGTGGTATTGGTGATACCCCATACAAAGCTCTAATCTGGCAGGGTAGACCTTTGGCGTTTTGGTATATTTGTATGCATTCTCCAAGGCCGACTCTTAGAAGAAGAGCTCTGCCGACTGTCGTTTGCGCCAATCGACTCCTCTGCGCTATGAGTTGGGCCTCAGCCAGCTCATGAAATGTATTGTGGAGGCCGAGGGCTAGAAGCTTCTCATTTGAAGTGTTGCGTGGCAACCTCAGGGCTGTCTTATATGCCATCCTTATTATTGTATCAGCCTTTTCTTCTTCCTCCCTGTTCATGGTATGGTAAGGTAGGGAGTACATTAGTCTGCTAATGACCAGGCTTTTCACCAGTCTGAGGGTGTCTTGTTCCCCCATTCCTGTCCGATTATGAGCCACACGGGCTATCATCCGGTTAATTTGTTGCGTTGTTTTTCTGATCGTGTTTAAAGTGTGTAAACATCTGACATTAGATTGCAGCCACATCCCCAACACTCTTACTGTCGACCTCTCAGGAATAATTTTCCCGTCCAGCCTGATCTCGAGTTTGAGTCTCGGGTCAGTTCTTTGTTTTTTGGTTTTTGTGAGGCGAATGAGTTCTGACTTCTCCGCAGAGCACTGGAGTCCTCTTTGTTGCGTATAGTTTTCTATTATATTGGCTGCCCGCTGGAGCTTTTCCTCCTTCTCTCCCAAGTTGCCCTTGGTTATCCATATCGTTATATCATCCGCGTATAGGGAATGGTGGACGTCGGGGATTTCTTTGAGTTTTTTAGCTAGTCCAATCATGGCTATGTTGAAGAGTGTAGGCGAAATCATCGCACCCTGTGGCGTTCCTTTGTTGGGAGGATGGATGACTTCAGATTCATCGTTTCCTACTTTTATAACTGCTGTTCTCTGGTTGAGGAAGCTTCGGATGTACTGGTACGTCCTTTGACCGCAGCTGGTCTCTGCAAGTCCATCCAGTATCCCTTTGTGACTTACGTTGTCGAAGGCCCCTTTTATGTCGACAGCCATGACAATGTGTTCTCCGGCCTTGGGGACGTTCGTTAATACTTCCTCCTTTAAAAGCAGGAGTATGTCCTGTGTTGGCAGATGTGGTCTGAAGCCAAACATGGTATCAGGCATTAGGTTGTTTTCTTCAAGATGACGTTGGAGTCTAGTGTTTACTAATCTTTCGAACACCTTTCCTAGACATGATGTAAGAGAGATGGGTCTAAGGTTGTCTAAAGTAAATTTCTTCCCTGGTTTTGGAATCATGATTATCACAGCGTGCTTCCATTGCTGTGGTATCGTTCCTTTGACCCAATGGTCATTTACAAAGTTCGTAAGGGCTGTTATGGCTTCATCATTCATGTTTCTAATCATGGCATTTGATATTTGGTCCGCCCCTGCCGCTGTGTTCCGTTTTGTACTGGCGATTGCTGCTTTAACTTCTGCCACCGTGAAGAGTTCATCCATTTCTGGGTTTGGGTGTCCGATGTAATCAGCTTGGTATGGGGGTATCGGGGCTTTGTTACCGAAGCATTTTCTATGGACTGCCTGTAGGAGTTCTTCTTTTGTGCCTGGGTAAGAGTGCAGCAATCTCTCCAAGTTCTTTTGTCCCTCGCGTCTGGTTTTGAGCGGGTCAATCATTCCTCTGAGGATGTTCCACGTTTTTGCCGTCCCTAGGGTTCCATTAAGTGATCCGCAGAAGCGTTCCCAGTTGGCTGTTGTAAGTTGATTAGCATATTCCTCGGCCTTCTGGGTTATTTCTTTGATTTTCATTTTGAGTTTGCGGTTGCATTTCTGTCGCTTCCATCTTTTGGTCAGGCTTCGTCTTGCATCCCACAGATGCAATAGGTGAGGGTCCACTTCAGGTGTTTTGTCTGTCCTGGTGATGGTTTTGGTATGTTTCTGCTTTATATTTCGTATGCGTTCGCACCAATTATCTAAATCATTTATGTCCGTGGTATGTTCTTTAAGCGATTCTCTGTACGCCCGCCAGTCTGTTATTTTAGCTGTACCTATTTGTTTGCGGATTTGAGCTGTGCGGATTGTGGTGCTTATAATGCAATGGTCACTTCCTAGATTTTCGAGGGTGTTGCACCACTCCGCATTTGGACAATTTTTGGTTATTGTTAGCTCCGGACTTGTGTCTGCGGAGATACTATTCCCTGTTCTTGTTGGCATTGCAGGGTCTGTTAGAAGTGTCATGCCGAGTGCTTCTATTTGTCCCATGATATTTTTGCCTTTATTGTTCTGGGTTGGATACCCCCAGCTTGAGTGCCTGGCATTAAAATCCCCAACTATCACGAGAGGTCTCCCCTTCGCCATTGTTGCTGCCTCTTGAAATAGTTTGTCGAACGTTGCTCTTTTCTGACTCGGCGGGCTGTAGACATTAATTATGAAGGCGCTCTTTCCTCTGGTGCCTTTATATGTGATTTCTGTTATTATATGCGGAATGTCCGTTCCTTCTATGGATTTGTGACATATCGCCGTTACTTTCTTGTCCACCAATGTTGCGACCTTCCAGTTTTCACCTTCGGTATTGAAGGTTTCGTATCCCTGTAATTTTGGGTTTGTTCCGGCTTCTTGCAATGCAATGATAGCTGGTGATCTTTTTTGTGTCGTCACCAGCTGCGACAGTTGTCCCATTTTACGCCGGAACCCGCGGCAGTTCCACTGCCATATTTCGCACTCTTCGGAAGCGTGCTTTTGATGTTTAGGCATTGTGTGTCGCCTGGGTCATGGCCGACAAGCCTGGCCTGTTGTATACTTTCTCTGCTTTTTCTCTTATGCTGCTGCCTGTGGCATGTTTTCTCAATGCTTTCGTAAATTCTATTTGTTGTGCCTGGATTTTCTTGTCCAGAGCTTCTAGTTTTCGATCTACCTGAACCATCACCTGCTCTATGATTGTGGGTATAACTTCTTTTATGGTTTCTTTCAATATCGACAAGCTAATTACGGTGTCGCCTTCTAAATTCGGTAGTTTCTGTCCTTTCTGTCCTGTCTGGACTGGTTTAGGCTCTCGTTGTGGTTGCTGCATTTGTTGCTTTTTCAATTGCCTATTTTCTCTTTCTAGGTCTCCTATTCGCACTCGCATTAGCTCTAGTTCGTGTTCTAGGCGTGTGAGTTGTGTTGTTTGGTGTGGGGGTTGGGAGGCGATTGCTGCCCAGCTCACCTTGTTTTTGCCTTCCTTGTTCAGCGTCTTCTTGCTCTTCTGCTGTTGTTTTGTTGTTTGGCCCCTCTCTTGGCCACTGTCCCTGGAGTTGGAGCGGTCTCGGGAGCTGGACCTGGATCGCGAACTGGATCGGGACCTGGAACGGGCCCCATCTGGTGATGCAGAGTCCTCACGGTCCATGCTGAACCAGCGTCTCTTGAGGATTCCGTTGGCTTGTGGTCGGCGTAGCTGTTGCGACAGTGGTGGCCTGCCCCTTTGGGGGAGCCGTTTGAGTTTCTTGGTGCACTCCGATGACGCCGTGGGATGAGCCCCCCCGCACAGGGCACACTCTGGATCACAGGTGTGGTCCTCAGGAGGGTCCCTTAGCCAACAATTGCTGCACGCCTTTGCCGTGGGCGTTGGACAAACGTCCGTTCTATGTCCCTTGCTTTTGCACAGTTTGCAGTATTGTCTCGTGGGCTGATAAGGCACACATGGCATTTCGCCACCGTAATAGTAGACGAAGCGTGGCACTATCGGTCCATCAAACGTTATCACTGCGGTTTCAGACTTGCCGAGCATCCGGGCTTGGACGATTGTCACTCCTTGAGTGCGCACTCGGAGATGGCTTAAAAGTTCCGCTTCTGGAGTTTCGCGTTCCAGTCCGTGTACCACTCCTTTAAGGTACCCTTCAGGGGTGGTTATGTAGGTGTTCATCGGATGTTTAGTGCCATTGAGCTCCAGCGTTTTGATCTTCACGATCTTCTCCGCCACTTGTTCGTATGGGGTACTTACAATGATTATGTTTGACCCGTTGCGGAGGCGAAGCAGAAATTTATCGCTCCTGCAGGTCTCCGGGTCGCCGCTTGCACGTTCTATCGCTCGCGCAACTTCGTAGATTTTAAGTTCTTTTACAACCAGCCCTGGCTTGGGACGCATGATAATTTTCATGTCATTTCTGGGCAGCGGCGCCGCGCGCGTTCGCCGTCGGGCTCTTATAGACGCTACGCCGCGTTTAGCTCGCTCTCCTGCAGGCGCCCTGGCAATGCAGCTGCTGTTGCCCTCACCGCCGCCTCGAGCTCCGCTGTCATCAGTGGCTGCTCGCAATTGTTTTCTTGAACCTTTTCGTTCTCGCAAAGATAGTGCAAGTTGCCACTGACCGTTCTTGGCTTCGTCGTCTTCCCTTGCTGTGTCATTCTCCTCGTTTTCGTCGGCGTCGCTGGTTGATTCCCCCTGTGTCACCTCGTCAGGCGAGAGGAAGTCCTCTTCAGCGTCGGCCGCAGATCCCGCTTGGGTTTCGATGGCTTGGTCATCCGTGTCCATGGTGTCCTGGGCTATTTCCGGGTCGTTGTCCGTTGGAAGTTGGGCCGTGGCGGCGCTACGCTTGGGCCGGGAGCTGACTGCCGGGGGTCCGCGCTCCGCTACGCCGTTAGGCTTAGCGTGGCGGGCCGGCATGCTCGGGCGGTGGTCTTATCTCCTTGGAAGAAATCGGGTCCACTTGTCAAAAAAGGGGGTATCAGCGTGTTCCTGGTGTCTTCCTACACAAATCCTGCGAATTCCGTGGTGGTCACATGATTTTGACCGCTACTAGGCAAGATTATTGACAGAGCCGATGCAAACACGTCTGCACTCCTCGGCGCCACCTGGCGTCCTCTACCTGTTCTTAGTGCTGTTGTTGTTAGTATTGATGCGTTCGTAAACATTCACCTATTCATCGACATCAGCACTCTCCTGGCGCGTAAAGATTCCAATATCCTAGGAGACCGAAAGCGTGACCAAAGTCTTTGCGGCGGGCACGGTGGCCAGTGCGATCGAGTTTGATTTACCGGATACTATGGTGAAAACCTCGAGCTAGCGCCCGCTGCAGAGCTCCATGGCAAACCTCCACGAAATATGTTACGTATAAAAATACACGGGAATGATTACATGGAAGCACATTTACAAGCGCATATGCATGCCAAGAGCGGGAGATAGGGTGACCTGGTGTCGCGGCGAGCCGTCCGGGCCAGGTCATAATGTCGTCATCCTCATCGTCGCTTCAATCATGATAGGCCTGCCCTTGGTAAATGTCATAACGGTGCCGTAGCAGTATTTCACTAATGCACTCGGGCAAGGTTCATTCATTCTAAGTATTTATTTCACCCAACGTACCTTAGCTAAAAAAAAATGAACTTCATTCCGCTTTGTACGTGCCGGCGCATCGCAACCCACAAGCTTTAATACACCACAATTTCCACAAGCTTTAATACACCACAATTTCCACAAGCTTTAACACACCTCGCTCAATCAACCACCGCCTACCCTCCCTGCTGCCCGAACAGAGCACACAGCATCGTACAGAGCACACGTTTCAGGTGGGCTGCCATCGCATTCGGAATGTTATGTTTCCAGCCTCGCTATATTGCCATGCCGCTAAAAAGTGGAAGAACCTGCCCCACAAAATAGCCGCCATCATTTGCCCTTGTATGTTTAGGGAGAGTGCTAGTATACAGTTATCACGACTGGCTTCGACGTCACGTCACGAGCTGCTCCTCCGAGTAGCAGAGTGGGCGAAAGGATACACCTGCTGCCGAATTAACGCGCTAGAGGTTGGGTGAGGGGAAATGGCCTCGCCGCGACACCAGGTCACCCCAACTCCCGCTCTCGGCATGAGCGCTTTTCGATGGAGTGGAGCCAACGCCTCCTAGACAACAGGCCTCTGCATTCTGTTTTACGGCGTTAGGCTACTTGGACCTGATTTTCACGGTCAAGCCCGGCATTACGGATTAGGTGACGTCATAATCACAGCGGCTTACCTGGAATCGCCCCCTTAGATGTATCTTAATGTGGCGTACGGCAGCTACTGCGCCATCGGCGACACGGACGACTTCAGCCATCGCAGGCGTCATAATTTTCTTGATCTTTGCCCGCCATAGTAGACGGGCAAAGTAGCATGACGTCGTTAATCGAGAAGCACTGGTCACGTACAATAATGAAGGCGTTGGCAGAGCGAGCAAAAGCGAACACCTGCTGCTGTTTTAACGCGCCAGGTCTTGCGCAAAGAGAGAGAGCACTGCCGCGATGCATTACCCTCTGGACACCACCGCACCTTGGCACTCTGTGTTGGTATCACCGGCTGTAGCAGTTTGCTGGCTCCGGCAGCACGTACCGCTATGGTACAGTACTCGAAGTGGGCAACGCGAGGGACCAGTCAGCGCTGTTAACTTGAACGTTAATGCTTTCGCACTCAAAACTCATAAGTGCTTAGGTGCCCTAGCATTATTAGTTTGTAATATTTGGTCTGTGTATTTGTGCTTAGGTATCTACCACTTCACCTAGTGTAGCTATTTTCAGTTCTTTCCGTGTTTGCTTGCGTTTTCAATTCTGAGTTATGCAAGGTATGTACTTTTGTATCCCTCCCTCTTATTTAATACCCTTATCAATGGCTCTTGAAAGTAATAAGGTGAAGTTAATTGAAGTTTTCTAGGAACACGTGTGCCTGTTCATGTACATCGGCCTTGCCACTCATTCTTGTTTTTCATTGACTTCTATGAAAGTAGCAACAAAGAAACAAGAATCTTCTCGCGGTTTTGTGACAAAGCTGAAGTCGAGAGTGTGCAGTACTAGGGTCATGAGGTATGTAAGGGCTGCTTGAGCTCCAGAGTCGAAAGGCGTCCGTGCTTGTCCGAGAAAGGTGATAGCCGGGAAGATGAGAGTTCTCGCAACGTATTTGGATATCAGTGTAATCTGACGGTATGCGCGGACAAGGTTTTCGAGAATATGCCAGCTCCATCCAAGCCTGTAAGAGAACAATGCCCAACCCATGTGCAAAACTGGTCGTGTCATTATCCTCTAGGTCCCTAGCTGGTACTTCCAATGTCGCATTAGCCATGGCAGGGGTGGGTAAAATATACAGTACAGACGAGGCAAATCGAGGATTTTACGTTTCCTCAATAGGTCAAAATCTATTGTAAGGAATAAAGAAGACATGATACATAGTAAATCCACAAATAAATTCACGTTATTGGTGATGGGCTGCATTGGGGCGATACACTGCGAAACACACCACCAAATCAGACAAATATTTAACCGTGTATGGGATCCTGTAATGTAGTTCCACATTTTATCTCCTCTTGCTATGCACAAGGGCGAAGCAGAAAGTCTTTGTCCCTATTCTTTATTAGCCGAAATAATGTACACACCAGGAATTACAAATATACATACTATTCTACGTACCTTACACTATTTTTCCAGATAGGCCCAACAGCAGATCAAACATTTAAACTTAAAAGGTTAAACTTGAGACGCCCATGTTGTGGGATTTACTCGGCTCACTGTGGAAGCACCGTCTAACTGCTGTTTCTGGTGCGAACTCGCCACACGACCACCTCACACTTAAACCGAGACACCTAACTTCAAATATGGGCTTCAGTTCCTTGTAGATTTCGATGGGCGTTCTTCCCTTGCTCCTTAGAAAACAAATCACCACACTTCGTGGTTCGTTTGCAGTAAACGTGTGAAGCACAACCACCATCTTCAACAACTGACAACGGCATCGTGCTGCGGATCTATTGGTAAATAAGACTGGGTCGGTAAAAGAAAGGCCCACCACTGAGAAGGGATATGTTGACTTCGCAAATTAAATACCGAAGTATAGCTTGCATGTCATGACTGATTGTAGTTTATGCTATATGTTTTGATTTAATGCATCCTTATCAAGTGATATCTAGTGTATTAGCTTATCATAGCTAGGAAATAGGTGCACAGCGGTTAAATTGCGGTGGCATGTATTTCTGGCCTGTCTCCTGGTAATTCAACTTTTCCATGACAAAAATACTCTGTCGCCTTATGGACCACTGGGATGGATCTTCAAGAGTCACGCAGTTCCTTTTCATAATTGTCCCAGTAGCCAACACAAACCCAGACCAAGCTTACTTTGTTAACAGCATGTAAAATGCAGAACGCCTGGTGCACTCCTATGGCACAGTCTGAGGTACGTCGCTATTATGTTAATTTGTAATCAACTGGACGCCCTGTGGATATCGTAAATCTACAACCAAATGTACCACAAACGTCTTTTGAACGATTGGCAACACAAAATGTCCCAGAAGCGTTCTACATTACAAGAAAAATGTCTCTAGGATGTACTCGTGATTATGCAGTAACAATAACCCATATTTAAACATATTTTTCACGTCCGAATACCCCATCATGACGTTCGTGGTACGTTTCTATGACCGTCAATTAGCGTGCATGGGACAATCTCGTTACATTAAAAAAGATCCACGAGATTACGTATGGACTAGCGACGTTTGAATGCCCCGTTGCTGATATGTTTTGAAACCTGTAGGACTTAGGTAGATAAAATATTGAATTTTTTAGCACCTGCTTATAGCATATAGGGTGGCATTCGCTAAGCTGCGCTGTTCGTACGGAATCATTTAGCAAAAAATTTCTTCTGCTGAGATAAGGGTGCAAACAAAGTGGCAACACATTTAACTAACGACGTCGTATGAGATCGAGCAGGAAGCAAACTTCCTTTTAACGGACAAGAAATGAAAGAAGTACGGTCGACTGATAGCATGATGACACATCATGCACATGTAGTTGATGCTATTTTCTTGAAACAAATCACTGCACACCACGATTCTACACCTTCCTTTTCCTGGTGTCTTCTGTAACGCTGACAAGAGCCACTGAACTCATCAGTTCATCGCACCACCGTAAAAATCACTGCAAGATATGCAAGAATGCAGATATGCATTCTTGCATATCTGCCAGAGACATGCCTTATCTACCCATGGTGACATACTTTGAGCAGAGAGAGATGCTCAGTCGGAGCAGTTGCCGGCCAGGACTGCCACGCTAACCACGCCTGTACACATCACCATCATAACCACCACCACCACTTTAAAGCAAAACGACCAAATGCCTCTATTTGGATACTAATTACTCAGATGAAAAAAAAGCTCCACAATATATATTTCGTAGGACAAGGAACCCAGCACCCGTATGTTCATCGGTATGGTATCATATCGCAAGGCACTCGGTTGGAGGTGCGGCTCTAATGCCGGGCCTAGAGTCAATATCCGCCCCCTGGGCAGCCGGCACCGTCGTGGTTGACTATGTCGTCGAACGCCAGCCGACGACGAAACGCAGGCTCCCTTCGTACAGGATTACTGTCGAGGGCAAGGAGAGCTACTAAAGCAGCCCTAACAAAGAAATGCAGAAGGAAGCCGTGGCTACCTACCGACACTCCCAAATTATGATAGAAAAATTCACTACAAAGCAACCACACCTGCAATTTTGTAGCCTATCACACTTTGACCTACTGCTAGGGCATGAGCCGGGCGAGGAGCAGAGGAAGAAGACGTGAGCTGGTGCAGCCTCAGGACGCCATCTTGACTTTACCATCAATCTCGTCCCTTGAATAAAGCCGGTTTAAGATTAACTAACCGTAACAGTTTTGTGGTGGAGGTGCGGGGTACTTCGACCAAGAAGACGGAGCTGCTGCAGCAAGTGCCACGCCGGAGCCGACGCCTCGCTCGACTGCCTCCAACACCACTTGAGATCCCGATGTCCCACAGCAGCGACCAACAGCCTTCTCTGGCTGCTCCAGTGCGAACAACCGGCGCCTGGATGCATCAGATGGAGCCCCGCCCTATCTCTGGTAAATTCGGCGAGGACGTGGAGGAATGGCTCACCCACTACAAGCGTGTGAGCAAGTACAACGGCTGGAACTCCACGACTCAGCTCGACAATGTGGTTCTGTTCCTCACAGACACGGCGCTAGTGTGGTTCGAGAACCATGAAGATACGTTCACAACGTGGGACAGCTTAGTTACTCACCTCACAGAGTGCTTTGGCGATTCCACCACGAAAAGGAAGCGGGCGGAGCAGACATTGCTTCAGCGCGCTCAAGTCCCGGGTGAGACCTGTACTACGTACATAGAGGCGATCCTGAAGCTTTGCAAGACTGTCAATCCTCGAATGTCCGAAGAGGACAAGGTTGGACACCTTCTCAAAGGCATAGCCGAGGATGTTTACAATTATTTAATCGGAAAGGAGAGTCTCGCCTCGGTCGCCGACATCACCAAGCATTGCCGCACATTTGAGGCCTTGAAGCTGCGCCGTATCACGCCAAAGTTTGGCAGACTAGCAGATGTCACAACGGTGGCAAGCGTTGACGAAAACGACAACTACAGCTTTCAATTTGACCTTGCAGCAACTATAAGTAAAATTGTCCGCAAAGAACTTGAACGACACACCAAAGGGGCGGATGTCGAACAGCTTGGTTGCGCTTCCAACCAACCTCAAGAACATGCATCTGCTGTGTCAGCATTGTCTGCCATGCCAGCCGTTGCAGACTGTCGAGTCGATCAGCTGCGACAGCACGGACGTACCATTCCCGACGACATGACGCACGATCAACGAACTCGTCGAGCTACCACCACGAATCGGAATTCGGAAGATCGCGTTTATTATTCGCAGCGTCCCAGGGTTGACTCCGAGGCATGCAACGTCGGTCCCGCATCGCCTGTATGTTACAGCTGTGGCGCCTCAGGACACATTGCTCGTTTTTCTCGCCGGCGCCGACAGACAACAACATAAGGCCCACCACCAACTTGGCCTAATTTTGGATGTGATAGTTATGACGACCGTTGGCCGATAGACCCTGCAAACACCACAGGCGCGCCACCTCGGAATACCTTCCGTCAGTATAGTAGAAGGAGTGGCTCGCCAGCTTCAGACCGCAGCCTGACGCCCCCAACCAGTCGCCAACGCCGCTCACCGTCACCACGGTGACGTGCTACGTCTCCACCGCCGTCGCGAAACTAGCCGGCGCGGCCGATGGAGGTAAGGTCGCCGGACAGTCTGCGTCTCTGCGAAATACTCCTCTGCCTATTATGATGGTGAAGAACAAAGTGCGTCTGTTAATTGATAGTATACCTGCAACAGCATTAGTAGATACTGGTGCTACCGCTTCCGTCATGAGTGTGACCTTAAAAGAGAGGCTGGGTCGGAAAGTTACGTTCCCGTGGAATGATGGTGTGACGTTTCGTGGTGTTAGTGGAGAGTGCCGAGTTCCCCTTGGTATTTGTGTTGCAAGTGTTTTATTTGGAGGAGAAGATCTTAAAACGAAATTTCTCGTACTACCGCGATGCACTCATGATGTGATTCTCGGGATTGACTTTCTTCAGGATTGTGGTGCATCCGTTAACTGTGGCACAGGCATAATTACTTTGAATAGCGCGCTTCTCGCCACCCTTGCCGACACATCCTTACCAGTGAAAAACTATTGTGTTGTTTCGAACGATTCGCTGCTACCGCCTTGGTCGCTGTCATGTATCCCTGTCAATTTCGCTGCTGCCGACCTTTCATCGTTTGACGCGCAAGTCCAGCCACTTACGTCGAGCTGCGCAAAGAAAGATGTACTTGTACCACGCTCTGTCGTGAGAGTAGTGAATGGCGCCTCAAATTTGTGGCTTTCAATTGTCCTTGCGTCCCTGCCGTTCTCCCGCGTGATATGAAGCTCTCTGAATGTGACGAGATTACCTACATCTCCATTACAGTTCTATGCGAGGAGGAGCAGTCTCATACTAGCGATCCCCAACGAAGCATTTCTGAAGAGCAGATCCTACGAATGATCAACAAGGCACTGCCCTCACATGAGCGCCGCGCTCTCGCACAAGTTTTATGGGCACATCTTTCTGTGTTCGATTTCACACAAGGCGACACGCAGGCTTAAATCCCGCGTTCTCGTGCTCGCCACAGAATTGACACCGGATCTGCGCACCCCATTCAGCAAAAGCCTTACCGCGTTTCTTCAACAGAGAGGACAGTTATTGCTGAACAGGTGAAAGACATGTTGCGGAAAAGTGTTGTTCAAGAGTCTTCTAGTCCGTGGGCAGCACCAGTCATCTTAGTAAAGAAGAAGGGTGGATCGTGGCGGTTTTCCGTTGATTACAGGAAACTGAATGCGGTCACCAAAAAGGATGCGTATCCGCTTCCTAGAATTGATGATGTCATCGATTGTCTACATTCCGCTGCCTACTTTTCATCACTGGATTTGCGATCAGGGTATTGGCAGATACCCATGCACCCAGACGATAAGGAGAAAACGGCCTTCGTGACACCAGACGGTCTTTATGAATTTAACGTTATGCCGTTCGGCCTTTGTAACGCGCCAGATTCGAACGATTCATGGATACTATCCTCCGAGGACTTAAATGGGAAATTTGTTTGTGCTACCTCGATGATGTGGTGATTTTTGGCAGCACATTGAGTGAACATAACAGCCGTCTCAATCTTGTTCTGGATTGTGTCAAACGAGCCGGCTTGATCCTAAATTCCAAGAAATGCCGTTTCGGAGAAACCGAGACGTTAGTACTTGGGCATCTGGTCGACAAAAACGGTGTTAGGCCAGATCCACGGAAGATTGAGGCAGTCAGCTCCTTCGAAGCACCGAAGTCAGTGCGGGAGTTGAGGAGTTTCTTGGGCCTGTGCTCGTATTTTCGTCGCTTCGTTCCAAGATTCGCCGACGTGGTGTACCCCCTAACATGTCTTCTCCAAAAAGCCGTCCCTTTCAACTGGACATCGGCTTGCGACGACGCGTTCCGTCAGCTAAAATTTCTACTCACGTCAGTGCCCATATTGCGTCACTTCGACGCATCCGCACCTACGGAAGTGCACGCTGATGCCAGTGGCATCGGCATCGGTGCCGTACTTGTGCAACGTCATCAAGGAGCTGAACATGTGGCTTATGCTAGTCGCTCTTTGACTAAGGAGGAACGCAATTACACTGTGACCGAGCAAGAATGCTTGGCAACTGTTTTCGCTGTCCACAAATTTCGACCCTATATCTACGGACGCCCGTTCACTATCATTACTGACCACCACGCGTTGTGCTGGTTGGTGAATCTCCGTGACCCGAGTGGACGACAGGCACGTTGGACTATTCGACTGCAGGAGTACGAATTCGTTATTTCCTACAAGTCCGGGCGTCGCCACGCATATGCGGACTGTCTCTCCCGTCTTCCTCTGACGACGACGGAGTGTGACGAAGACAATTTTGATGACTGTTTTCCTCCCATTTCTTCTACATTCCTAGACTCGATGGCTTTCAAAGCAGAGCAGGAAAATGATATTAGTTTGGAACCTCTATTTGTAGCCGCATCGCGTCCTGGAGCCACCGGTTGATTTTGTGTCCGTGATGGCCTGCTTTACAAGACCAATTATTCGGCTAAAGGCGCACGCTTCCTTCTGGTGGTGCCGCAGACTCTGCGAACGGACATACGAGAGCTATGCACAACGATGTGACGTCTGGCCATCTAGGATTCATAAGAACTTTGAACCGGACACAGGAGCGTTTTTACTGGCCCAGAATGCGGGACACAGTCAAGCACTACGTCGCCAGTTGCGAACAATGTCAACGCTACAAGCGCCCTACGACCGCTCCGCCAGGTCTTCTCCAACCTCTGCCGCCGCCTCGCCTGCCATTTGAACAAGTGGGTATCGATCTTCTGGGCCCATTTCCCCGATCATCTAACGACAACCGATGGGTGATCGTATGTGTCGACCATCTGACCCGTTACGCGGAAACGGCGGCCCTACCATCTTCAGCAGCTGCGTCCGTTGCAACGTTTTTGCTTCGGTTCATTATTCTTCGACATGGTCCCCCCCGTGTGATCATTAGCGATCGCGATCGTCAGTTCTTTGCGGGCGCCGTAGAAGAACTGCTTCGTCTCTGCAGTTCGCAGTTCCGTCATTCAACGCCTTATCACCGTCAGACAAGTGGGCTTGTAGAACGTACGAACAGAACTCTAACTAACATGATGGCCATGTACGTATCTTCCGATCACAAGGACTGGGATGACGTACTGCCCTTCACCACCTATGCTTATAATACTGGAAAGCATGAGACAACCGATTATAGTCCTCTTTATCTCCTTTACGCACGTTCACCGCTAAGCTGCGTTGACACTATTCTACCGTTTGACTTTCACAGCGAGTACTCTGTTGCCAAGACGCTTTGTCTTGCAGAAGAAGCCAGGCGTATCGCTCATCATCGTACTGTGGCATCGCAACACCGATCGAAAGACCGCTATAACAGCCGACACCAGTCTGTCTCGTACGCCAAAGGAGACTTTGTGTGGTTGTGGACTCCGAAACGTAAACGTGGCTTATGCGAAAAGTTTTTACGCCAGTACACGGGCCCATTCGTCATTGTAGATCGCTTGAGCGACTTGACGTACGTGGTGGCACGCTTGACGTCGGCTGGTCGTCGGTCTAGCCGGACCCAGTTAGTACATGTTGCCCGCCTTATGCGGCTTCACCCTACCCTTTCCGAGTGATTTGGACTTGCCCAGCGGGCTTCGTCTGGCAACCGGGGATTGCTACGGCATGAGCCGGGCGAGGAGAAGAGGAAGAAGACGTTTGCTGGTGCAGCCTCAGGACGCCATCTTGACTTTACCATCAATCTCGTCCCTTGAATAAAGCCGGTTTAACATTAACCGTCACAATATTATCAGTGTCCATCGCTTCTTCTTCAGTTCTCCTCGGCTGCTGATAAACGTTATGGTGTTTCGCACCAGGTCTAGTGTTTGTTTGGCAAGTTCAGGAGGCCGCATTCCGACAAGGGCGATATGCGCAACGGCGCGTACACATAAATTTTGGAGACCGCAAATGACTCATAGGTTAGTGATGGCAGGGCTTGGAGCCTCGAATGAGGCTGCCTGTTATACCTCAAGTGGAACCTCATAGAGGTCAAGGCTAATCAGTCAACATCAAAATGTTCCGCGCCAACGTTGCCGGAAACTTACCAGCCTCACATAAACACACGCTCAAGTGGACGTCCGAACACTGCAAAGCACAGTGCACAATGCGCATAGCGGTTCAACATTGTCGCTCGTTCCGGATCAAACCGGTTCGAGTCGTCGAACTTGCGACGCTGACGCAATTTGTTCCTAGCAGTAATTGCACACAGAGCATGATGCCAAGGTGAGATAAAAGCGGTGGCTGTTGGTGCTCTGTTAACGGGCGAATGCAGCTTCACAGAACTAAGCGAACTCCGGCTCATCAGCAACGGTGCCTTAAAATTCCGCACGAATTTTGGATGCTATGAAACATCATCAGCGTACTCTTATGTTCACTGCAGAACGAAGGCTTCTCCCAACTATTTCTTAATAGCCCTGATCAGAGCTAGCTGATTCCAAGTTATGCCTGAAAAGTTCCTTATTGGAACAATTGTCCCCTTCGCAAAACTTATGGCACACCGAGAGTACAATGGGAAGGGGATGGGTTCGGCTTCAAACCGCGAGTTGTTTTTGGCCACCGTCTTCTCCCTTTAATTTGTCATTGCTACACATCAAATAAAAGATGCGAATACCTTCCCCTATGCCATTTTCACTTCATTGTGTGTTTACTTCACATGGCTGTGATCAGCAAAACTCGGGCCTTTAATTTTTACTAATCAATTAATCGATTAACAACTTAGTTTCTCCGTAGGGGCTTCTACGTGAGCAGGCGTTTGGTGTGTTGCGAAACCACGTACCCGAGCACATGATAGTCGGACGCTCTGCGTGTAGCTGTGTGCGTCTTAGTCATGTCAAGGGAAAGGGGGATCCTGGGGCTTGAGCCAAAGCCGGGTGCTCAGACCTTTAAGGCCTCTTGGTGGTGGCAACACACCTCCCTGGCCTCTGCCTCTAGACCGACTCACCTGGAGGAAACTGGCAGTCGCCTTTTCCTGTCCATCTCTCTCCTGAAATCATCGTCTCTTTCTCCCACTGTTTGGTCTTTCCTGTCTTCTTCTTTTTTCTATTTACTTCAGTTCTCATTTGCGGCAAGGGATAACCCTGTGCAATTATCCTACCTAGGGTACACCATATTGGGTTATAGTGACGGTGTACGACTGGCGTCGTGCCGACATGTATGCAAGCTCTGCCACGTCCCCTCGTTGGGCTCCGTGGTGGGCGGTCGTCGCTGTTGCCGAATTTTTTATGCGTATTCATGGAAACTTTTCCCCCCACTGCATGATCGCCCTCAGAAACGACGATGCACTGAACATATCTAAGTTTTTTTTTGGCAAGCGAATACAGAACATTCCCCGCTTTCATGTAATCCACTCCGATAACCTGAAAAGACGGTTAGAATGACTTGCCCCTTCGTCGTCTCGAAATCTCTGACGGAAGTTTTCAGTCCCGGTTACAGGCATCGAAAATGGCAAACGGTGATCTCCTTCTAGAGTTCTGCAATGCGAAACGACATGGAAAAAAACCTATCCAGTCTTCTATCTTTTTGGGGTGTTCTAGTAACAAGGACCCCAAACCGAATCATGAATACTACATGAGGAATTGTCTCCGATGCCGATCTGTTATAATTCTCTGAAGCCGAACATCTGGAGGGTTGTAAGATCAATATCAAAACGATTAAAATCAGGCGTGATAGAAAAAGGATAAATACCCAGCACCTAATGCTTACATTTTGTTCAAGCAACCTGTCCGAAACTATCGAGACAGGATATGTGAAAGACGGAGTCAGACCATGCATCCCCAATCCTCCACTATGCTTTAGGTGCCAGCCATTCGGCCACAGCTCACAAAACTGCCGAGGCCGTCAGATTTGTGCGAAATGCAGCTCTAAATAACAGCTCTCTGAACCATGCCAAAACTGTCTACATGGTGTGAAATGTGATCCGCAGCACGTCGCCTATTCGCGGTCCTGTCCATCATGGAAGAATGTAAAAGAAATAGTAACAATCAAAGTAAAAGAGAATATATCTTTCAAGGAGGCACGCAGGTGAGTTTCATAGCTGCTCAAAAACAGCTTTTCAGATGTTGAGTGTCGGGGGCCAGCGCCACAATGGGCCCCGGTGGCTGTCCGACCTACACGCAGTGAAGCGGCAGTGACGCCAGTGCTTAGGTTAGATAGCCAGTGGACCATAGGATTACAGAATGGGTGCCAAAGGAAGCGCAGTCGAGAATGGCGGAAAACTAAGTGGCGTGGTAAAATTAACAAATTTGTGGTGGAAGTTTCAATCACTTTTGCGCAGTACAGGGGTAATTCAAGATCGCAGGGACAGGCCTTTGTCCTGCAGTGAACATGAAATAGGCTGATGATGATAATAATTAAATATCACCTATTTTAGAAACTGATATATCGATGATAGAACTGCTATATAAGATCGCCCTGCGAGCAGGGCAATTATTGCGGATATAGTTTTACTAATCTGACCTAGCCTCTTGGCTACAGCTAGTATCAGAGCTCACCGTAATATTCAGTCTATTGCGGCTTTAACGTTCCGAAACCGTAAAGTGGGCTTTGAGGCAATCAGTAGTGAGGGCCTTGTAATAGTTTCCGCCACTTGGGGTTCCTTAGGATGCAGCCAACGTATGCTCGATATGGTGCATATGGTCCATATGACCCAACATATGGTGCATGAAGGTTTCTGCATTTTGGCGCCGTAGAAATGAGGCTGCTGTGGCAGAGAAATGAACCCGCCCGTCGCCCTCAGCAGCAAAGTGGCATAGCCATGAGGGAGAGCTTCCGCTTTCTTCACTCAGCCATTCACAACATTTTATTTCAATATAAAACTAACGTAAACAATAATTATTCGTCTTCTTGCCTTTTGTTGTGATTTCCTTTTGGCCTATCTTGGTTTTGAGAAATGGCCTGCGTCCGGCACGGCTACCTTCGCATGACTGAGCATCTGACATGCGCAGTGACTCATGCCGCGCTCTATCACGCGTCCGCAAAGCGGATGCTTCAAAAATTACGGTAGAACTCATCTCAGAATCACTGTCGAGGGTAAAGCAAATAGCAATCAAAGAATGTTGCGAAAGACCAGATTTGTGTAGTCACGTTTATTTAACACGTGTAATGGCATTTTTTGAAGTTTTATTGCATCGACAATATGTCGCGTAATCCGCTATAGTCCCCCAATGCTTTGGCACTCGCTTTCCGAGGTAGCCCATCAGCATGGAGGTATGAACACGACTGTATGACTACGACGCAATGACGCTGAAATGACAAAGGCGTCATACTCACCGACTGACAAACGCGTATAACGACTGCAGCATGACGACAGTGAGATGTAGAAGGCTAAATTATAGCGATTGAATTAGGACGACAACGTGACGTCGGTGACACGAGGACAATGAGATTATGGCGACTGCATGGCGACGATAGCGTGATGACGGCGGAATAATGACAACAGGATGAAAGAGCGCGAATGACGGCGATGACTCGACCAAGACGCCATGACATCAAGGGTATTACAAATGATGCATAATAGCGTATATATGTGAAGAAGACGAAATGACAACGATGGCATAAAAATGGAGCAGTTACAATGATTGAATGACGACCGCACAATGACGATAGAATGACGAACTGTGGATTGCGTACATAGATTGATGAAGGTTGCATGACGACGGCAATACGACGACGACGGTATGACGACCATGGCAGGACGATACTGAAGTGATGATGATTATGAAAAGGCACCGTGACGACGATGGCATGACAACCGTATGACGACAACATTACGACGCGAGGCGGATGTGGGAATTACAGTGATGACGACGGATCTCGACGGCATCTTGACAACGGTAAATGAGCAAATGCATCATCATATGGCATGATAAAGACATGAGGACAATGGGATGGGGACGAATGTGGGATCACAGTGGTTGAACGACGACTGTACCAGGAAATATGTTAGACGACGACGGGATGACGAGAGTCGGACGATGAAGCCGGAGTGACGATGATGGCATGAACGCGATGGTATGACGAAACTGGATGAAAAAGCGGGAATGACGACCAAGGCATGACCGAAACGGCATGACAACGACGATGTGGCAAACAAAGCACGACACTACCTATATGGCATATGTGCAATGACAACGATGGCATAAGAACGCCAGCATTATCGCTATTTAATGACGATAACTTGATTAATATAGGATTATGGGCAAGCAATGACGTCGATGAATCAACGAAAGTAGTATGACGACGACGACACGATGACAATGCGATCACAATACGGTAGTGATGACGATAATGGAACAACAGCGTGACGATGATGGCATAATGACAATTATATGACAATGTCGGCATGACGAGAGTCGGATGTCAAACTTTCAATATGACGATTGATCGACCGTGACGCGATCCCGACGATCGTATGACAACGAACACATATCGATGAATGTATGAGGAGAAGGCAGTTATGACGGCGGCGTGACATGGCATGAAGAAAATTTGATGACGACGAGTGTATGATCACAATGGCGTGAATATACTCTGTCACAAAACTAGTATAACGACGACAGCATAGCGAGAGTCGCATGATGTAGCTTCATTGACGGTAATGGCACGACCACGATGTTAAAGTGAAACCGGATAAAGCGAAAATGACGAAGATGGTAGCACCAAGATGGCATATTGACGACGGCACGTGGAGAGTCAGATGGTGAACCTGCAGTAACGATGATGCAACGGCCACAATTACTTCATAACCGTGAGCCCGTGCCTTGTTGCCCTAGCTGATAATAACTTGGGCAACTGGGCTAGGCAAGAAGGCACGGCGACAACGGCTTGACGAGAGTATTATATCACGAAGACGGAATAACTTCAATGGAATGACAACCACGGCATCACGACTAGGAGCACATACCTTGTTGCTCGAGCAGGTAGATAACTTGGCTAATTGGATCGGCGAAAGAGGCTAGACAGACAGACAGACAGACAGACAGACAGACAGACAGACAGACAGACAGACAGACAGACAGACAGACAGACAGACAGACAGACAGACAGACAGACAGAGACAGGCAGACAGACAGACAGACAGACGGACGGACGGACGGACGGACAGACGGACAGACAGACAGACAGACAGACAGACAGACAGAGACAGGCAGACAGACAGACAGACAGACAGACAGACAGACAGACGCACGGACAGACAGACAGACAGACAGACAGACGGACAGACGGGCGGGCGGACTGACTGACTGACTGACTGACTGACTGACTGACTGACTGACTGACTGACTGACTGACTGACTGACTGATTGACTGACCGACTGACCGACTGACCGACGGACGGACGGACGGACGGACGGACCGACCGACCGACCGACCGACCGACCGACCGACCGACCGACCGACCGACCGACCGACCGACCGACCGACCGACCGACCGACCGACCGACTGACCGACTGACCGACTGACCGACTGACTGACTGACTGACTGACTGACTGACTGACTGACTGACTGACTGACTGACGGACGGACGGACGGACGGAAGGACGGACGGAAAGCGGTTGAAGTCGGCAAAAAAATGTATTCGTACTAATAAAGCGTCAGTTCTTATAATGGACTTGACGGTGTTGCGTCACCCTTGATTGTAACCTGGACCCTGAACCAAGTGTCATGCTGACGAATGCCCTGACTCATCGTTTATCAAAATTATGTGGTTACGTTATGGACGCCCTCCGGAATGGAGGAGATGGGGTCAGAAACAGACACGCCACGCATCCGCTTAGAGGGTCTCTCACTAGGTCCCACGGCAAATTCTGGCTATTAATTGGAAGATCCAAAATTCGGCCTAAGTGCGTTTCAAAATAAGTTTTTTTCGAGGTTCATTATTGGAAGACACAAGAAAACTCTTCTTATTAGGCCGCTAGGAAGCGTGCGTCCCTGCCAGCGGAGACACTCTTCCTCGGCCTTTAGAATACATTCCCAAGCGGTGCCAGAAAGGTAGAAAACTACCTTTCTGGCATACCAAAACCGAGGCTCTTTCTTCTTTCCTTCGTTTGCGGTACTTTCCCTTCCGCAATGCATGATTAGGGATAGTTACTGCGGAAGCACGCACCATAAAGATGCACTCGTGCACTTTGCCTTTCGGGCCGGGCGGTGCTCGCTAAAAGGAGTGCGCCTGGCGTTTGCTCTCAAATTTCAGCTGTAGTCGAAGGAGGCGCGACGAGCCTTAATACTCAGTAGGCACTTTTCGGCAGAGCGTCACGTAAACGCTGCTCTTGTTTCTTTAAAATGGTGAAACTTGTCGAGTGGCCCATTAACGATGTTTAATCCGCTGACTGACAATGAGGCCCATGCCTGAGGAACCACGGACCAGAGACTTAGGAGTTTATCAACAAAAATCAGGCGAAGGAGCATGAAAAACCTCCCAGACAAACTGAACAGAAGCGTTGAAAGCCTAGTGGAATGTGTGCAGGTAACAAGCAAATGAAAAGCGTGTCTTGAGACTAGCACAAGTCTCCCACGTGAGGATTTGCGATAGAATAAAAAATTGGAAGTAAAATCTTTTTATTCGTGCCATTAACAAGGTAAGAATCACAGGAGATCTATATACAGAAACAGCTCCTCTGATGGAATAAAAAAAATAGACACGACACTACACGTGGCAACTCTACAGTGCAAAATACAAAGAAAGTGACACACGACTGTCGTTCAAAGGAGCAATATGCGCAATAAGAAAAAAGACAGTCCACCGGAACGTTCTCACACCAGGTTTGAGCGCGTAGGCTAATCTTATGTGGGCTCATCGATGTTTCAAACCGGAGAACCGTCGGGTTGCTAGTTCGTCACCAGCTGTCGGTCTACTGACGAAGCCTCCGGTCTGATAGGGCTTAGTCTGCCGACTTGATACTTCAGCGTTCTCCCGGTCCACGAACATGCCACCCCGTTTTCAAACCCGTCTGACCCTTCCTTGTAGCTTTACTGCCAAGTTTAGTCTTGCCGCGCGCAGGATGTCACATGTGGGACCGCTCAGGCGACGCAGGAGAATAGGAAATTAGCTTGCCCACAGCCGTGTAGTGAAGTCGTCGTTGTTGGGTAATGGCGGCCATGTGGGGAGGGATCCACGCGTACACACGTTGTTACACCGTTAGGAGGGTACATATTGTTACCTAAGGAACACCAACATACACAAACACGGGACACCGTATGGTTGTGACGAAAATAAGCAGGTGGCGGTATGTCTTCCTCCTCGGAACTCCGCCACTGTGAGTGAACCCCAATATTGCAACTCACGCCACTAATTCGACAGAACAACTTCTTTATAACAATCCGCCATTTTTCGTCCTCATCCATCTAAGGGTCGCATGCACATTCCCCCAAAATACATGCTCAAGGGGGCTGCACTCTGGCAGACTTATTGTAGTGCACAACACCAGCTGCACGTAAGCGCAGCAGCTGCAGTCTCCATTGAAGAGTGCACAGAGTTACAGGGGACTGAGCTTTTAAAAGATAAGCAAAGTAAGGTAAACATATACATAACCTTTCAAGTGCATCGAGTTCCACCATCAACATTGCTGCAACAATGGGTTTCAATGGGTTTCAAACTTCGCATGAATGGGAATGTTCAGATAAAGTAAAGACACCTACGCAACAGGTACTCCACTGAGTCACCCAAACGCCAAAAACAACCACATCCTTGCTCCAACTGCTCTTAATTGAGTGCAAAACTACATCTACATTGGAAACAAGACAATACATGACAAAAAAAAGAGACTGATAAATCCATCCGGCTTGCTCGATGCAACAAGGTGAGTCAGTAAGAGAGCATACGCCCTCGTCCGTCAATAGATTATATATATATATATATGCCTGTCCTCTGATGGAATAAAAGACATAGAAGCGACACTACACGCGACAATTCGTACAGTGCAAGAACATGATGAAATTGACACACGACACTCGTTCAACGGAGAAATAAACGCAATAAGAAAAAGAGAGTCCACCGGAACGTTCTCACACGAGGTTTGAGCACGTAGGCTTAACTTGTGTGTGCTGGTCGATGTTTCCACCTTGAGAAGCGTCGGGTTGCTGGTTGGTCACTGCTGAAAATCATTGCGGACTCCCACAAGCACAGCTAATGCGCTACTATTCCTAGGACACTTAACGCACTTTGCGACCTATGCCATGAATGCACTGGGTATGTGCCACTCTTCAATGAAGATCTCGATTGCTTAGCTCACTCAGTAGGTGCACCTGAGTTTTCGGCAATCGACGCGGACAAACAATTATCAGAGTTCGCAGGCACCTGAACGCCATCCTTTTCGCCTCGTAGGCCACGGGCGGAATTCTCGACAGCGTCAAAAAATGGCGCAGCCTGCCCTGAGAGCGTGAGAGGGGAGCCTGGTTGCTACATGAGACATTTTTCAGCGTTCACATTAACCGGCGCGCCCTGCATGTCGGAGTCCACGCATAGGCTTCGCGGCGTCGGTGCTAGATGGCGCCGAGTAATATTGTTGAATCATGAAATAGGAATTCTGTTGCAGTACTTAGCTTATATGCAACTTGTTTCCACAGTGGCAATGCGTTATGTGGCTATATTGATTTATAGCTGAAAGCATTACGGTGGACAGTCCCTTCGTCAGACAGCTTCCATCAAATTTTCAATTGCCTAAATTCACGCGATGCACAAACTATGTTTAACCTTACATTTTTAAATATAACAGCGATATTGTCTTGCAAATGGGATGGTGCGAATGTTTATTATCTACAAAGTTTTTAATATGGACGGCGCACAAGGATATTGCGCGTGTTTTCTCCATGTCATAAAGAACAACATTTGATGGGGTGTAAAAATTAGCAGAAAATAAATACATGTCGTCAGCCTTATGCGAGCAAGGTATTAAGTACGTGGCTAATAAGTGACAATTCAAATTCACAACCGAACGGTTCAAAAGAAGCCGCTCTACCTGAAACGCGCCAGTGATTCTATAAGGTTCAATAGGCCGGTGATGCTTTTCCACAATATTTAAAAAAACCTAAATGCTAATAATAACAAGAAAGAGCACCAGACCTGAGCAGACGTTTATTTCCTCTCTTTTTGTCAAAACTTGAACTGTTTTTGTGACTTTGAACAAAAGGTAGGGTTGGTTCATGGCACAACTATACTTGCATATCAAACAAAAAATGAATACCAGGAAAGATAACTACATCTTATGAATGATCAACTCAAGCATAAGAGCTGCGCTTGATGCTGCTATAAGCAGAACAAAAACAAGGAAAAAGCTACGGAGCTCAGCCATCTGGACTGATTTGTATGCTGTATCTAGGCTGTTCAAATTGGCAGACTTGACAATGCAGGAGTCCTTGCTCTCAAAAATTCCTGTTTCACTCAATCTGCGTACCAGATTTCGCAAATCTTTTTTAAGTGCGAAATTCTTCCGAACCAGAATGCCGCTCAGCGCTACACTTAACGTACCTTTAGATTCAACGAATCCGTGAAGCTTGTGTTGCCAACACTTTTCAAACCTGTCTACAAAGCAAACACGACCCTTCTGTTTAGCACATGACAGGCAGCCAAGACTGTGTATTGTCACAAGCGACTTTCTATTTTTGGCCGCATAGAAGGCTTGGCTGAGCTTGGTGTGCAGGGTTGTGAAACTCTTGTTCTCTACAACGCTGTGATGCGTGAATGTTCCCATGCGGAGGCAAGGAGTGATATAATTGTGGCTAAGCGCATGGTCAAGTTCCTCCAATGTATCCATAACATTCGCGGAGGATTCTACGCTGAGACGTGACACAAGTTCACTGCGGAAATAGTTTGAGAGCGGAAGGATGGCGATAAGCCAGACGCTGCGCAGAACCACGCGTGCTAATGAAAATCTCCTTCTGCGTGGAATAGCGGCCGACGTTGCGTAAAATGAAGCGAGAGGAAACAGAAAGGAGTCCATTGCTGAGCTGAGCCGCCAGAACTTTCTTTCTCCGAAGTCAGCGACTGTTAGCAGAAGTGCAACGCATATCAGTGCGGCCAGAAGGAGACACATTCCAAGTTTTGACTCAACGACAATGTTCGCAAAAGAAGTCGATACAAAGCTCGCCCTTTTAACGTAGAACACTTCATCGGTCTGAGAAATAAATAGATCAGTGCCATGATATTTAGCACTCTCAGATAAAAACATTACCTCCGTTCCCAAGATGTCGACAGCTCCGTTCATGAGTGCATGAAACACAGTAGATTTACGGGAGCTGAAGAAGTGCTTCAAAGTGACATTGTAAAAATTGAGTGCGTCTACGATAACTTTAGCGGATCCTGAGCCGCAAGCGAAGTCTGGATTACCCTGAATTACGCAGCCAACATGTACTACTTGATTTCTGAGCCTGCTTTGCTGTAAATGCTTTGAATGATTTTTACGAGCGAAAATGGGACATTCTCTAGCTGCAAATTGAAGAGTGCGTCTTCCAAGCAGATGTGAACATCCTGCTGTGCTTCTGTTTGCGTTGCACAATCTACTAATTTCACATGGCAATGTTCTCGTGACAATCACATTCACGTAATTATTCAACGTTTTTCTTCCTCTAGCACTCTCTTCAATCAAAAAGCAATCCACCAATGAGAAACTCGTAGGATATGTGGGACACACCTTTATGTATTCCGTTGCGTTTGGATAAATGTTTAGTCCAAGCACGTTTGTCTTGACAACCGAAGCGTAATTTTCAATAATATACATAAAAAAAGTTCTGCTTAGACTCGTCCACAAAGTTGTAGCCAAAGGCAACTCGCGCACCAAACAAGGACGGCATGAACTCCAGTAGTCTTTCGACGTAACCAGTGCTACCTCATCCTGCAGCGAAATGTGCGAGCGCAGAGTAGCAAACAACTGTTCATACCTTTTTTCCGGTTTGACAATGCGCACCGAGCAAGAAATATGTGAAGCAAGCAAGAGCAAGTAGAAGTACGTCCCACTGTTAAAAGCCATTTGAAAGAGATGTGGCGCTTCGACTAGTTGGAAAAGTGTTAAAAAGTACCTATAGCAGAATTAGATAAATAAGGCGTTGCACAGATAAATTTTCTCATATATTTTACATGTTTCCTAATCTTTCCTGTACATACCGAAGGACACTAAACTAGGCTCTCTTGGGAAAAACGAAGATGTGCTTTGAATAGCTGCGCCAAAAAGTCTTATTTTTTTATACGCTGCTATTTGTGGTTACTATCAGTGTTCCTGTGCCAACGAATAGCGACTGAAGTCTGGACTACAAACAAATTTCCAGCAGCCGTCACGCTTAGCTAAAGTAATGTCCAAATCTCAACCTTCAGTCACAACTTTAAGGATTCTCGAACATTTGCGGTAGCGTTAGAAATATCTTCCTAATGTAATATTGATGAGTGGTTCACGCGCAAAATAGCACCTACAGTGACTGTTCACCAAGTGTCTTCTACATGAAAGATCGCCGGATGATATGTTTGCGCAAGAAGACGATTTTCTTCATTGTTGATGCGTAATTGTCACTTGGAGAGTTTGGGAATATGCACATAACTAACAAAGAATTGGTGACGCCTAGAATACTTAGGTTACGTATAACACAGCAAATTTCACCAAATAGGCGATAGAACTTTCATTTCAATAATACATCGAAATAGTGTAAGGCGTGGCAAATTATTTCGCTCCTCTACACTCAAAGGAAAAGAAGTCCAGCGTATCAACCTAGGTTACATTTTGTTCATTAGATTATAAAATGTCGGGTATTCACCTCAGAAGCAGTAGGCGTGTCATCACTATGAGCGCCTCTAGGACCTATGAAAAACAGTTTCTCTTCTTTCTGAGCTGTGCTGAAGCCGCGAAGAAAATCAGAAATACGGTATAGTGCCATGAACCGCACGGTACGTCAAGAGTCCACAAATATATAGGAAGCCTTGCGGATGTAAGCACCCACGCGGACTCGGAGGTATTGATTTGTGTGAGGCTAAAGAGAATTGATCGCGGCCACGGTAGCTGCATTTCGATGAGCGCGAAATGCAATAAGGCTGATGAATTTTTAGGCAAATAGACGGTGAACCGCCCAAATTGACCGTGCATCATAAGATAAGGCTTCTGGCACGCAACACCCCATAACTTTTTGTATTGCTGTGTAAATATGTACATGTGCAAACAGGCGCTGTCAATCATGTGAGACTTGCCTTTGTAGAAAGCAGCAGCACAGAAGGTTATAATAGCATAAAAAAGCAGTGAAGATTTGAACCTAGCAAGCTGGCGAAAAAATATATATTTTGCCAAGGCATGTCGGGGTGCGCTATGACAGCTTTCTCGCACATGTTCTTTTTCTGGCGCCTTAATCGTTATACCATGGTGGTTGAATGTATTTATCCACATGTGCTTTATCGAAACCTCGGGTTCTGTTATGCACACACCATCAAGACGTTCTGCAATCGTCTCTACCTTGTTGGGGAACCTGAGGTTTGAAGGTTCCTCAGCGACGTCCAGTTCAGCGTGCTTCCAGGATGGTGTCTGAAAATTTCTAACATTCTCCCTTCAAGAAGAGCCTCTCATGCGTGCCGAAGGACGGCTCATCCATGAGAAACTGTATAAATTGCGTGCATTTTACAGATATAAATGTCAAGTGCCATGTGAAACGAAAGAGAAGCAGAATAGCACTTGAATGATTGAAATGAAAATGCTAATGCTCAACCTTCAACTTACGCGCGTGCCTGTTCACTAGAGGCTCCAACCTTTATAACGTTAGGAAGGAAAAGGCTTTTCCCTCTGCTGCTACTGTTTCTTGTGCAGCCAGCCCTCTGGCATGTGACGTAACATTTGTGTTCAAAGCTAGCGCAGGTCCAGTGCATGACATTGCTCCTTTGTTGTCTTCTTCCAGCAGACTACTCGCTATCTTACGCAGAGGACCGCGGAGTCTGGTGGGAGCAGAAGTGTAGATTTCCGAAGCAACAAGTCTTTGCGAAATGAACCGACCCCTTTTCACTCCCAACAGTGATTTCACACGTACTTCCCAAGAGCTGCTCGTAAATTCAACGTTTTGCGAGATCGCCTGGTACGTAACCTTTTGGGGTTGACTGTACGCTCGTGTTACGCACACAACTACACGATTTACACAAACATGGTGTTAACGCTTTCCAGAACCCCCAACAATGCTGGGTTGTCTAGCTACCTGCAAAATGAACCGCATAACGTCCATAATGTGGCCGTTCGGCGGCAAACACGCAGCGCAACGCGTGTGCGTGAGAGAGATCGCACCGTTTGTCTCCGCGGTGAAAGTTTGACTGCTAACCATGAATCACCGATCACGCAAACGTGCGAAAGTGCCAAATGAAGCTTCTTGCAATAATGACATAATTAGCGTTCAGTTTTTCATGTTACTTTTTCAGAGCCATTTGAATATTACAAACGATTAAAATGCCCATGGGAAATAAAAACTTGTGAAAGCTAGACCGTTTCGCGGCTTATTTCAAACTTTGGGTTTTTGCGTTGTCCGAACATTCTGCGTTCCTTGGTAAACCGTTTCAGAAAATGTTTTCATGATTTTCAATCCTCCGACGCGAGCTAAATAATCGCAAATGATAGAGTTCGCGAGAAATATTTTGCGAAGTTTGGTTAGGAAAGGAAACCTGGAAGGATTTCTATAGAACTGTCAGTAAAAGTCTCCTTACCTAGCCCCATATCAACTTTTGTTTATACGCTGTAAGTTGTTTCGTGTCCTCTAAAGAGCGTTCTCTTGCAAAAGGTTTTCAAATCGGCTCATTAATAGCCGAGATATAAATACTTGAGTTTCGCGAACCCATGATTTTAGGAGGCGAGCTTCACCTCAAACATACACGCCCTCTTTACTTGCCCGGTCTAGCCTCCGCAAGCGAAATTCCTTCCCTGCATTCTGCCATACCGGACCTCGAGGATCGAGTGTCACATACATCACGGGCCCAGCCTTCATTTTTATTTCTCCTAGCCTTTTTCCGGCGTGGCGCACTTTCGCTGACGGCGTCGCGTGCGATCTGTTGCGATTGTCTTGTTTGGCGCGGCACAAGATTTTTCGCGCAGCGTACGAGGACACCTCACTAGCGGTATAAATTAGCGCTATCCGGATAGTGAGGCAGACGCAAGTGGATGACAGAGAGTCAACCCGCGCTGGAACACGTTATAAAATGACATAGTATCGGTGTCTGAGCGCGCGACCGCACTACATGGGAACAAACAGACGAAACCGAAGTACATATCTCTTGTGGCGGTGCGACGTAAAACGAAAACATGCAGATATTCGCTTTGTGTGTTGTTATTTCTCCAAGCTTTAAGTCGTCCATTGAAGCAATATAATACACAAATAACGGATGTTGCCTTGAATAATCCTTGATATCACGTGTCACCATGAGCGACGTAACAGTACATGAACGTAGGCGCACTAGCACGTGTACGTCATCCTTCGGCTTTGATAGCGGCATCCGGGAGGAGAAGTGAAAACGGCATTCGATCTGAAATTTCTGTTCTTTCCGCGGCACGTAGCGATGTAATACTTAGCAGGCACGATCATTATCGCGCATTGTATGGTCTCGCTTGTCAGCTCAAAATCGCCACACCTGGTGAGGGGCCCTTTGTAGCGTACTATGGCCTATAATTTTTTTAAACGTCTTTATTTCTGCATTTAATAGGTGAATCCTGCGGCAGAAAAGGGGTGCTCTATGGGGGAGGGGGAGGTGGATCGGTGCTGTCTTCTTCCTCGAGGTGGAGTGGTCCCGAGGTGGGCTCTGCAGAGAGGCCGCCGGGCCATTCCTTTTCCCTGAAAAAGTTGAAAAAAGCACGCCAGAGCTGGAGTGAGTCCTTGGGGCCGATGTGCGATGGAGGGTCGAACTACTCCTGCAGGGTGCCACGTCGGTTCCCTCCCAGAGAGTGTAGTGTCCTTTCTCGCACTGTGTCAAAGGTAGAGCAGTTCCACAGATGCTCAGCCGTACATCTTTCCCGGCATGCCGGGCACTTAGGGCTGAGGTATGAGTACGGGTTGATGAGGTCTAAGCTTGCTGGTGGCAGAAGCTGGCCGGTCTGGGCTCGGCGAAGAACCGCCTCTACTCCGCAAAATGTGCTGGGTGGGCAGCGGTGGTTTCTCAGGGTGGGTCCAGTGCTGGAGGACGTTGCGGCGGTAGCATGCGGCGCATAAGGTGTAAGGCCTAATCGCAACTGAAAACTGTGCCACGAAGCCAGCTTTTGGCTCCTCCAGCCTCGTCAATTACCATGCCGAGTATACTGATTGTTTGTTTCCGGCAAATGACAGAGTCCCCTAAAGGAAGGCAGATAAGGTTGTGTTCGGCCTCTGCTCGCAGCCGGGGTCCAATTAAGGGCAGGCACGTACTCGGTTTTCTGCGGTGAGGTTTGCATACCACATTCCTTAATGCAGTTGTGGACGGCGTTGAGACCTCTCTGCAGGGCTAGGTCTTGCACCCCAGGGGACCCTGAGTTGGTCCGCAGGGTTATATCGTCCGCATACACGGCATAATTAGGACCGGGTGTCGATGTCACCATTGGTGGGAGGCCCGACATCGCAATGTTAAAAAGAACGGGAGACATAACAGCACCTTGAGGGACTCCGATTTCATTATGTTGTCATTCCCCACGCGTATCTCCAACCATCACCGCGAATGTTCTGTCCGCAAGAAATGCTTTCACGAAACTGTGCAGGTTCCCACCAACCCGACTGCCTGAAGCCGGTGAGGTACGGTAGTGTGGGGCACGTGGTCAAACGCCTTTTTGACGTCGACTCCAACCTTTATCCGGAGCTGGGCGCTGCTAGGGCATGCGAGCACGTCCCTATGAAGCCTTCTGAGAATATCTTACGCACCGAGCCCTCGGCGAAATCCTACTTGCGTAGAGGACAGCGTGTTATGTTTGTCTAAGTACCATTCAAGTCTACGGATCGTTACCAGTTTGTTTCATATAATCAGGCCACTTCCTCACTTCTCAAAATACAGACTAGCGTGCCACAGGGATCCATACTTGGTCTTATATTATTTAATCTATATATCAATGACCTTCCTAACATTTCTTCCTCACCTAATATCATTATGTACGCAGACGATACTAATCCTTTCTTTGCAAATTCTTCCTTGCAATGCATACAAAAAGAAATAAATGATTATTTAAATTTATTATCTGAATGGCTGTACATCAACAAACTACAATTGAATGTCAACAAAACCAAATATATAATATTTAGACCAATAAACAAGCCATTGCCTGTTTATATAACTGTTCTGTTTCAAGCAAAGAGGCTAGAACAAGTAAAACGCAAAAATTTTTGGGAGTATGGTTCCAAGAAAACCTCTCCTGGGACAATCATGTCAATAAGCTTTGCAATGATCTTAGCAAAGTAGTAGGCTGTATATATAATAGGTGATCTAATACCTTTATGGCTAAAGAAAGCAATATACTACACCCTTTTTTACTCGAAGCTAACTTATTGTGTCTTGATCTGGGGAACAACTAAAACAAAAAACTATGATAAGTAATTAAGCTTGCAAAAACGAGTAGTCTGAATTTTTGAAAACTACCGTGGTAGGCCGCGTGACTTACCCACACACAATCTCTTCGTCAAACATTTATTGATCCGAGCAAATCAAGTATTTTAATATAGATTACTCTTACATATAAAAAAACACAGGCTCCATGTTGCCAGCATACCCACTTCTCTTCGATACCCATTACGTTATCAAATCAAGAAAATACCATTCACACGTACTAACTACGGACGTCAGGATATAAACTATCAAATACCAAGGCTACTAAACATTGTTGAGCAAAAAATTGATTTCCGTGCGCCTAATTTTAAGCAATGTATAAAAAACCTACTCATACACTATCAAATTATTTACTCATAAATTGCTCTCGCACTAAATTGATTTTTATGCACTACATATGTATTCCTTAATCTGCGCGGTAATGTGATTGCACAACCAAAAATTGAAGCATAAATGTCTTTTTCACATAGTCATTGTATAATGTACACACTATCTTGTTTATTTGTATTTTCTACATCGTACTTGCTTGTTTCTTGTTATATTTGCTTTTTTAGTACATGGGATCATCATGTAAGCCGAACGCACTTAGGAGCCAAATGGCCTTTAGCTCTTGTTTCCTCTTTCTGTAATGAAGAAAGGAAATAAACTTCAAACTTCAAACTACGCAAAGCCATGCGTTCCATCAGCTTACAAACGTTAGACGTTAAAGAAATTGGCCTGAGGTCTTGTAATGACCGACTTGGCTTGCGAGATTTTGGAATCATTGTCACCAGTGATTTCTTGTAGGAAGGGGAAAGATCACCGTTGATCCAACGTTCGTTGCCCACTTTCAACATGGCCAGTTTATACGATTTGGGGAGTTTTAGAAGCGTGGAATACCATAGTCCATCCGGTGCCCGGGCGTTATTGTGGTTGGAGTCATACAGTGGTGCCTCTAGTTTATCCAACGTGAAGGAGACGTCGTATTGAGTGAGGGGTCCAACATGAGGGGTCCGCAGGCAAGGCCCGCACATTTTCGGATTGTGGAAAAACGGCCTTACCTGCTTGAATAGCTAGCTCAGCCGCGGAGACGTTCAGTTTTAGAGCTATGCTTCGGGAGGGTGAATTTGGTCGCTTGCGTCCGAGGATGGCGCGAAATATGCGCCAGGGCTTCGATAAGATACCCGTGCTATTAAGCGAGTGGCACAGCAGCCGCCAATCTCTGAGAGCGAGTCGCATAGTGTACCGCTCAACCTCCTGGGGTATGCGAGAAAGCGCGCGCCTACAACGAGCTGTGCGTCCAGATCAGCGACACGCCTTGAGAGCACGGAGCCTACGATTTAACAGGCTCAAAAGCTGGGAGTCCGGCTTCGGGGCATAAAATTTACCTGAAAGCTTTGTTGTAGCTTTCTTACCATCATTAATTTGACTGATGATATGATCTAAATGGGTGGGAACGTGATCCTCACCGAACGCTTGCCGGAAATCATCCCACGAGACGTGCTCCTCTATGTGATGGCGTTGTTTAAGTTTCCGAGATTGCCGCCCTCTAGGGGTCCATAACACCACCACTATGTAGTGATCGCTGCCCATGCCATCTTGAGCCCGCGACCATAAAATTTCTCGGGGATGATAAACAAGTGTCAGGTCTGGGGAAGTATCTTTCTGGCCTCGGTGCCGGCCAAGTCGAGTGGGTAACGTTAGTTCGTTGGCGATGGTTAGTTTGGCTTCGGCAAAGTGCTACCATAGGTGTCTTCCACGAGAATCTGACCGGTGATAGCCCCAGCATGCGTGTATGGCGTTGAAATCGCCCGCAACTATAACGCGAGTCTGTGGATATATTCTTAAGTAATGTGCCACAAAAGACGTATTCACTCGATATGTGATAGTGCCGACCGACCTGTCATAAATCGAAAACACCAAGGCTTTTTGGTCACCGTCTAGAGTTAGGCGCACTCCTACTACCTCGTGCGTCTGCGTGCACCACGCGGAAGTATCAAGCTCTGTGTGGGCCACGCATGAGAGCACAAGAGCGCATACTGCCCATTGGCTACTGCAGGCGCCCTTTGCGATCGTGGCCCAGGATTTCGGTGTTCGGTGGAAGGGGTGCAATAGGGTTTGTACCCTATTCAATTTCGGCTATTAGTGCTAGTCTCCTGAAGTAAGATAGTTATCGGAAGCGTGGGCGTGATGGACAGTCTCCTCTTGAGCTCTGCTCGTTTATGCGGGATTCCCCCGCAGTTGCATTGTACGAACCAAACAGTAGAATCCAGAGCAAAAATTTCATGAGGTTTCGCACTAGTACCCGCCATTGTTAAACTCGGAGGACTGCAAAACTGAAGCTGATGAGTGCCCAAGTCCGATCTCGTGCCTTGGAGAAATCTGCGGCGTACCCGAGAGTTGAAGCATGCGCTTGATAACCTCGGTGGTAACTAGCTCGACTATTTACCTAAGCTGGTCATTGTGTTAGCGTACGATGCATGAACGGTCAGTATCAGGATGCATTTCTGCACCTTGTCGTGTATTGCAGAGGGCTTCAGCATACGCCCTATGTACGCGTGCGTACTTGGGTACCGCCACATGTTGTTCAAAGGGTGTTGTTTGTGAAGATAGAGTGGCATTAATTTGACGGAAGCCGTCAGGTTTGGTGGATTGTTTGCGAAGGTCTTGCTACTTAGGTTTACGGCTACTATCTGTTGTCTTGGACAGTGGCTGGTTTTGTATCGGATGGAAGTCCTTGGGAGCAAACACATATTTCCCGGAGGATGACGGCTGTCTACTGACAGGGCTCTTTTGCGCCGTCTGCGTAAACGCTTGGTTGCCTCGACGAAGAACGGCTTGCAGCTGACGCTCCTTTCTTCGGGACAGTCGGATACGGCGCAGAATGCCGTTCTTCAGGGCTTTCGTAGCAAGTTGCCGAGCAGGCCACTTCGGGTCTGTGGCTACATGTTGACTTCCACAGTTGTGACATAGGGGGTCTGCCGGACAGATCTGGAGGTTGCCATGTGCAGGGCGACCGCACACCGAGCATCGACGTTGGTCGACTACCGGACACGAATTTCTTGGTGCCCAATTTTGTGACAGGTCTCACATATGGCAGCTTTAGGATGGTAAGGTGTTACCGGTAGGATAGTGCTATATACGTGGATTTTGCTTGGTAGTTTAGAGCTCTCAAGCGTGATAAGAGCTGCTGCGCTCTTACCCATGGGCCTGGCACTCACTATCACGCATGAGTAGCACTTGAGGTTGGCCATAAGCTGTTCGCTTGTAAGCCCATTGGCACAATAGATGACGCCACGGATCTGGCCCGGGCGAATGGTTTCATAAGCCTGTATTGGTACTTCCCTTCTAGCAATTATGAGAGACTGAAGTCCTAGAAAACGGTCCCTAGCATGAGTGTGCGAAATGTCAACTGCGAACTGAATGCTTCGTTCAAAAGGGCGTACTTGAAAGTATGAGTGAAAATGAATGTTCTGTAGCTCATCGGCAACGGCTCTGTGCCGCGAGTGTGCTAGCAAACTGCCTAGTAGTCCAGGCGAGGTGAGCTGAAATATCACAGTGTGTTTAACACTGACTGGATCTGCGGATGTAGTTTTGCTCTTTAGCCGGACATGTTGCCAATCATGTTGCCTCTTCAGTATGCTCATTATCAGCAAAGTGACCTAGTCTGGCTGACAAAGTGGCCGTGGAAGCTGACGCACAGCTCTGCACTCGGAAAACAGCAGTCTCGTTACAGGCGTTTTAGCTGCGCTGGAGCTGCTAAGTTGTCCACCGCGCTGTTTACTCGCCAGGCGTTTGTTGTGTTGAGCTATCTGGTGAGCGCTGAACGGCGCCCTTGATTTCTCGGCAAATTTCGCAGATAGAAAATTGCAAGATCCTACGTGAGAACGGCTCTTTCCAGGCGCGTTTCCCTTTGGCATTGGAGATAGGTATCACCGCAACCACTTGGCTGGATTTGTCATCCGCGTCCGTCATGCTCGCATCCGCGTCAAGCACTTCGGAAGATTCCGTCGCGTTATCTGGCCGCCGCTCTGAAGCGATGTTGCCGTGGCGTCATGCTGCAGCTACACGGAAGCCATGTTGGCACCGGCGGCAGGCGTGTCCGATGATTCCAACTGGTTTGCTCGACCAGTGGTCGACGTGGAAGCGTTCAAAGCGTTAACCTGGGCTGCCAAGGAACATGAAGGTGGCGGCCCATCCATCTTTGGGTGCCTAGCCCAAAAACTTTCGGGCCCGAAGCTTCAAATACGTCGGAGCGATGCGAATTTGCGTCTGATTGGGACGGCTGCTCGCAGCGCCACCCCTAGAATTTTATTTTTGCCGAAGTACTGTGCAGAGGCTCTAAAATAAAAGCCTCACCCGCCGTGGTTGCTCAGTGGCTATGGTGTTGGGCTGCTGAGCACGAGGTCGCGGGATCGAATCCCGGCCACGGCGGCCGCATTTCGATGGGGGCGAAATGCGAAAAACACCCGTGTGCTTAGATTTAGGTGCACGTTAAAGAACCCCAGGTGGTCAAAATTTCCGGAGTCCTCCACTACGGCGTGCCTCATAATCAGAAAGTGGTTTTGGCACGTAAAACCCCAGATATTATTAATAAAAGCCTCGATTTGGTAAAAATTCTACTTTAGCCTATGTTTAGACGTTAGTAACCCAAAAAGGTTGTCCGTGGAGTGAAACTTAACTTTCACCAAGGACACTTCAACAGAAGTATTTTGAGTTTTCACCGAGAAAACAATTTTTAATTAGAGTCCCACCATTGCAATATTTAGGTTTCCACTTCGACTTAACCTCACATCATATTAGCCGGACTGAAAAGAACCAACAAAATTTGCCGCGTAACGAAATGACGTGCGTATCGGCAGCAGCATATGAATTTGGGTTCTTTTTTTCGAAGTGTATTCTTACTATAGTATACGGGGTGATATTTTTTAATTATTACTTTACGTTTAAAGATCACCGGCGGCAATTGCTGGGTTATTTCAGGAGGCAGACATTACAAGCACGAGATATGTAAACACAAATTCAGCTAATCACAAATTTAACTGATTAACATCCTGCTTAGTTTACAGCTCGATAGGCAAAAGTCCACGTGAGACGGCAAGGAGAGAGAGAGAGAGAGAGTAAACTTTACTGTCGCTCAGAGGATCAGCGAGCAGGTGGCCTCAGTCCAGGCGACCTCTGTCAGCGTGCTTGATGGCGGTTGAAGAAGGCAAGGAAACGGTGCTAGAAAAGACATGACAGCGGTTGCGGGCAAATAGGCTAAATTTAGGTTCAAGGTGCGGTACGGTACGTTCCTGCTATTTCTAAAATATGCATCAACTTCATCATCATCATCATCAGCCTGGTTACGCCCACTGCAAGGCAAAGACCTCTCCCATACTTCTCCAACTACCCCGGTCAAGTACTAATTGTGGCCATGTTGTCCCTACAAACATCCTCATCTCATCCGCCCACCTAACTTTCTGCCGCCCCATGGTACGCTTCCCTTCCCTTGGAACCCAATACGTAACCCTTATTGAGCATCGGTTATCTTCCCTCCTTATTACATGTCCTGCCCATGGCCATTTCTATTTCTTGATTTCAACAAAGATGTCATTACCTCGCGTTTGTTCCCACACCCAATCTGCTCTTTTCTGATCTCTTAACCTTACACCCATCATTCTTCTTTCCATAGCTCGTTGCGTTGGCTTCAATTTAAGGAGAACCCCTTTCGTAAGCCTCTAGGTTTCTGCCCCGTACGTGAGTACTGTTAAGACAGCTCTTATACAGTTTTCTCTTGAGGGATAATGGCAAGCTGCTGTTCATAATCTGCGAATGCCTGCCAAATGCACCCCAGCTCATTCTTATTCTTCTGATTATTTCATTCTCATGATCCGGATCTGCGGTCACTACGTGCCGTAAGTAAATGTATTCCCTTACCATTTCCAGTGCCTCGCTACCTATTCTAAACTGCTGTTCTCTTCCGAGACTGCCAAACAATACTTTAGTTTTCTGCAGATTAATTTTTATGCCCACCCTTCTGCTTTGCCTCTCCAGGCCAGTGAGAATGCATTGCAATTGATCCCCTGAGTTACTAAGCAAGGCAATACCATCAGCGAATCGCAAGTTACTAAGGTATTCTCCATTAACTCTTATCCCCAATTCTTCCCAATCCAGGTCTCTGAATACCTCTTGAAAACACGCTGTGAATAGCATTGGGGAGATCGTATCTCACTGCCTGACGCCTTTCTTTATCGGGATTTTGTTGCTTTCTTTATGAAGGACTACGGTGGCTGTGGAGCCGCTATAGATATCTTTCAGTATTTTTACACAGTGCTCATCTACACCCTGATTCCGTAATGCCTTCATGACTGCTGAGGTTTCGACAGAATCAAACGCTTTGTCGTAATCAATGAAAGCTATATATAAGGGTTGGTTATATTCCGCACATTTCTTCTCTGTCACCTCATTGATAGTGGGAATATTGTCTATTCTTGAGTAACCTTTACGGAATCCTGCCTGGTCCCTTTGCTTGACAGAAGTCTAAGGTGTTCCTTATTCTATTTGCGATTACTTTTGTAAATAATTTGTAGGCAACTGACAGTAAGCTGATCGGTCTATAAGTTTTCAAGTCTTTAGCATCCCCTTTCTTATAGATTAGGATTATGTTAGCTCTCTTCCAAGATTCCGGTACGGTCCAGGTCACGAGGCATTGCGTATACAGGTTGGCCAGTTTTTCTAGAACAATCTGCCCACCATCCTTCAACAAATCTGCTGTTACCTGATCCTGCCCAGATGCCTTCCAGTTTGCATAGCTCCCAAGGCTTTCTTTACTTCTTTCGGCGTTACTTGTGGGATATCAAATTCCTCTAGACTATTATCTCTTCCGTTATCGTCGTGAGGGCCCCTGGTCTGAAAAATTAACACCATGCAAATTTTCAAGTATACAGCGTATGCAGGGCGTGCAGACAAAGAACCGCGTTAAAGCGCACCGTAGTAGCGTCTAGGTGACACTACAAAAGCGGTCACACATCAAATCGACACTTCTGCGCACGCCGCAGTAGCTTTGTGGCCGTGCATTGCTCGACGTTCGGGGTTCGATGACGTCCGCCGAAGCGACATTTCGACGGAGGCCGAATAAATAACGCTCCTGCATATAGATTTAGTGACGCTGTAAAGAACGCCACGGTGTAAAAATTAATCTGGAGTGCACGACTACAACGTGCCTCATAATCGCGCCCTACGTGCCTACATAGGCACGCAGGCACTGAACGAGCCCCTATCTAGCTTGGGAGGGAAGGGGCAGTAATCTGAAATTGCGAGAAATGGTTGGATGTTCCCAAATATATATTTCCCACCTGATTTTCCAGCGTTTCGCAAAACTGAAAGCGTTCAACAATATTTTCCGCTCAAAGTATACTATGAAAGCGCTATGAAAGTAATACGTGCAATTATTTTGGTTTTTTTTTGAGAAAAATGCATGTTGGTCGAATGCCATCGTTGGGACAGTTGTCGTGGAATGGCCCACCAACAAAACTTGTGTTTCAATTGATGAAAAGTACCATGGTCAGCGCACAGTCGTAATACACAGTCATGTATCGCACAGTCGGTGTTTCAGCTAATTTCGGCCAAGTATTAACCAAAGAAACATAGACGCTGCACGTGTCCAGGAAATTGCCGCAGTATTATTCTGTGCCTCATAATCACATTGTCAAACCACTAAGGCGGTAATTAACAAAGCTTGCTTAGTTAACTTTTTAAATGTAACTATTGCAAAAGATCTCCAATACAAAAGTTGTAGCGCTTGTTCTGAAACATCTAATTATTACATCTATGCTAAAGTAACTGCCCTGTAATAATTTTTACAGCATTTTTAAAGCGCACGAGATTTAAAGAAAATACCACGTGACTGCCGGCTAACGAGCCCCGCTTCTAGCGCCCTGAAATATAGGTTCAAAGAATTAGCAAAGGCTGCTCAGCGCACAGAGTTCAATTGAGGAAGCTGTAGATGACCGCGATTGAGCGGAGGCAGAATGATCTTCATCGCCGCCTTTATCACACTGTCAGCCTCACCCCTTCCGTCGTGTCTCTTCATTGGTGCGAAAATAAAAAAAAAAATTCTGCGTGGCGTCAAATGCTGCCTGTTGTTCCATCAGGGCCGATTTACGCTCGAGGCGCCCATGGCCGCATGTCGCACTGCAAGCGAGCGGTCCGCCAGTAATGGCCGACGTGACGTCACGAGAGGCGGTCGTGAACTTTTGCCTCCATGCGGCGACCGCACAAACATGATGCTGGTTCATAGCGACGCGGAGCGCGAGGCCTAGGCCCCTAGGCTGCAGCAGCAGTTTGTTGTTTGTGTGCTTTATGGTGAATATTGCAAGAGTTATTCAGCAGCTGCAAAGCTATATCTCGAACGGAGCAAGCCGCTGTACTCTTCCTTACCTCTTCAGTACGTGCGATCACCAAAAGAAACAGGCAGATGTGTATTGTGTTTACGCGAGGGTCGGAAGAAATGAAGCCGACGATTTCGTGTGTTTTAGGACGTCTTTTGCATGTGCATTACAAACGCGAAGGCCATCGCACACACCTGCGTTCTAAGCCTGGCATTAGTTCCGTGCGCGCCAAAATGAAAAGATTGCGATCGCCCACCTCAGCATATGGTGTTCGTAGGTGTGGTGTGTGCGCCCTTTATCGATACGAAGATTGAAGTTTGTGCACTGTTCAAAGTGATGACACGATGTGTAGCAATGATCTTCATTGTCGTGTTATCACTGTCATTCGTAATGTACTGTTTGTGTCTTGCTTCGTGTGAGCTGTTTTGCGGGCTGCGATGCGCATTGGTCACCGCGAACACGTACAGAATGTTCGAGCGCTAGGGTTCTTACTATTACGAAAGGTAAGTGTACTGTGATGTGTACGTGCAATGTGTCACAGTGGTGCTAGTCGTATAAGTGTTCGTTTTATGCAGATGCCCTGAAGTGAACCGTGTACATGCGTTGCAGGCGAGTTTTGGTTCTGGCCCTTTCTGCCTCGTTCACGTATATTATGTGTTTTTGAAAAGTTATTTCTGTGCTATGAAGGTGTTTATAATCGGTGAGGGCAATATAAGGAACAGCCTAAAAGTTACATGAGTACATGCGCGCTTTCGTAAAATCTGGACGCGCTTATGCATTGTTCTTATGAACGCAAATTTCGGGCACTCGTCATTTTTGTAATGTGCACATTGGTGTGAACAGCAGAAATCCTGAGGCGTATTTCTATATCAAGCAAAGTTTTACAGTCTTATACTGAGGGATGTAAGCGCCTTGCATGTGCAAGAAATTCAGCTACTTGTTGTTAGTGTCCGAGTACACACTGTTTGTGTAAACACCAGTGGCACGGCATGATGAGCATATAATGTGTAAAAACTGAATACTTCCTTCTGATTCTTGACAAATTTGCATTTTTTGATAAAAGGCCATATGCACGTAACAAAAGATGAGGATGACAAAACAACTGGTATGGTCAATAAATGATTTGAGGATTGTAGCAGCAGAACTTAAGGAACACGGACAAAGAATGGACGACTAGACGAGGACGCAGCTGCACTGTCAACTGATTTATTAATTGAAATTCCCACTCTTATTTACTTCATCACCATATCTGTTATCTGTCTAAGGCTGCCTCAAAAGCGTGAATTCCTTTCTTGTCAAGGCGACTAACGGTGTGCTTACACATTACGCTCCTGTGTTGCTTCCCTCAAATGCCTCAAGAATCTCCCGAGTTAGCCTATTGTTGTTCTTTTTCAGGACTTGTAGTTCATGAAATTTGGGGGTGCACGTGCTTACTTGGATATCGTGTACCTTCTTGTTCATTTCGCAATGTTTGCAATGCAAGGCCAGATTGCTGCCAGGGGTCCCTGAAAGTGATGCTGCGTGCTCTCTTGTTCAATCATTAAGGCACCTTGCTGTTCGCCATATGTATTGTTTTCCACAGGACAGGGGGATGGTGTACACTACTCCTTTGACGCAATCGCAGTATCTGTTCTGGTGCGTGATCTGACATTGTGGTTCCTTTTTTTTCCTGGTTCACTCATGTGCACATACTTTTTCCCTTGTTTGGTGCTGAGCACGCTACTCGGACGCCGTGTCTTTTGCCAATCTTGATGAGATTGTGGGTCAGTCCATGCACATATCGAATTTTTTCAGAATTATTTTTGGCATCCGCAACTTCAGGCCAGCTTTTGCTTTCTTGTTTGCTTTTAAGCTTCTCTACGAAGCCTTCAGCTATGCTGCATAACATTTACACGGGGTACCCTGCATTTATCAGCCTACTTAACTGCTGCTGAAAACTTTGTTCAGTTTGATGCTGGCATGATTTATTTAGTGCTGAACTAAACGCTGCACTCGCTATTGCCCTTTTTACAGCCTTGGAATGGCTTGACATGAAGGGAAGAAATTTTATCTGTCCTCTGGGCTTGTACCCCCCGCGTAGATGTCCCGGTTGGAATGCTAGTAAAATGTCGAGGAACTGCAGGGAACTGTGGTTCTGGCGCTCATAAGTGAAGTTCAGCTCTGGCCACGTTGATCGAGAGGACTCCAGTACGCTGCCCTTAAGTTGTTGGTAATCGGTTGCATTGTCTGTTTGGCCCAGTATCAAGAAGTCGTCCACATATCGATAGATCCGCGTGACGTGCCTTTCCTTGATGGATCCTTGAATATTGTTGTCGCATGCTTGTTTTGTTGTCGCAGGATTGGTGCTATTTTTGATCCAATGCAGATCCGTCTTTTTTTGGACAAACAAGGTGCCATCATGTACAGCGATTGTGGCAGCGAGATTGGCGCTCAACAGCTCCAAGAAGGTTCCCACAGACATTCCTACCGAGTTTTCAAATTGAATGGCTTCTTGCTCCTCGATGATCTCAGTACATTCATCAAATCCACGTGCGGTATTGAATAATACAGGTCTTCGATGTCAATCGAGAACCCATACCAGTCATTCATTTCGCACATTCTTATCTCGGACGTTAGTTCTTCAGAGTTCCTAATAATGAACGGATCATATTCCCTAACTTAGGAAAGTTGCCTGAAAAGGTGTGCCGAAAGCAGCGATTGCCACCTGTTTGCTACCGATAAAATGACGTGGAAGGGGGTATCATTTTTATGGATTTTTCCACTGAAGAACACCGACAGCGTGGTGATTTTTGCTGCTTTAACCTTGTTGCACAGCGGGCTACCATTACTTGTTTCTCCTAGTAGCATCTTGACCTTTCTTTTTGCTTCCTTTAGGTCTTTATTTTCTACCTTGTGAAAGTCCTTGTTGATGGTTTCTAATGCTCTTGTATTGTAGCTGCTGGCATCGAATACTACAAATCCCCCTTGTTTGTCTGAAAGGCACAATATGAAGTTTTCTTTTTTCAATTCCTTCACAGCTTTAACGAAACTTTCCACATAGTGTTGGCATTCTTTTGAACGAGCCAGTGTATTTACTCCTTCAGCCACAACTCTGCTAGCGTCCGCTTCATTCGCTTTTGCTGCGACTTGTCTGATAATGGCAAGCCTCCCTGCTGTGTCTAGTCTCGGGGGAAATGCAAATTTTGCATGGAGTTCCAATACTTTCTTAGAAGGTTGGGAGAGCTGCACCTGTCCTACTATGACCACTAGGTTCTTGCTTAACTTCTCGTACTCTTCTTGGGCTTGTATTGTTGGCTTCAACATTGGGAAGAACCACTTATTCCACATAGGTTCAGTTCTAAAACTGCCACTGGCCAAGTGAAGACGGTAGGATTTTTTCCAAGAGGATCTCACCTTGAGGAAGTCGGTGAGTAGGCGAATTGGTTTCCACATTTCAGCTCGCAGTATCTTCCTAATTCTTCTTGCATGTCCTTGGGAAGGCGACAACATCCCGAGCAGCGATCTAACATCTTCCACCAAAACATTCTCTTTGATGCAACATGAGAATAAGCGGGCCCGGCAAGTGAAAAAAGGCAATGTGAAGGCATATTTGTCATGAGTCAAGCAGATGTAGGAAACACGTAGAAACGCTCAGAGTGCTGAAAATGAATGTCCAAAGGGCGTTTAACTAGACTAGTTGTTTCATTCTTCGAGGATTGTAGCACTAGAGCTTAAGGAACACGAACACAGAAGGAATGACTAGATAAGGACGCAGCTGCCCTGTCAACTGATTTCTTTATTGAAATCCCCTCTCTTATTCTTTTCATCACGATATCTGTTCTCTTATATATCTGAGGCTGTCTCAAAAAGGTGACTTCCTTTCTTGTCAAGGCCACTGACGGTGTGCTTACACATTGTTTTGCTTATCTCAAATGCCCCAAGAATCTCCCGAGTTAGCCTATCGTCCTTCCTTTTCAGGACATGCATTTCATGAAATCGGGGGTGCACAAGTTTACTTGGCTATCTAGTCCTTTCTTGTTGATTCCGATTTGACTGCGATTGCGTCGAAGGAGTAGTGTACACCATCCCCATGTCCTGTGGAAAACAATACATAGGGCAAACAGGAAGATGCATTAATGATCGAACAAGAGAGCATGCATCATCACTTTCAGGGACTCCTGACCGCAATCTTGCCTCACACTGCAAACGGTTCGAAATGAACAAGAAGGGACAAGATAGCTAAGTAAGCACGTGCACGCCCCCACTTCATGATGTCTAAGTCCTGGAAAGCCACAACGATATGCTAACTAGGGAGATTGTTAAGGCATTTGAGGTAAGTTAAACAGGAGTTCATTGAGTAAGCACACCGTCAGTTGCCTTGCCAAGAAGGGAAGTCACCTTTTTGAGACAACCTCACACAGATAAGAGAGGAGATATGGCGACGAAATAAATAAGAGTTGGAAATTCCATAAAGAAATCAGTTGACAGTGCAGCTGCGTCCTCGTCTAGTCGTTCCTTCTGTGTCCGTGTTCCTTAAGTTCTGCTGCTACAATCTTCGAAGAATGAAGCAACTAGCCCAGTTAAACACCCTTTTGCCAATATAACATATTTTGTTGGCTGCTGTAGTCGTTAGCGTGTATTTAGGCGTCGAAATCATTATTTGAAGCTGTTGACATTGCATGGGGATGTGTAAATATTTGCAACATTGTAGTTATACATCGAATAGTGCCCTATTCGATTCGGTAGTCACTTTTTGTAAATGTGAATTTTTTCTTTCGTACCTTTGGGGTATTTCAAAATGCCAGCCACGCCCACATAAACATTAAATTGCAGAAATGTACAGTAAATTTTCACTACGACAGGCATAGCCATAAATCATGAGAACTTGCATAGAGGAGCAGGCTAGGTCACTCAGGTAGCCACACTTTACAGGCTCTACAGTGATCATTTGCATGCTCTGAAGAGCCTTGTGTATGCGAATAAAGTATTTGTTTGCTCGTAATGCTCAGTTTGTGCTTTAGATGTATATCCTGTAGGTACTACATGATGACAGAAACTTGCTAACTTCAAAAATATTGGGATGTAAACATCAGTTTATATTATTGCGAGAATGGCTATTCATTTTTAGAAAATTATTAGATTCAAGTTGCTTCTGGCACTATTCTAGTCGGGCCCAAAAATCCCTATTTGATCATCTCTAATATTCTATCTTTTTTGTGCTCTTTCACATGTGCATTGCAAACAAGGCTGTCACGTAAACGTGCACTCAGAGCATATTACATACAATTAAAGAAAATTTCCCAGTGAGCTAATTGGTTCGTCATAACACTGTTGTGCAAAGTGACGAAGCGACAGCACTTGAGTTAAAACAATGCAGAGCACCTGAGTGCAAATTAACGACTGTTTTATTTTTCAGAAAATGAGACCTTCATATAGTCTACTCGTATGTGCAGGGATGCTCTTCCCAGTCTACCCACGCCATCTATTGTCAGTCATTAAGCTAATCTCTTTGCTGAGTGATGTAGATGACACATCACTCAGCAAACCCTACAAAAAGTCGAAAAGTAAGAAAAGTCGTGGAACCCTACATCAGATGACTTTTCCGTCATCTTGATGTAGGGTTCCACGACTTTTCTTTTTCTTTAGTTACTACATTTCAGAAAGATCACCGTCCTGTGGAAGATACGCTTGCACTTGCATGAAGCGCCGTGTATGGCAAGGTCTCCGGGTGCTTCTATCAGACTGCAGTTGTATCGATATTAGCACAGTCGATCATTTACGCACCTGACTGCTTGGCCAACGTAATCAGCCCCATGTCTCAAAGTTATCTTGTAGACCACGCCTATTGTGCATTCAATCAATACTTTAACGTGGTGTATAGGGCATGCATTCAGGGAATTCCTTTCGCTGGTCATTCTGTTTACTTTTGAGCACATTCCCTTTAGGTTTTGTCGTGCTGTGAGGACCACTTTTTCGCTCAGTTTAACCAAGCGAACGAGTTCAGCAAAAGATGAGAATGAACGCAGCATGCAGTGGGAGATGAAAAAAAAGTGACATGTGCGAAGAGGCACGAGGAAGAAAGCGGAGAAAAAGGTGCAGCAGAACCATGAGGCAGAAAGCAGAGGAGTGTATGGCAAAAGTGTGAGAATAAAAGCGAAGTACGGTGACGGTAGCTACGAGATGGGGCCAGAGTAGCATGCAATGTCTTTGAGGTTTGTTGGCGGTAGCTTCTGTGAATCATGTCCACGCGTTACGCATGCGCTGGTTCACGCGATCTCCACATTAGCAAGGCAGTGTTTTTGCAACATGCCAAACGAGACCGATTGTCCATGCCAGCGAAATGACAACACGTGTAGAGCTGCACTCAAGTTTCGCATTAGGGAGTGTCGTAATCTTCTGCGATTTTTTCTGTCAATTGCATGTGCTCTGAAGTAATAAATATTGCAGAAGCATCGCTGGTCGCTAATGTTCTTATGCATCTCGATATAGGTATTTTATCAAAGCAGATCCCTTGCTTTGTACATGTTTGTTTCCAGAGCTGTCTCTGCACATTTTACACTTCATGAAGAGGGGAGGCCAGGGAACAGCTTAGAAGTTGTATCACTGCTCGATGTATTGCAATTATTCATGTTGTGCTAGGTGTCATGTGACCACACAGCAAAGTACCTTCTCTGCCACTGTCCAACTGTCGCATATCTGTACACGTGTACATGTGTAATAGCCTTTCCTTTTCCGTCACGCGGCTCATATCGTGATCACCTCACCCTCACCCACTATGTGCATATGATCGCTGGCTGCCAAGCTGTGGTGTGCTTTTTCTCCTTATATTCCTTCGCTGTCATTCTTCCACGTTAAGTTGCTGCCATGCAATACATGTTTCAAGTTCAGTCTGCCTCCTCGTTCACGGAAGCCCTGGAACACGACACCAACCGTTCACGCTAACAATCTGTTCTGTGAGCTGTACTCCATCTGAGTAGTTCCTTGCAGCACCGGGGAAGCTGCTGGGCTGCACTCACATTAACTAATAGGAAGGCTGAGTGTCCCTCAAGATGTGCTCATCGCGCCGCACCGTCTGCTTGGTGTCTGCTTTTCATCCTGTCACTACATGCTCCATGGTTGGAGGATTGACGAAAAAAAGTGTTTTGACGCCATAACCATAAGCTTTGTTTATGTGCATGCGACAGCGGAGCTTCGCTTCACCTTTACACTTTCCCTCCATTTACCTTGCAGGTACCTTAATAAGCAGCAAGGATGAACGCCCCCATGAATGTTCACGTGCGGCACAGCGTCTGCTCGGCATCTACTTGCTTGAATGAAAGCAGTTAAGGAAATAATCTAAAGCTCTATTTTACTGACTGCAGCATTTATCATGCGTGCGAAGAGGGTGTTGTGAAAGAAAGCCTGTAGTGAAAATACAAGGAAATGTGCAAGGATGCTGATAAAAACTTTTATAGTTGTATTGTGCAAAATCACAATTACAGGAATGACATGACACTGGTCATAACTTAAAGCAACGGTTTATGGGGAACCAACGCGGGAGTTTTCACGACACCTACAGCGCCGCCCTGGCGGTCAGAACGTGCACAACGCAACCGCTTCGGCGGACGAAAATTGCTAGTGGTAGTGGCGTTGCGTGCGCTGAAAGTCGAAGGAAAACTGTTGCGAAAACGATACTGTTGCGTATACAAATGCCGCAACTACGTGGGGATGACGGAGGATGTATCCTTTTCTTCTTTCCATCTAAACCCTACGAACAAGAACGGAGGCGGCGTTCGATCCAAGCAGTCAGGCGAGCGGAGTAAGTTCCCGTCTTGTCGCCCTGCCAAGCGCTGTCGGGCTGGTTTCTAAATCGAATTTCGCATTTGTGCTTCGTTTATTCGATAGTGAAGACGGTCAGCCGTGGCAGCCAGTACCAAACAGCAGAATGTGCAGTCGGCATTTCGTCGGAAACAAAATGAGCAATGCATGTACCATCCGGCATATGTACCAACCATTTTTCGTTCGCAATACCACCACCGAGCCCATTCCAATGCCACCGCACCAAGCGAACAATACGAAAAGTAAATTTTATCCATTCATTGCAGAGAATTATGTGGGAGGGAGGCTGCCTTGTAATACTAGTTCTGTGCGCATACTGCCAGCGCACGCGCGACTAAGTCACCTATGTGTTTTTTAAAATGTGCATGCGGATGAGGACTCGACGCTGAGATGCATCCGGTAAATTTATGTAATTAGTCCTAAATGTAGCCAGCGTTGTTACGGATCCAGCAGCGGACCACTCAAACCCTTGCTTGTACGAGTCAGCTGATACGATAAAGCTTTCTTCTCCAGTGACTGCGGTGTCGAAGTAACATCAAAATTTTTTATGTCTAGCCAGAGAAATATGGAATGTCTTCAGGACAACTAATACTTCGCAAACCATAGCACAGCACGACCGGAGCCATAGCTGCTAGATTTGCGAGGCAGGCTGCCACGCAAGCAAGGCAACGGCACACGGCGCAAGCGTTAAAGAAACACACGTGCTCGCCGCGACATACTGTGAAAAATATATAAAGCTTAAACAGCTTCTTTCGTCATTTATTCACTAGATGGCGCTAGCTTCTTTACGAAAACTGTCCACTTGAAGCGGCGCAAAAACGGAAACATACGAACTATAATACGGCCACGCACGCGTGTGTCGCCTGGTCGAGTGGCTGGAGTATGCCGCGCTTCGTCGCCAGGGCAGCGTGCAACGCACTCTTTTCGGCGCGCTGCCTATCCAGCGCTGGTTCCCCATAGGGTACACATATATGGGCACATGAACATGACGCTCAATGCAAGTTTGCCAGTTGCAAGGTTGGCTTGAAATGATAGTCACTTTTCAGATAGAAGTGACATGATGACATACTGGTAATCAATGTCTGTTAGTTCTTTATTCCCACAATGATCAGTTGTATAATCCTTGTGCCCAGATACAATAACGCATCTCTGAATCAATGATATCCCATCCCATCTGCCCTATGCAACTTTGCCACATGAAGTATGAAACTCATTGATATAATCAGTTACGGATTATGTCAAAGTGTTATGCGATTTCTTGCAGTTTCGTCTTTCATGAGTATTTGCGTAATGTGATAAATAGTACCCTGATGTTCTAAACGTTATGGATACTATATGGCAATTCTATTCTTTTTCTGTGATAAGAAGAGACCTTTGTGTCAATATTTAAATTGGAAGTTTTTTAACAACGAATATGTGACAAGTACTTGCATGTGAACAAGCGTATGCAGCCTCCCAAAGGCTAGCACGGTAACGAATGTATCTTTTAGCTATATTGGCACAAAACTTTCCCATAGGCATTTCTTTTGCCTAAAGCCAACCACGCATCTCGATCTAGCAGATTTATCTTTTATGTGACAATTCTGCTGTTTTCCTTGCAACAAGTCCTTTTACATGTGTCCGTAAAACATTGGGCCTTCATTATGTTTATTTTTCCTACAACTTTCATGTTTTTGGAAGCAATTTATTGTGCATTTTTGGAAGCTCTTCATACAGCAGCCATCATTTCTTGGAAAGCTTCTTTGCAACGAGGCTCTAAAGTTCTTGATAGACTATTCAAGTAGTTTTTTAGTATAACAATTAGTAGCCTTGCATTTAAAACTTATCTTTTGTCCCCAATGGTTAGCTCTCTTTTGCACTAGTTGGTTAAGATGTAGTACCTAAATATATGGAAATAAATATTGCTACTACAAGTACTCACGTCGTCGTGTCACTATTCAATATTTGACGCTTACTCTTCTTGCTCAATTTCTGTTTGAAAAAAAAAAGAACCATTCGCCCACCTCTACTTTTTATACAGCGCACGAAGATGCGCCCAAGCTATATTTGTGCTTTCTGAAGTCTTACTTTGCTGCATATAATAGTGGCGAAAAGCAGCTTTTCAGACAGAACTTGATTTTGTTATGTGTATTCTGTTCTTCTGCCAAAGTATAGTGAATTCATAACTATATCACGCACAAATAGCCTCTCACTGGAACAGACATTTATTTGATATGCATGAATTCGCACCCTGTTCATCTAGATTTCAAAATATGCTGATTGTGGCCATCCTCTAGTATGTACAGAAGCATGTCTACGATGTGGTCTGAAAGTACATGCGTAGCGCTACTGTGAAACTAGTTATGGTTCTCATAGCAATGCACCAAGTAAGGTTGTTGCTTCATTGTTATAAAGAAGGACAGCATCAGCTGGCCTATAAGGGCGACAAAAATGATTTGTGCAATTCACCAAACATACAAACAGAATATAATATGACTATAATGCCATGTGCTAGTTAGTATTTCAAGTGATTAAGAGAATGATATAAGGGCTGTTGGGTTAATCTGGTTTATTTGTCGTGTTAAAACACAGGCTGTGAAGTTAACTTCAACATGTCTAGGTTGTCAACATGTCTGAGTATTTACGAAATTGGGGACGTGGCCGTGAGACTCCCTGGGGAAGCAACACTTCAATTGTACTAATGGTATGGCTTGATTATATAGTTTCATCATTGCTTGTTTAGAATTATGACGGTGGGTTAGAACCTATCAAAGGCCACAACAGCAAGGCTGAACATCCATCCTTACTTCTCAGAGGCTCAAAGAGTGATAAACAGTTATGCTTTAGAGCATATTTTGGTAACAAATAAATGACATCTTCATTTCAGTGGAATGGAAAGACGTAATTGAGCACAACCATGCTGTTGTAGCATGCGTGAAGGAATACAGGAGAGCCTGAGGGCTTATATATGTTAATAGAGTGGAAAGGTAGCTGTGAGTTGCAAGATTATTTTATTCCACAGAGGATGCTGCAGTAAGGTTCGTGCAACTGTGAGCAATACGAGAACGAGTGAAAGATTACTTGTAATATATGGATTTGTAAGATTAGAATGTGCACCTAATTTGCCACTACGCATTATTTCTATTTTATGTTCAGCACAGAGTGAGTCACTACGGCTTCTTAAGTGCAAATTTCTGCGTTCCGTTTCACAGCGTTTCTGGCGCTATCTGCATTCATTTGACTACTTATGAAGTGATTGGTTAATAGAACATGCCCACATTGCCGATTTACACAGATCATATTGTGAATATTGTGAAGAAATTGGGTGCTGCTTTATCTGTGTTATTTAGATGCCGTCATATGTTCCCTCCTCGTGTAATGTTCCAGCTTTATCATCCCCTTTTTCGGTCGCATATAAACTATTGCACCTTATTATGGGCTACGACTACACAACGTAACATTAACAGGCTGTTGCTGCTCGAAAAGAAAGCTATTCGCTGGATTCACAATGTTCACTATTTACATCCTACAAAACCGTTATTTCAAGAAAGCAGAATAATTAACGTCAAAGATCTTTACGCATATCGTCTTCTACACCAATTACAATTTGCAGATAAAAAAACCATACAATTCCTAAAAAATGTGTCAGCCCTCGTAAAACGACCCAGCACCCGTGTAACACGAGGATCGGAAAAATGGATGATAAGGCACCAACGAACAAATTACTTTATGCAAACTCTGACATACAATGTACCCGCGCAAATAAATCAGCTGCAGAAGTGCGTAAGTGGAGATACGGTTCTATTACGCATGCTATTGCGCGATATATTTGTCTTTGATAAATTTCACCTAACTGCTTGAAATTTGTAAATTAGTTGGATTTCATACCTATTCAGAATGTACTGATCACATGTATATTCATTTCATTTCTTGTAAGTTGCACGTGCACATTCTTGTTTGAAATTGTTTGACTGTTTGAAATTTGTAAATCAGTTGGTTTCCATAGGAGGAGGAGGAGGAGGAGGAGGAGGAACTTTATTATTGCAGAAACCGTTGCACGGTTTATTCTTGGGTGGTTCCCTCTGACAGGGCTCCACTGGCGATCGCGGCTCGCCGGGCCTGGTCGAGGGTCGCCAGTTGGCTTCCCAGGTCCAGTTCGGAGAGTCTCGCCTCCCAAGACCGCGTAGTGAGTGTGTGTGTTGTGACTCGTGGCGAAATTGCGTCGCCCGGACGGTCGGTGCATTCGTGTGTTATGTGCGCGAGTGTCGCTATGTGGTTGCTACACCAGGGACATGTTCGGGACGTATAACTGTCTGGGGAGATTGCGTGTAGACGAGACAAGTGTGGGTATGTGTTAGTTTGCAGGCGGCGCCAGTCCCTTGCCTGGAGTTTATTGAAAGCTTTGTGTGGGGGAGCGTATTGCGTTCTTCCGAGCCGTTGGTCCTGTAGTATTTGTTGACCTGTCGTTAATAACTCGTGGGTCGCTCGTCGGTCTGTCGGGGGCTGAAGAACGGTGTGGTCTGCCGCTCGGCTAGTGAGACCTCGAGCTGCGCAGTCTGCCTATTCGTTGCCCCGCAGGCCTTCGTGCCCGGGACACCAGACGATACCGTGGGTCCATTATAGTTTGCGACCCAGGATTCGAATGGCTTGTATAGGGAGTGTTCCATTCATGTATAAGCGACACGCCGCTTGTGAGTCCGTAAGGACGCGGGCGGACCTTCCCTTGCTCTTGGCGTCGCGAAGTGCGAGAGCGATTGCTGCTGCTTCTGCTGCTGCGCTGCATGTGGCGCGGATGGAGGCTGAGGCTACCAGGTCCCCCTGATTGACAATGGCGAGTGTGTATTTGGGCCCGCAACGTGGCGACGATGGATACGGGCTAGCGTCCGTGTAGTACGTATCCGGGTCTCTGAAACAGCGTTTGTGCAACATGCGGGCACGCGCTGCTCTTCTTTCTTGATTGTGGGTGGGGTGCATGTTCTTGGGGATAGAGTCTACTACAATGTTCTCTCTAACGTGGTTAGGCAAGAGTTGTGTTTCTTCTTTGCAGTACTGAGGTGTCAGCGGGTACCCTAGCCGTTAAAGAAGGTGTCTTCCCTGTCAAGTCTTGTTGAGGCGCTCCCTCTGCGCTATGAGCGTGGCACTTGCTAGCTCCTCAAAGGTGTTGTATACGCCTAGCGCTAGTAATTTCTTTGTGCTTCTGCTTGACGGTAGCTGTATGGCCGTTTTGTACGCCGTTCTTATAAGAGTGTCCATGCGCTCTGTCTCGCTTTTGCGCTTCACTTGATACGGTAGTGCGTACGTGACACGGCTGATGACGAGGGCTTGTACCAGTCTTAAGGTTTCGTCCTCTGTGAAACCATCTTTGCTGCGCGCTACTCTGGCGATGAGTGATGCGGTGCTTCTTATAACGTGATTTAATTTCTCTGAGGCTAGCTTTATGCCGTTGTTTTCCTGGACGTGCATACCTTGTATGCGTGCGGTCGGGACGCGCTTTAAGGTTGCCCGGCAATCTCGAGATGTATTGGCGGGGCTCGATGTTCCTTAGTTTGCTTAGGCTGGACTTGAAGGTACTCCGTATTGTGTGGGGCACACCTCATTCCTGCTGTGGTTAGGTATGACTCGATGTATCCGATAGCTGTGAGTAATGTGTTTTCTCTTTCGCCGTATGAACCCTTGGTTGCCCATAGAGTGATATCGTCGGCATAGAAGGCACATCCGAGTTTTGGGATGTTTTCCAGTTGTAAAGCAAGTGTTCTAAGTCCGATGTTGAAGAGGAAAGGCGATATTATTGATCCTTGCCGAGTACCCTTCTGCGGTAGATCATATATGTCCGATTGTAGACCTGCTATGCCGATGCGGGCTTTGCGGTGGCTGAGAAAAGCCACGACATAATGGTATACTCGCTCTCGGCATCCTATGGTGGCGAGGCCATCTAGGATGGTTTCGTGTGCTATATTATCAAATGCTTTTTCTACGTCGAGGGCTAGGAGTATGTTGTTGTTGCTGCCCGGTTGTGGGTTGAGGACCTCTTCCTTGAGGACGAGGAAGACATCCTGTGCTGACATGCCTTTCCGAAATCAGTACATGCAATTGGGGTGTAGTCCATGTTCTTCCATGTGTTGTTCTATTCGAGTGAGTACAATTCGTTCAAGAAGCTTGCCTAGACATGACGCGAGCGAGATCGGTCGTAATTGATCGAGCCTGCGTGGTTTTCCTGGTTTGGGTATAAGGACTATGTGAGCTGTAGTCCATTCCTCGGGTAATGTTCCGCCCGGTGTCCATATTTCTTCGTTCAGCTGCTTTGTAAAACTATTCAGAATGTGCTCATCACATGTATATTCATTTCATTCCTTGTAAGTTGCACGTGCACATTCTTCAATGTTGCTTAACTTCCTTTTTATTATTGCTTTTATTAATGTTCCTTTTTTAAAGTGTAACAGTACATATTCCCCTGGCGCTAATGTTATTCACCCGAATTTCAATGCGCTCGCAATGATTATGCATGTATGAAGATATATTCATGCCCAGGGAATGAAGTGGATATATACCACGTGTTGTAATAATGAAGCTACTTACGAAAGCTTATTGTTTGTACTTCAGATGTGTACGATGCTGATGTTGCCTGGTGGTGGCCCCCTGGCCTCGTCAAGCTGTATGTTTACAGCTTTCTTGCCAGGGTGGCCTTCAACACTGTATTTTGTACATGTTGTAAATAAACTTGACTTGACTTGACTTGAATTCATTACAAAGCTCCACCCAAAAAACTGTCTGTTGGCATGAAAATAAAAGATGGCAACAAACATTCCCTTACTTTCTTGTGCTGCCCCACACATGGTGCAAATGAACAAATGTCTACAATGCAGACATTCTGTGCTTTCATTAGAGGTAGGTGCAAGTTGCACAGACACAATGAACATGCATTCATTGCCTACAAGCTAGTGCATGTTTGAATTGGTGTTACAGCAGGCATGCAAATGTTCTTCCTTACTTGTGTCTTGTGCACCATATGAGCCAGCATTTCACTTCATTGTCGTGTACCTGTTTAAGCTGTTACTGATTCAGGAAGGCAAATATTAAACCACTTACTACGTCAACCATTTCGCATGCAAGATCACAGCACTCATTACAAAGCTTATTCGAGAGTTTTAAACCAGGGGGATGCAATCGTTTAGGCTCCAAGTACTAGGGGGCCTCAACGCTTGCTCCCCCTTAATCGAGATCTCTATAGTTGCTCGATAATCAGTACAGGTACTGTGCACCTGCCTATGCATTTGTTCTTTTTAATGTGGCTGTGCGTTAGCTCGCTAGGTTGTCACTACATGAATGACATTTGGGCCATGCCCAATGCAATCAAATAACATTACTTTGCTATAGCTCACTGACTGTGCAAGATTCTTTTTTTCTAGGGAAAAGAATGAAAATAGAATGCATGCGTAAATGATGTTGACCGCAACAAACGGTCTCAAGGCAATCATCCTTGATTGTCGCCATTTCTGAGAAAGCAAGCATGGCTGTATTCACTTTGACCACAGCCTGTATGTACATTGATATAATTTCGAGAGGGGGTGGGGTCAACATCATTTTCCAAGAATCTTTGCGAATGGAAAGATTGGCAGACATTCCTGGAGGTAAATGCGTCCTCGCAAAGGTGCATACAGTTAAGAAAACTTTCATTATCGGTGATTTTACCGCCCTCCTAACACAGACAGCAGTTTTAGCGACCAACTTAATGAATTTCTCTGCTCATGCAGAGCTCTTGGCTGCAATATACTACTGGGCGGTGATTTTAATTTTACATCAGTGGTACGGGACGGTGAATGTCCCCAGCCAGGTGCACAAATCGCTGAACCATTTGTTGATCTTATAATGTATCATGACAGTAACGCAATTAGTAAAACAACCTACAAGCATACATAATGACTCAGAATCTATCTTGGATCTTTTTTTTTTAGTTAGCAGAAGTATGCCTCCTCAGTTACGGGACTTAGCGTCGTCAACGGCATATCAAATCACAGAACGGTATGTGTTACGATGTGTTTGGGCCATGTCGCTAGGGTTGAGCATGAAAAGCGCTCAGTGCTTGCTTTCTCACGAGCAGATGATGTACACATATTATATGCCTGGGCTTATCTTTTTCCAACTTTGTTTCGCTCTTCCCGTCTGCTTTATGCTCAGTAGAGGATCTTTGGCAATACTTTAAAAATCTTGTGTTGGAATGCGTGAATAACTTTGTACCGACCAAGGTAATCACTCTCCGCAAAACCCGCCCATGGATAACAAAAGAAATTGTACGCTTGGAACGAAAGGCGAAGAAGACAAGAAAACAACTTCGGAAGCACCCCTCTGAAAGTAACATGCGTAAACTTTCAGCGCTGCGCACTCATTTAAGCCAAAGCATTAAAAAAGCAAAAGACTACTACCACAATGTCACTATGAAGCAATTTCTCCTTTCGTCCCCTGCAAAATACTGGCGGCATTTTTCTTCAAAATCAAAAACCGCGCCAACCCTTTGCATTAATGGTGAAACAGTGTCGGAGAAATTACAAGTTGCAGATTCCTTCAACAACTTTTCTGTTCCGCGTTTACGGTTGATAACGATGAAAAGCCCATATTTTCGACATTGCAAAGCGTTCCACCTATTAGTGAAATTATAATAACGGAAGAAGGTGTTCTAAAGCTTTTACTTAACATTGATACAAAAAAAAATCTGGCTTCAATACGATACCCAACACATTCCTGTTCCGGTATGCCGAGTGGTGCTCTAAATTCTTATGTGTAATTTTCACTAAGTCATTACATCTATCCGAGTTGCCTCATGAGTGGAAGTTTGGAAAGATTGTTCCCGTGCCAAAAGGAGGAGACCCATCGCTGCTTTCTTCCTATCGACCCATTTATATACTTTGCACATGTTCCAAACTTTTGAGCACTGTATCTTTAAACTTCTAACAGCTTTTTCTTACGCTTCATGGTTTTCTCGACCCCAGGCAGCATGGAGTTCGTAAAAGGCTTTCCAACCACTACTCACCTCTTGGAAACAATTCATGATTTCGCAGCTATTCTGGATGAGCAAGGGCAAATTAATATTATTTTTTTTAGATTTCGAGAAAGCATTTGACCGGGTATCACATACCAAACACATGATAAAATTGAACCCTATACTCAAAAATGAGTCCCTTCTTTCTTGGATTCAAGCATACCTTATTTCGAGACGGCAAACTGTAAACATAGATGGAACACATTCACGTTCAAGAACTGTACTATCCGGAATCCCACAGGGATCAGTGCTTGGGCCCTTATCTTTCTTTATTTTCGTCAATGATATTGCACACGAATTGCCAGTTAAAATAAAATTCTTTGCTGACGATTGCGTTTTATATAAAGAAATCCGTAGTCCCGCTGACCAATCGCTGCTAAATACCTCGATGTCTACAGTGCAATTATAGTGCAGCACATGGCAAATGAAAATCAATGCGAAACAAACTGTAGCGATGATCGTGACGCGGAAACGACACCCTTTAAACAATCGGTATTCGATCGATGGGCAAATTTTAGACCGCGTGACAAGCTATAAATATTTGGTTGTAGTTATCAGCTCGGATTTAAAGTGGAGTGAGCACGTGTCATACATAGAGAAGAAAGCCATGCAGAAGCTTGGTTACTTGAGGCGTTGCTAAAAAAATTCACCCCCAATGAGATAAAGCTACTAGCTTACAAAACTTTCGTCCGCCAGATTCTTGCGCATGGGTCCATCGCCTGGGATCCACATAGCAATATTAACATAAAAAAGGTGGAAAAAATTCAGAGAAAGGCGATAAGATCTGTATTGGATTCCTTCAGCCGGTATGCATCACCAACTGCTCTGCTCGAAACGGCAGAACTAGTTACCCTGCAAAAACAGCGATATAAAGAACGATGAAAGTACATGTATCTGCTCTGTCATGGTAAAATTAGGCATCGACAAGGACACGTATAGCGAGCCTATCGCTCGTCGATCAACTCGGTCTAGCCGTGCTAAGCGGCTTAAAGATTACTACTGCAAAACTGAAATTCATATTTTCCCCGAACCATTAGGAAATGGAATGTACTTCCTGCTGTGGTGGTTGCTTGCGACACCATTGAATCATTCCTAAAGCTGCCTAAAGAAATTGTATAAATGATCGGGGTACATCCCTGCACTCCTTTCCTTTTTTCTTTTCTTTTCGGCTTGTCCTTCCACATATTTGAACCCACCTGCTTTCTGATGCTTCTGCCACTGCTACACATTTTTGCACACAACTACATTATGTTTGTCTTTTAGGATGTATGTTCTGATATCGTTTGCCACGCGTTGTATACATATATTCTTCTAGTTTAGCTTTTCTGGCTCTTAAGTGTTCGTCAACTTGGCGCTAAGAGCAGTTTACATTTTCTTCTTCTGCAATATTTTCACATTGTTAGCGCTAAATGCTGCGTTTTCGCAAATGACACGCTGCTCATATTTTCAAATTCAGTGATATTTCATTTTGCTCACGCTTCACACCTTGTACTCAATAAATAAATAAGTAAATGCTGATAGAGGTACGGGTAAATAGTGAAGGGGCAGCAGATTGGCCGCCCAGGCCTTTATGCATGGGCATTGCTGCCTTGTGTGCCCCATAAACCTCTGCCATTTCTTAAGGCATGAATGGCATAACACTGCTTCTTTTTTCAGGGATTTCTATTTGCTTCTTTGTAGCACCAACAAGAAATGGAAACATTACGTGAATTCAAGCCTATATGGGGTGTCTTTTCAGCAACATGAAATAATATTTGTTTTCATGCAAATATTCTTCTCTTGAAAACATATCTGACAAGCATCTCTGACTGAAGAAGTAACTGTGATATGTACATATCACTTTTATGTCTGTCATAATGCACGTGAGAGCTGTATCCAGCTCACGCCCGAACACAAGTGCAGCTGACATTTCACCCGTTAATGTGCAGATAGTGGTGTGTTGCTTAAGCAAAAAGTGGGCCCGCCTAACCACAAATGGTCCGTCCTTGTTTTCGGCTAATGCTCGTTTTGTTTCAAAAGCCATCCTTTAAGCTTGGCTTTTTGTTGTAGGATGATACGGTGCGCTTGTTACATGCGATACGCCATTCTTCGTTAGGAAGCTCTCAACTTCTACCGAAACGAAGGATGCTCCATTATCAGTCAGAAGCTTTTTGGGGAGCCCAAAACTGCGAAAATGTTCCGGAGTTCCTTAATCAATGTGGCAAACTGCGTATTATGCATGGAGCACACTTCCAACCAGTTGCTGTTTGTGTCCACAACAATTAGCCAGCATTCTACCTTCTACATGACACTCGAAGTCTGCGTGAATTGTGTCCCAAGGCGTTCTTGTGCGTTCCCATTTGGGCACTGGTACCCTGGCTTGTGCCCTTTGGTGTTGACAACAAGTTGCGCTGTTTCTAGCGAGCCGTTCGATATCTGCGTCAATGCCTGGCCAACGAAAGTACCTTCGTGCACATGCCTTCATGGACACAATTATGCGGCGGTTTGTAGGGACGAGTTGAAGAAGGTAATTAATTGCCTTTGTTGGAGTTACCATCCGGGAGCCTCTAACAAGGCAACCTTCCTGCGCTGAAAGCTGAGTCTCCAGTTTCCGGCACGATGAAAACGGTTGTTTTGGCAGTTTATGAACTTCACCATTTGAGACAGCCTCCAGCACTCGGGACAGAACTGAGTCCTCTCGAGTCATTCGTGCTAGTTGACGTAGTCAAATCTCGAAGCTGGGCATGGTAGCCAACATGAGCACGTCTCTTGTGGGATTTGGTTCATCAACTTGTGCCGGTAGTTGAAGTCAGCTTAAGGTGTCCGCATTTTGGTGCAGTAGGCCAGGCCTGTACAGCAACTTGTAATCGTACGTTGCTAGTTTAAGGCACCATCGCGTGATCCTTGATGAAAAGACCCGGGGTACTCGCTTTGTTTCACTCACGATTCCAATCAATGCCTGGCGATCTGTTATGGTCACATGCCGGCCAGCTATGTACCTATGAAAATCACTGATGCCGTAAATTACTGCTACAGTTTCTTTGTTGAGCTGGAAGTAGTTCGTTTCGGCACTTCCCAGTGTTGATGAACCGAATGCAATGGGCGCCTCTCGGCAAATAGCATCTTCCCGAGCGAGGACGGCATCAGCGCCGTACGGCGATGCGTGTACGGACAAAAGAAGGGGCTTCGTCTCGTCGTCGTGAGCGAGCACTGTAGATGTATGGATCATCTCCTTATGCGCCTCGAAATTGGCTTGATGCTTGCTCTTCCACTTCCAGGGCGTGTTTTTCTCAACGAGTCGATACAATTCCGCCACGACCATCGCTCTGTTCTCCAAAGTGAAGTCGTCGAATGAAATAAGGCCCAGAAAAGCCCTTAGGGATATCTTGTCAGATGGTTCGGGTGCTTGAAGTACAGCCTCAACCTTTTTCTGGGTGTTGTGAACACCATTGCCATCCATTCGATGTCCCAGAAACTCAACTGACGTAATTACGAACCTGCACTTTTCTTTCTTGAGGCGTAAGCCTTTCTCCGTTGGCCTCGATAGAACCTGATTTAGATGCTGTGCGTGCTCATTTGCACTATTCCCGTTGACAGTGATGTCATCAAGGTGAACACTTACCCGTGGAATTCCAGGTATCTTTGTCGCCCTCCTGCACTGGAAGATAGCTGGTGCAACGGAAATTCAGAATGGGAGGTATTCCACCATGAATATTCGATTCGTGGTGTTCACTGTGAGCTGTGCTGCTATTTCTTCATCAACTTTCAGTTTTTGATATGCTTGATAAAGATCCAACATATAGAAGAGGGTTCCACCATGTATGTTTGCGAACACTTCATCTGCAGTTGGTAGCGGGTATGATGCCTTCTTCACTGCTGCATTAACAGTACTCCTGTAGTCAACTCACTGAGTGTACTGTTGGTCTTGCGTACAAGTACCAATGCGGTTGCCCATTTGGTATGCTGCATTGGTTGTAGATGCCTTGGCGCTGTAGAAGATCAAGCTTACGTTCCCTAAGAGCCTGCAGGGCCACGCAAATCGGACAAGCCTTGCAAAACTTTGCGGTCACACCGTCTTCGAGTTCCAGGTGAACTAAAGGACCTGTATAGCTTCTAATGTATTCCTTGAAGACATCTGGGTGTCATCCCAGGAGCTCTGTAATTTCTATTGCTGGCTGTCCAACGTGGTTGATCCCCTTTACCTGAATGTGAAGTGTTAAAAACCAATCTCTTCCAAGAAGGTTGCACCCGGTGCCCTTCATAACCAGCAACGGCAGCAGATGTTCTTTTGATTTCAACCTCACACGAACTTGTGCGGAGCCCAGGACGTGTTATTCTTTACTGACCATGACCCCTATAACATAAAACTATTCCAATATGTTTTTATTCCAATCTCCTGAAGTCAAATTTGCGTAACCGCCGACGCAAGCATAAGGTAGTCACCCACAAGGTTGTCGCAACAGACCAATCAAACGCTCTCATCGTTCATAGGAGGTCACTTTACTTGAAAAACAAATAACATTGCCTACACTGAGCAGCTTGTCTTATATAATTGGCTCACAAGAGGCGAGGAGCACGGTCAAGTGGAGAGGGATTCCATGGGGCCAAACCACTGCACCGAAAATCGATAACCGGATGAAGAGGGCGCTGCCGGCGTCTGCGATTGGTCCGCTTTCCCTTACTTAGCTTACGGTGGCTCGGTGACAATCGCGGCGGCATGCAACGAATGCTTAAAAATGAGACTATAAGGGATCCTCAGCAAAGAAGAGTTGGCAGAACGAGGTCGTAAACATGCCGATAGTGTTCGAAAATGTTACACGGCCACGCAAAAAGTTTATTACATGCAAATAAACCCATGCTCTCCGGCAGGTGCGAGTAGCCAGTGCATAAGCGATCGGCGCCAGCCATCTTTTATTCCTGTTGGAACGGGGCAGCCTGCGGCTATTTAGAAGAAAATTCAGTTTTGTTCGGCATATTAATGCATTTTTAACGCGCACACGTCACTTAGACGCGGTGAGTTCTTGTGGTTTTGTGACGTCGCATGACAGGCAAGTGAAGTAGGTTGCAGCCCCAGAACTTTTGACCAATAGCCCAGGGCTAATGGCAAAAAGACAGTCGAATCAGAAATAACTATTTTTCTTTTGTTCAGGCAAATCATGCATAATCAGTGTGTACACGTCATATCAGATGGGGAGCTATCACGGTTTTCGTGACGTCGCGTGACAGAAAGGTGAAGTGTGGGTGTTCCAAAAATGTTTTTCATCAATCGCGGAGGGCTGTTTGCAGAATTGGAATAGAAAAGTTTGGAATAGTTTTACGTTATAGCGCCCGGAGTGCGCAAATCGAGGGGCTCGCATGAAAGCCACGGAGTCTTTTTCTTCCACATTCTGTAGTCGGTGTCCTCGCTTACCAGGGAGCATGCCGTACCTGTGTGCACATCAAACTGGACTGGCTTTCCCTCCACTCTCAAGTCCACGAGGCACTTGGGGCAGTGTGTACGTGCACTCACTGTGTGCAGCTAGCAGCAGGATTTACTGACAGGTGGTTGGTAGACACTGTGTACCCGTAGCTGCTAGTGCTCGGAGCGTGGTTCCGTGTTTTTCTTTTTCTTTGCTGTGCAGGCACGCTCGACGTGGCCTTGAGCAGAAACGGCACTCGACTGTCTTGAAATTGCATGTTTCAGGGTTGTGCAAGCCGTCGCATGGATAGCAATGTCGTGCTGACGTATGCTTGCCTCCTCGCTTGATTTGCGACGTCCTGTTAATTTCACCCCAGTTTGCTCCTCCCTTGATATCTCGCTGATGCCTTGACGCACTTTCCGCTGACAGGGCTAAGTCCCCAGCACGTTGAAATGTCAGACTTCTTCTACTAACAGTCTCTTCGGAAGATGTTCATCCCAGACGCCGTGGACGAACCTCTCCCGGAGCATCACATCTTCGGGCGGCATAGTTGTGTTCGCTGCTGAAGCGGTCGCTTGGGTGTCAAGTGACGTCGTCGGTATTGTAGCCGAAGGCAGTGCTCCGAAGTTGCAGTCAGCTGTCAAGGTGCCGAGGACCGCCGCATAGCTGCTGATCGGCTCGTCTGGCCGTTCGTTGGGTCTTTTAAACACGTACCGGCTGTAAAGCTCGGATGACCTGGTGTTAAGGTGCCACCTGAGAAGTGTCACTAAATCATTGAAGCTGACTGCTCCGGGATCTTCGGCGCTATCAGCGCGCACACAGTGTTCGAAAGTGTCAGCTCCCCAAAGCGTGATTAGAAGTGCCCGCTTCTTCGCTTCGTCGCTGACGTCGCTCGTCACGAAGTAAAATTCGAGACGCTGGATCCACGACTCCCATGATTCGCCCGAGAAAGGCTCGACAGCGCCGTGCATTCGTCCTGTAGCCATGGCCTTTTAAAACTTATCCGCTTCGCAGCTCCTGCCTCATCGCCAGTGTTACGTACTGGTCTGGCCCCATCCGTGAAAGGAGTGCGCATCGGTTGGTGACATAAAACAGCCTGCGTTTATTTTCTAGAAAGGACGCAGGCGAGAGCTGCATATGTGTTCGTGGGAGCAAACTCTCGGTCCCTGTCCGGTAGCCGGGACGCTGAGGGCGACGCAGGATTCTCAGAACTCGACTCGGAATGGGGTCGCTTCCCGTTTTTTCCGCGCTGGTGCTTTGTCCAGCCGAGGAGCGGTGACGCGTCGCTTGTCCACAACACAATCTTTCGCTAGCACAGCAACAAAAAGTGCGCCATCGCGCCGTACACAACCGAGCACATAGTGACATATATGTTGCCGCACCACTATGCGGTAGCAATAAACAAATAAAAAGTGGCACAGGTAAGATGACTGCACAGTGGTTCCAAAGATTGGTCGCCACGTCAACACCACACATGCAACACAGAATGTGACAGTGCAAGAGTCGCGTTTCCACCATGACGCGGAAGCTTCAACCTACATCGACAAAAATATACAGTGTCGTCTGCTGTTTGCGATAGCTGCCGACTTCGAACTGCGTTGCTCTGCGCACTGTCAAATGTTTGCCAGCTTTCAATAGACGTCGCGTCTCCTAACCGAAGTGCCGATGCCGGCGCATGCGAACCGCTCGAGCTAACTAATAAAAAGATAACTAATAAGAGAGCAAACGTGATAACAAAATCCTGGCACGGTGCGAAATATTGCTGGTAGCCTGCACACGAGGCTGTCAACTCGCTGATGCATGTTGCCAGTTGCTGGTTACCTATTTGGACAACCAGAGAGCGCATGCGAACCTCACAGCATCATGCAGTTTCAGCGTAAATGCAATTTTGTGACCGATCGCGACAACCGCCTGCTTTTCACGAACCGCCTGCATGCGGTGCGGCGATGGGCGGCTCGAGCTTAAATGGGCCCTAAAGCATTCACACTTAGCGCCCGCTTTTTCGTTAAAGAAGTTGTTTCTTACAGCGGTACGCCCCTTTTGTGACCTAACGTCCATCGCAGTCACCGAGAGCCTGTTCAATCGATCTATGTGCGCCGAGCAGCCTGTGTTACGGAGAGTGAACGAACATAGCGTGACGTTTCCTTTCGCGGCGGTCCGCGCTTATCGTCACGAACAGGCACAGCCCATTGTATGCAGCACCGTGTGCTTGCATGATAACAAAATCTCTCCACTCAATTCTTTAGACAATAAATGCTGTGTGCCTGCACAGGCAACTTTGAAGCAAAGTGCACGTCACACTTTCAAAATGCTAGGACCTGTAAAAAAGAACCTGGGTGAAACTGCTGCCTTCAGGATCCCAATGCTATCTCGCAGGACATAATAGTTGCCTTGCGCAGGCCAGCCATCTCTTCAGCAAAAATAACTCACCGACAGTGGTCACAATGAACGAACTGATACATGGTAAAATAGAAAAAGGTTAAAATTTGTGGTTTTAGTTCACTAAAAATGCTTAAAACGAGATGTTTAGAGGTCTGATACTATTCTGATGAAGCAACTCTGAATTTTTTTTTCACATAGGTTTTATTTTTGCAGTATTTGGCCCTCCTCAGCTAGGGCTCCATTCTCAATACGGGTGACGGTAGCACGGTTGCTATTGTCCGCCATTTTCTGCTCTCTGATTCGCTGCCGAGAGCTCAGGTGTTCTTAAATGTGTGCGGTTAAGTGAAAGTGTTGCAAAATTCAATTTTCCGTATTAGAACTTCTCATTGGTCCTTGGTTCTCATACCGCGATGCTAGCGCTCCAATAATAAAGTATGTGGTGGCGTGCAGAAACCCGCGCAGTGCATCTACAATTTCGCGAACGCGGTTCAAGAAAGCAACAATGTTAGCCTGCTGATGCGGCTGAAACAATATCCCGTGAGAAGCGTCACAAGAAAGGCCCTTTCGTGAAGACCCACTTGAAGTTGCGTGACGTTGCGCTTGGCCGCCATTGCAGAGATTTTCCTCCGTAAAGTGTGGTTCGACGAGTCCCGCGAGTTTTTCTAATGAACGTCCATATGCAATGGTGGTAGACACGCATGCGCATCGCTGCATTTTCCCCGTCAATTGGGGCCACGGAAATATTCTGTTTATAACGCGCACTTATAGCATTTCTATCGCCCTCGGGTGGTGTTGGAATTTGTGTTTTGGGTCATAATTGTTTAAAAAAACACGATTATTTTGAAATGTTATTAGGATAACATTGCAAACGTTCGGTGGCTTTTCTATCTTTCGCTGCTGCATTTGCGTTATGCCCAATTATCTTGACTTTTCTCATAATCACAAGGTATGACAACGGCGGCTTTTTAACTGATAAAAAGAAACGCACGCAACGCTTAAGGTTTCCTCAAGCGGAGCGAGTAAGCAGCGAAGTGAACAAGAGACGACAGCTCTTGCGTAGCAGAAGCGGATATCTGCGGCGTGTAGTAGGCTATCGGTGATATTCGGCCGCTTCTCAGCCAGGCAAGTCAGGCTGAGTCACTTGCGTTTCCTGAGAAAGTGATAACGCGGCCTAGAACACGCGCTCATCACCACTGCGAAGTAGCGCCTGTTGTCTCGAGCGCGTTGGCGCCAAGACTCATTCTGTTTCCCGTAGGACACGCATCCTAGGTAATGATTCAGACGATGGCTTATGCGCACCATATGACGGAAGCGAGAAGCATTTTAGACGGCATGATCGTACGCTTTGAGATACTTGCCTTGTACTGTAGAGAAAAACTGCTTTGTTTAATGAAGTACCTTATATTCAGAGTGCATATTAGTTTCTTAAGCTAAACGTCAAATTTTGGTCTCGTTAAGAAAGCAAATCGGGGCGGTTAGCGCCACTTTGTAGGAGTCGCGCCTACGCCACAACTCGAAGAAACTGGCGGATTGTCTAGAATAGAGCCCCTACAGTCGTGTTTTAATCGTCCGCTCTTAAAATATGTCTCTGACAATAGGTTTTGGCGCGCTTTTTCTTCTTAGCTTCGCGACCTATTTAGATCGAACATGGTCAAAATACCATCGCATGATGTCTCCTTGTTGAACTCGCGTAAGGATACGGGTAGGAAGAGCTTTATTAAAAGGGTCATGAAAAGCGCCGGCCCTTAGGTCGACCCCGAGGGCCGCTCCCAAGTGGGGATAGTTGGGCCCAACCTGCCTTTAATTGAATGGAAAAACTACATCAGAATCAAGAGAACGGAGGTCACAAGATAACAAAAACGGCACAACATGCATGTGGCTTGATCGATTCCAGAATAAGGCGAGCCAGTAAAATCGCATACGCCTTCGTGGCTCAATGGATAAATTATATATTATCCAAGCACATGTAATGCACCACCATTCTTAGGGCACTGAACGCACTTTGCGAGCTATGCCATGAAATCACTGGGTATGTGCTATTCTTCAATGAAGATGTAGCTTGCTTATGTCGCTCAGTATGTGCACATAGGCTTGCGGCAAATGACGCAAACAAACAATTATCAGTGTTCGCAGGCATCGTAGTGCCACGCTTTTCGCCTAAGAGGCCTCGGGCGGAATTGTCGGCACCGTCATGAAATGGTACAGCGTGACCCAAGAAGCGTGAGAAGGCAGCCTGGTTGCTACATAACAGATTTCTCAGCGTTCGCACTTCCGGGCATGCCCTGCATTTCGGAGTCCACGCATGTATTTCGCGTTGTCAGTGCTAGATGGCGCTGCGTAATGTTTTTGTTATAGGAGTTCTGCTGCAGTGTATACCTTATATGCAACTCGTTTCGACAGTGGCATTACGCTATGTTGCTATATTGATTTATAGCTAAACGCGTTACCATCAGCAGTGATCGTGAGGTAGCTTCCACCGAGTTTTCAATTACCTAACTTCACGGGAATCTCAGGTTACGTTTACCCTTACATTTTGCAGATTAGCAACGACATTGTGAGCGTGACAATTGGCTCACTCTTCTTCATCTCTACACATCATCACCACTTGTAGAAGTCCCTCATCTCTAATTATCATCATCAGCCGCAAAGCTTGTTCTTCGTCGAAGCTCGAGTTCGGCTGCATTAAACGGTTCCATATAAGTGGTGGAAGGTGGTGTTCGTTCCCCGCGACCTCTCACCCTTCTCACTGGAGCTTCGCTCGGGTTGTCGCATGCCACCTATTGCCATCTTTAGTGAAGGCAATCCGAGCACGTCCGCTACTACCACCCCAGCACCGTCTTCGGAAGCCGTGGTGGCCATCCACAACCGCCACTGTGACCCGCCAGTCATGGTTAGTCTGAGGGGGGATACTTCGAGGAATGGCTCGAAAACTACAACCCGGCAAGCGACTTCAATAAGTGGGATAACTCACAGAAGTTGTGCAATGTCCCTTTATATCTCACCGATGTCGCGATAACATTGTTTGGAATCATCAGCCTGATCTTCCCACCGGGAACACTTTCACGCGGAAGCTTCATCAGATATTCGGCGCTTCTGCTGTCCGGACTGCGGTCGCGAAGAATAATCTTGGTGTGCGCATCCAGTTGCCCTGGGAATCGCACACATCCTACAATAAGCATGAGCTAGCTTTGTGCAAACGCTTCAACGCCCCCATCTCCCAGACCGGCAACATACGGCATAATATTAAAGGCGCAAACACCATCGCCTTTTGCGCGCTCGCCACTCAAAATTGTGCCACCAACCAAGATGTCATAGCCACTTGCCAACGCCTCGAGGAACTCAATCTCTGCGGCTATGCATGGACAACACAGAGCTTCGTTTGCCTTCAGCACTAGAATTGCGCACATCATACGTGATAATGTTCGGGAGGAATTTCACAGGCGGTGCTCTTACTGTGCGCCGGAACCTGGCGTCGCGCTTCTCCGACTGCCTTACGCGAAATAATCAATCAAGTGATCGCCTCTGCATCGCGTCTAACGTGCTCCTGCGCTCGACAGGTGCCAACTAATTCCGACGTCGCGCCGCTACGTCCGGTCACCGCGGCTACTATGTCACAAATGGACTACTATGTCCGTGGGACTGCATTGTCGTCTCCTGTGCGTGTACAGCCTTACCGCTCCACCCCGATTCCTGCTTGACGCATTTGCTACTACTGTGTCTACCGCGGGCATATCTCCCGGTTCTGTCGACGGCGTCAACAGGAGGAGCAACGTGGTTATAGATCCAAAGAGCCTACAGGCGTCTGTCCAGCAACGGGCTACCACAGAACTTCCCCAGCGCTCTTGATCTCACCGATCACCCTCTCCTCCATACCCTTCCAACACGCCTCCGAATTCTCGAGAATCTCGCCGCCGGTGGCCTTCACATCGTCGTTCCGTATCGCCTCTCCAACCTGCCTGTCACGTCTCCAACGCTCACTCCAAAAACTCCGATTTCAGTTTTAGGAGGGGAAACTGCATCCACCGAACAGCCTACAATTCTTCCAGAGCGACCGTCGAACTTGTCCGGGGTTGCAGAAGGTGTGCCCGTCGAAGCTCTCACTGACACAAGTGCCGCCATTGCGAATATTCGGGCATACTTTTGTTCCCGCCTCCGTAAAGTGATGGCACCTTATTGCGGCCCGTCGCTTCGTGCAGCGACCAACGCCGTTCTTCGTCCCATCGCACAATCTAACGTTCGAGTATTTATTGACAGAATACGTCATTCCATTGTTGTTGATGTGTTTCCCGAGTGCTCCCATCAACGTATTTTAGGATGGCATTTCTTGTCGGCGGCGTCCGCTGCTGTCTCTTGTCGTGAGCGACTTGCACGTCTTAATGCATCTTAATGCCACGCTATCTAGAAGAATTCTTATTAATCCTTGCCTTGTTCGCTTCTCTCATGGCTCTGCATTCCTCGCCGCGGTAAACCAAACTACCGGACCTCGACTGTAACCCCGTGGATCATGTTTTACTCACACTGCTGATACACAACCTGATGCAGTTGTTGCCATTTCGACTGTGCTACCTGAGTCAACGCCGTTGGCACTCACGGCCTCTTCCACACAGCTGTCGGCAGCCATAAGCCCTTACCTCACCCCTGTTGAGATTCGCGAACTGCTCGCACTATTAGAGAAACCACATTCTTTATTCGACATCAATTCGCCAGCCCTCGTTATGACGGCTGCTGCGACTAATCGCATGCACACCGACGGCCCCAACATTGTTCACTGGCGGCCATATAGCGTCTCTCATAAGCAGCGCGAAATCATCGAGGAAGATATATCGGACATGCTTTGACGCAATATAATATGACCATCCTTGAGCTCCTAGTCCTTTCCAGTTGTTCTAGTGCAGAAGAAGGTGGAGAAAATTTTTGTGTCGATCACCGTGCCCTGAACAAAATCACGCGCAAGGATGTTAACCCTTTGCCACTGATCGACGACTCACTAGATACTTTACAAGGAGCCGATTATTTATCTAGTAATGACCTTAGATCCGGCTACTGGTAAATACTGCTGCCATTGTCCGACAAGGGCAAACCGCTTTTGCCACCCCATATGGGCTATACTTGTTTAGTGTGATGCCCTTTGAATTCTGCAATGCACCTGCCACCTTCGAACGCTTGATAGATAATGTCCTGCGCGGAATAAAATGGAATGTTTGTCTTTGCTATCTCCACGGCAAAATGGTGTTTTCAACCACGTGCCAGAACATCTGCAGCGTCTTGAAAAAGTGCTAACCTGCCCTCGCAAACACTGGCCTGCAGCTCAACAAGAAAAAAATATCTTTTCGTAGGATAGACTATCATAGATCTGGGGCACTTAGTCAGCAAAGATGGCATTCGACCGGACCCTGAGAATCTTTCCGCCGTGCTTGAGTTTCCTTGTCCTCTGCGCCCAAAAGACCTGCGAAGTTTTCTCGGACGGTCTTCGTACTTCCAGCACCACATAAGCAACTTCGCTGCGCTTGCGTCTCCACTCCATCAACTCCACTGAAATATAACGCCATTCGTTTAGTCCGCCAATTGTGAAAGTGCTTTTTTCACGCTCAAGCAGGCCTTGACGTCTGGCCCGGTACTGTGCCCCTTTGACCAAAGCGCAGCTACTATTAATCACACTGACGCTAGCAGTCATGTCTCGGTGCTGTTTTCTTGCAATGTAACATCACTTTGCGTAAACGAGTCGTTGCTTACGCCAGTCCGACGCTGACTGCTGCTGATAAAAATTACACCATCACTGAACAAGAGTGCCTTGCTGTTGTTTAGGCAGTGGAAATATTTCGGCCATACTTCCACGGCCGTCGCTTCATAGTCGTTGCCGACAATAACGCGCTGTGCTGGCTATGGTCTCTCAAGAACGTGTCAGATCGCCTTGGTCTCTGGGTGATCCGTTCACAGGAGTATGATTTCAATGTTATCTACAGGTCTGGCAAGAGTCACTAAGACGCAGAGGTTCTATCTCGTTGCCTTATGCGGAGCAGTTATGACTCAGCATCGCCTAATCCCTCTGCTGTACAGCCCGAGCCCACGTCACCATCCTTGTGCGTCTTAACGATCGACTGGCTGCAACCTAATCACAAATGTGTCCTTATTTCTCACCAACGTACCGAGCCATACTGCCGAACTATTCTCGACCGCATGCAAGGCTCTGCTTCTCCGAACGCCTGACTCCGTCTACAACTTAAACCATTCAAGCATTACAGCGGCGCTTTGCATCACTGTAATTATAACGTCGATGGACACAAATGGGTACCCATCATACCACGGTCTCTACAACTTGAGGTGCTTGACGCTTTTCACGATGATGCGACGGCAGGTGATCTCGGAGGCGACAAGACCTATACAAAAGAATACGAAATCGAAGCTCTTGGGTAGCCTCTCTCCTGCCGTAGCCAGGTACGTCGCATCATGTGCTCTTTTTCTACGCCGCAAATGACCTACGACTCCTCCCTCTGGTATTTTGCATCCTCTTCCTTCTTCTGCTTCGCCTTTCGAGGTCGTCGGAAAGGAATTGTACGGCACTCTACCCAATACCTCCAACGGCAACGGCTGGATTGTTAAGGCTGTCGACCATTTGACACGCTATGCGGAGACTGCCTGTAAGCAATCTGGGAGTGATTCTATGCAACATCCTTTTACGTCACGGAGCTCTGTGCGTTCTCCTTAGTGACGGCGGCCACGCCTTCCGCTCGCCTCTTTTTACCGAAGTTCTGCGCACCTCCAACACCGTTCACAAGACCACTTCGAGCCACCACCAGCCGCCCAGAGGCTTGACGCAGCGTTTCCATCGTGCTTTCATCGGATACGATAGGTATGTACATCAGCCCCGACCACACCAACTGGGATGCAATGGTGCCGTTTGTTACATTTGCATACAATACGGCTGTACAACACACCACCGGCTTTTCTCCAGTTATCCTCGTCTATGGCCGCTCACCTAGTTTCGTCCTGGACGTCCCGTTCCTTACGGCTTCCGTGTCCTCAGCGTCGCCCTTCACAGAACAATTTTTGTCTCGCCTCGAAGACTGCCGTCATCGAGCCCGTATAAACACCGACATCCCGCAGGATGTGCGGAAGCATCGCTACGACTCGGCTAACCGTGTTGTCACTTTTTGCCTTGATGACGAAGTTCTATCGACTCCTGTGCGCGTTCCCTGTTTATGCGAAAAATTCGCCAGTCGTTTTATTGGACCCAACATGGTCATTGAGGATATATCTCCGGTTAATAACCGTGTCTCACTGTTTGGAATTTCTTCCGACAAACGTTGCCATAGCGCAGAAATTGTGCATGTGTCGCGCTTAAAACCGTACACACGCTGTGTTTCTCAATAATGCCGCGCGATCGCAAGAGGGCATTGGTGTGAGCGCCATGAACGACCTGCTCTTCTCCATTTTTACACATTATAATCACTTGTGCAAATTTCTCATCTGTAATTATGATCATCAGCCGCACAGCTTGTTCTTCGTCATATCTCTAGCTCCGCTGGATTAAACGGTTCCTTATAATATTGTTTTGCAATTGCGATGTTGCGAATGTTTATTATGTTCAAATAATTAGGGTGGAAGGTAAACGAGCCTATTCCACTGGATTTCTCCATGCCATAAAGAAAAACATTTGACGTGGAGTCAAGATTAGCTGAAAATAAAAAAAAATTGTGGCTGTAAGTATACACGACTACATCAACTAAGCAGTCGGTACAAGCTCTTGAATTTTTTTTAGTCTTGGTCTAATTAACCGGAACAGCGCATATAAGCACTACCTTTTCCCTCTCTCAGTAAGAATGCAGCCGAGTAATCAACCTGCCGGCTGATGTTCTGCAACGGACTGCCACTGCCACAGTTAACTCGATACATAAACCACAAGAAAAGTTGCATGTGCTATCAGAGAATGTGCTCCGAGAAAATTTGTAGACATTTGCAGTGTTGGAGTTTGTACTGATATACAGTGCCACCCTCACTTGGCTAGTGTGCTAGCTGCAAGTGAATGTGAAAGCAATGTCAGTGCTCTACATAGATTTGTCGAAAGAAGTGAGCGCTACTATTTAGAAGTTACCTGCTTTAAACGTAGGCGATTGTACTCTAGTGAGAGAGGAGAATCCGGACATGCTCTTTACTCATATGTTCCCTTTAACAGTGGACCCCTCTCTACAATGATCTAGAAAATGCAAACATGGTAGCCTTCTGTAACACATAAAACGTAAGCATTACGTGGCCATCCACACACTTTAGTGCGTAGATAGCTATGTCGTGCAGCGGCTAGAGCAGTTTGTGATGAAACCTCGACTCAAATGACAGTCTATGAATCACAATCAATGCAGTTGTCTGTGTGGCATGTCGAACAATAAAGTTTTAGGTGAAAGCATTTTTAATGTGATTGTGACGCTGGAAAGATGTTACTGCGTTAGCAGATACTCATTCTGGGGAATGGCAGTAGTTATTTGCGGTTTATGTTCCATGCCCAGATTGCATGCAAGAGTATCCAATTGTGCTTGTACGTGATCTCTTTATTTGCTCACGCGGGCTTCTATTGATACAACTATGATGAAGAAAAGTGCGAAAAGGCGTTCCAAAGAAGTTCTCATTTCTTTCTCTACAGCTTTTGTCATCATGTTAGATATTCGGTGGGTAATTTGATACAAGGGTAGCCAGGCAACTGTTGTTCAGTAGAGTAGTCGTCTGTAGTTTGACATGTTTCATTTCTGGCTGGTCTTTCTTTTGTGATATAATTGGTATTGTAACTGGCATGACTCAATTGTAAAGACGAACAAGGCCCCCTAGCAATTGAAGTGTTAGCTAGCGTCACAATTTGGCAACACAGTGTAAGGGAATGTATAAGGACAAAATTAGAGAAACAGTTTTCACAAACAGCTGCTTTCCGGTTCGACAATATTCAGCGCATTGCTTGCTGCATCGAATACAGGCTGTGTGCTTTCTGTGATATATGGTGCTACTGACTTTATAGTTGACAAAAGAGTGCAATTTGCCACAGCACTACATTTTCTAGTTGCCACTTATTGCAACATTTTTTTTGCAACACTTACACTAAAACAAAGATATACCGACAAACATTACTGTGATCTGTGGTGAAATAGTTACATCATTAAAGATCACGTGGGCGATGCATACAGAAACAATTGAGTGCTTCCACCGCACTCTTGGCAAGATGTTAGCCATGTAGGTCGCATCTGACCAAACTAATAGGGACCGCATTCTACCCTTCGTTACGTACGCTTACAGTGCCACCACACAGACAACTACGGGATTTTCCCCGTTCTTTCTTCTTTCCGGACGTGATCATTTCTGCACAATGGACACCATCCTTCCGTATAGCCCTGACACAACGGAGGCTACTACCCGAAGCTGCTGTACATGCGGAAGACTGCCGAAAACTCAGCCGCACATTTACTTCAGAAGATCAGCAGCGACAGAAGCACCTTCGGAATATTCGCTCCTCCCCTGCCCCATATGCGCCTGACTGACTAGTCTGGCTTTGTGTTCGCGCTACCGGCCCTAGACTTTCACCCAAGCTTGCTTCCAAGTACCAGAGTCCCTACCGCATCGTCAGTCAAACGTCTCCTGTGAACTATTCGGTAGAACCCCTTCAGCAGCCTTCCGATAAACGCCGCCGAGGGCGCGAAATCGTGCACGTTCAGGGGCTCAAGCCACTTTGACACACCTATGCTATATTGCGCGTTGGTCGCCGAGAAGGCTCCTCTTCTCCGGGGAGGCAGTTATACTGGAGAAGAATGAGCAGCAGGCACTGCTTCGAAAAAGACGATGACAACAAGTGGTTGGAAGCATTGTGCCTGTTTTGCCTAAGCTATGTGACCTTTCGCTGCCGTGCTTTACTACCTGAGGGTTCTACCAATTAAACTACAACGCCTCTTGACGAAATAATCAGATAAATAAGTAAACAGTTTTCCAGCAAACAGTCTCATTGCTGCATTTCTAGAAAAAAGGTATTGAGGAACACTGCGAGGAACTACAGGTGGCTTTCTTTATGAAAGACTGCCTTTCATTTGTAGTGTAGTAATTACTAGCACTGTAGTAGTACCTTGTGCGGTATTAGTAGCTAGCACTACGAGTATAAAGTGTAATTACATTATCCTATGTCTTGGTAACGCTATAATTGTTTGTCACAGTAAATGCTGTTGTGTCTGGTACCTAGCATGACCGGAAAGCCATTCCACTGAGGGAACGTTAGCCCCTTCTATGCACTACTAAATAAAACTTTTTGTGCGCAAACAAACAGGGACGAAGAATAGGGGCAACACAAGGACGAGCGCTCGTCCTTGTGTTGCCCCTATTCTTCGTCCCTGTTTGTTTGCGCACAAAAAGTTTTTAGATGAATCTGTTCCAACTAGGCCGACTCGCAGTTATGCTACTAAATAAATTATAACAAGTAAGGATAACCGAGCGCATACGATGCCAATTACAGGGAATTTTGTCTGACATTCGCGATCTTGCAACAACAGTAGCTCCACAACTGCATAGATGACTGAAAAAATAGGAACAACGGAGGCTTCATATGCTGCTAATATACGGGAATCCAGTCGCCTGCACTAATCATTCGTTAGTATGCTACTGAACAGCCACACTGTGGCGGCTGTTCCGTAGCAGTATTTTTTACGCTTGTAGTCGTATTTCGCAAATATCACTGGTCTTTTTTTTTCATACCAAGAATTTTCCTCGACAGTGAATGCATGTGGAAGCAGCTGAGCGTATCAGCCAATGATATATTTTTTACATGTTAGGACAAAATACGTCAAATTCCTATATCAAGGAGGATGCGTGTAAGCAGTAAGAGCGCCTAGTAGATCTTTTGACAAACATTTTCGATTCTTCTAAGTTCAACCTCACCTACCAGGCTTTTCGAAATTGACCCTAGACTTTTTGGACCATTTCACGCTTTCCCTTATGAACCAGTTGGGACATGAGAACCTCCAAATTCATCGCTAGCAGTACATAAAGGCCCCACATGATCCAAATCCAAGAATATCTACGAAAATTAGAGAAACCGGGTGCCGCACCCCAGTGCATATGTCATCATCTTTTCCACACTCAATATCTTAATAGAGAAACATATAATCCAATTGTTACCGCGTCCAGTTTAGTGTGGCGAAAATTGCATGAAACGCAGTCATGATGCAAAAGTGTTGACCGACGCCAACTACTTCTTATCTGGTATCTTTCTCGTCGCCTGACACGTGTTATGTGAGTGTTACTGACACTGACGTTGAATTCTTTTGTGTTGCTTTATACCTTTTTTGTTATCATGGCATGTACCCCCCTCCCCCCCTACGATTATATCCTCGAGCGCATGCAGTTCCACTAAAAATAATTAAATGAATACCTAAATAAATAAATAAGAATACGCAATATAGAAAGAGTACAGAGTACCTGCGGGCGTGAACGAAACGGTAGTTTGCTTTGATCCTTTCAAATTCAGGCGTGCATACCCAATGGAATTATTCGGTGTTCTCGAGAAAAATGTTTCCTTTTTTTTGCCCCGGCATAACTTGGCATTTTTTCATAGATGCCTGTTAGCTGGTTATAGCTGACGATAGAAACGAACACTAGAGCTACCCGCAGTGGTTGCTCAGTGGCTATGGGGTTGTGCTGCTGAGCTCGAGGTCGCGGGATCGAATCCCGGCCACGGCGGCCGCATTTCGATGGGGGCGAAATGCGAAAACAACCGTGTTCTTAGATTTAGCTGCACGTTAACGAACCCCGGGTGGCCGAAATTTCCTGAGTCCTCCACTACGGCGTGCCTCACAATAAGAAAGTGGTTTTGGCACGTAAAACCCCGTAATCTAATCTAACTGGACACTAGGGCAGCAAAGCTAATTTTTAGAAAGTTCTGAAGAATGTTCTTAGGGCCGTTGTTTCTGTATCAAGCGTTTACATGTACGAAACAGTGAGGCCGCGATCAATAAAAAACCGTCGAAATTCTGGGCCGTACTTTAAAATTTCGCTTACAATTTTTGCACTCTCTGACATCAAAGGTGACAAAGAAACGAATGATCGTTGTTATTCAGACTGTAATGATATTAACATCTTTAACATACATAACTATTACCCTCAACGCGACATCCCAATAAGTTGAGCTTTTCTGTTGTCACATGGAAGAAAGCATTATTTTGCAATCTGACCACGTACTCAAATGCTTGCTCCCGCATTACCTTTTCAAAAAACTCGACAGGATATTGACTTGACGTGGTCAGAGCGCGAGAAAATGTGATCGTTCTTCCTTACAGCCCTGACAAACTCCCACAAGCTCTAAAGACACTTCATTTGGGCTGTCACGTGGACTGTGCATTCCTCTTTATAAATGCAATTTTTTCTGAAACGTCCTCGAATTACTAGTGGTCCAGGCCACCTTATCGCTGATGTGTTCCAGAGTTAGCATTTCATCCTTCAATCAATGACTTCATAAACGGCAGAGGCGCGGTGCAGACAAACACAGCTGGGAACACGGAAATTAATGCATACAGTCCACTCGGTCGGAGGAAAAAAGATTCAAAATGTTCAAAACGTATGATTTTTTTCCACGTCTTCCCTGGGGTTTAGCTAACTCCAAACTAAATAACAATGCCATGAAATGTCAACCACAACCAGATGCATGTCGTCGCAATCTTTTATTCTATGTGGTTGTGCGAACATCTCTTTTCATGTCCTTGTGCCTTCGACAAAGTTACAAGAAATATTTTATAAGGTTTCGTTTTTTACTTCTCTGTGTGAACCACAGTTATGTGGTGTTCTATTACGGTTACATCAGCTACTTTGCATTCATGTCGCGCTTTCGTCTGGTTTAGTTTGGTTCTTCCGTCAGTGCATATCTACCTTGCTAACCAGGCCATGGATTGGATGGAACTTAAAAGAAAACTCATTTTGTACTGAATAGAATGCACAGAAAACGGTTAGTGAAGAAATGAAAGAACTAGACCACGATATTGTCTAATAAAGTTCTTGAGATAAAATTGCCTTAAAGAAGGAAACATTTCCCAAACGCTCAGAACGCTACCCAATGGAGGCTAATGTGACCATTCCGAGTGAAAGCACTGGGAATTGTCGCAGCAGTATCGCCGTTGGATTATGAACACTGTGAGTATCAGTCGCCTTTATACGATATCTATGCTAGCGCACCATTCTTTAGAATATTGGGCCACATGTTGACACAGAAAGGTGCATATAGAATTACAGCTGAGTTGTTTTACCGGCCATTGGAGCGAGCGGGTGAGCGGCGACGGCAGCAAAGCCCCTCACGATAGCAAGAGTGATGATAGCTCAGCGATCCTCCGCTCGCTCGAGCTGCTGTTACGAAGTGTCATGTCGCAGCCAAGCGCCCGCTCCAAGATCTCGATAGCGGTACTCGATTCAACTTGTCGCCATATGCCTCGTTTCTGAAATATCTGGCAGGATACACAGGTCCTCTTCAGGCGTGGAACAGCTACGTCACTTTTTCGTCTGCAGGCTAGCTAGAGCCGCGTTTGACGACGGCGAACACGACATGCCATTCTTTGGAACGCGAGTGTAACGCGATATCATTCAAAGTTCCCTGATTGCTTTCCACGCTTCCCGGAACTGCAGCGTATGTAACGCTAATATTTACTAGGAAACGCTCCCAGCGAATGCTATGCACGAAGGTGGGCTTTCTGGTAGAAAACACAACCTCTTGCATGGGCTACGATGCGGCGGAGGCGAGCGCCATCTCGAAGTGTTTCAAGGAAGCGGGCGCGCCACAACGTGGACTCCGGCGTTTTCACGTGCCGGCGCGCGCCAGTAGACCCTTTGCAAAAGTACGCCACCTGCCGAGTAAATCGAGTTTTGGTTTCGGTTGCGAAATGCATCCTCGGAATGAATTCATCATGTTGCGGGCGAGCGTCATAGCCGTCGTAACGAGGTAAAGTTGGTTCTGTATTCTATGACGAGGTGCTGTTGTCAGTTGGAGTTGTCAGGTGTCACTTGGACGATGATTTCGACATGAGCGATGTCGTTTACCCCGTACACGGTTGAGAGAGTGACTTGTCGCGCCTCCCGCCACTCCGGGAGACGGCAATCAGCAGTTTTGTTTCGACGAAGACTACGAAGGGCCCAAGAAAGCCGTACAAGTTGGTGACAGAGAGCTCCGTTGTTGCCTCTACAGTCTCTGTGAACTACTGCTGCAAAACGTAGGTTTTTGCGGCTGAATGATACAAATTTCATAGAATGATACCCATTTCACCTCTCGCCTGTAACAGCACTGAGAAAGCTTGCAAGGCCAATAGATTGGTGCGCGCAAGGATTCGTCATGTTGGGAAGCGCTTAAGAACTGCTGCACTCCGTGCGCTTGTTCGGACCCATGTAGTATGCTATCTGAATGAAAGGCGATTAATTTAACCGAATTTGTTCATTCAATTTGTGCAATCACTTGAATTTTTGTGGCAAACGTTAGTTGTTGTAGTAGTTGTAGCTTTATACACGATGTGCGAACGCAGGTTCGAGCGAAAAAAAAAACCACTTTGTTGAGGAGAATCGCTGACTAGGGTTTTACGCTCGTGGAACTGTAAAGCCGCTTGCTGATTACAAAACCGCAAAATACTTTATCTCCCGAAAAAAACAGGCGATTGTCCCGCTGCCACCTGTTCAAAAATTTCGGGCTTTCGCTTCGTAAATCCGCACTAAAAATGCTTGTTTCTCATTCGCCACAACGCAGTTCAATGATGAAGTGTCTAAAGAAGGGTAAGGAACCCAGCGTCAGATTTGATTCGAAAAGTTTGGTGGGCGCGGTGCCATTATGGAATTCAGGTATCATGTTTTGCATTTCTAAATGTCACAGCGTGTGTCCGACTACGGTAATCAACTTTGCCCCCTCAAGAGCATTGATGTGTCATTTATCTGCCCTGCAGCGAAGCAGACCTATCGGCTTCCTGTTGGACGTAAATCTGATTGTCCATATGATTGCATAAGCGCGCAGTTGAAAATCCATGCTACATCACAGGCCTACACTGAAAAAATTGCGTATTCGCAACGAGCCGCGGTCCGTTGCGTATATAAGGGGTATCCCCCCCCCCCGATTGGTAACAAAAGGTCGTGTGCTTCTTATCGCAGCTGAAAGATACCAAGCTCATAAAGAATTTTTCGAGGCAATCAAGCATTAACCGGACTATTGCATATTTGTACTCACTTCGTTTTAGGGCTAATAACATCATTGTGAAGGCCAGCTGCTACAGAAGCCAACAAAAAGCCCTCTCACCATATACAGTCAAGGCAGCGTTGTCACTTCAGGGAGACATACTTGGTGGCCTTTGTGAGTGTGCTGCAGGCAAGCACGCATGTAACCATTTGCAAGCTGTACTGAAGTTAATGGCATTACTTCAAATCAAAGGATACAATAAAGCGCCAGAGCATATCTTTTCGACAGATTTACCGCAGCAGTGGAGAATGTCAAGGCCCAATCCGCTTCGCGGAACTTGTCTGCAGCATGTAAACTGGCGGAGAGTAGGGGAGGGCGGGCAAGATTTGCCCCGCATCTCTCGCCTGTATAAAGGCATTGCTGCTAACGAAGACCCGAAGAAACAGGAGGAAGACATAAAGGCATTTGCCGGTACACTGAAAGAAATTAATGGCATGCAGGAGTTTGCGAGCTTTCTAGAGGCTGCAGACAGCTCAGTAGTCACTGAAACAAAATTTGGGACACGTTTGAAGGGCTGCCTTCTCGACTACCAACAGTGTATGGTTTTTCATGGATTTACAGTTTTCATATCCAAAGAGCTAGAAGTCTCTCGGCCACAAATATGGGTAAGGTCGGAGCGGCTTACAGGCGCTTTCACTGTTCCCCAATGCAAAATACCTGACACTTTAGATGGAGCCTCTGCGGCATTTCTTAAGGTAGTACACTTAGTATTATATTCTATATTCATGCAACATTGCATGAATTTAGGCTCGAACAGTCAGTTGTTTCAGTCCCTGCATATTAACGCATAAAATATGTGCAATTGAAATTCATTTCAGGGTCTATGCATCACCCCTGTGGAGACGCAGGGCTTAGAAAGGGCGTCTAGGAGGCAATGAAATAGCCTAACATGGCATCAAGGACTTCTTCACCACCTTACTGCGTCCAGCTTTGGTTTGGTCCTGCAACGGAAGAAGTGGACAAAAAAAGGATTGATTAGTCTGACGACTGCGAATGACCTGTTGCGCGTTCAGCCCGTCAGGTACGCTTAGGCATGGTTTTACTTAAAACATTTTGAAAATGCACTTTTTTTGGGGCCTACACTTGGATTCCTGAAGCTTCACTAAATATCTTTTCCAGGTACGGCATAGCTAACGCGAAAGACGTCCTCGTGAGGTACAAGGATACCGTGACAACTGCGGAACATCCTGTCGAAGTGTTCAACTGCGGCCTTTTTCTCGACCCGTTAAGGCCATGGCTTGGATCATCGCCTGACGCTCTAACCTTTGACCCTTGTGAACCGTTTCCATGGGGGATAGTAGAGGTGAAATACCCTTACTCCCTCACACATGCCACCAAAGAGGTTCTC